>NC_060956.1:22126972-22491972 GCF_910589235.1 Vespa crabro
ACCACTTTTTGCACAAACCACACGGAAAATTTTTTCGCATGTCGAAGGATTTACTCGGCCTGAATTTTCACGAGCCGTCTGTTCCTCTTTTTTGTCGCAAGCGTCTACTTTGCCTTTCATCTTTCTCTTTCTCTCTTGCATTCGTTTCCGCCCACACAATCCAAGTATACAAATACTTTCTCGTCGTGCCGTCGGCGACAAACGAAAATTGGTCGAACCTTGGAAATCTTGGCCCAAGAAACACAAGAAACATGAGATCGCTCTCTCTCTCTCTCTCTCTCTCTCTCTCTCTCTCTCTCTCTATCTATCTGTCTCTCCCTCTCTATCTATCTGTCTCTCCTTCTCCCCTTTTCAGGTACTCGACCATCCCTTTCTTCGCTACCGTTACACCTATAGAAAAAATATTTGAGAACGAAGCGAAGAGTGCTTCCACTCGACGCTTCGAGAAAATGCTGCCCTCTTTTCAAAAATGTCTTATATCATCTTTTAATTTGTGCTAGTTTTAACGCGAAAAATTTTGAAAGATTTTCCACTTTAATGAGTACATACATTTATTTTACATAAGTCGAAGCAATACTATCGTTTCCGTTTGATAATCTCTATACACGCTATATTTAGAAATGAAACGCATAGGTATACATTGTGCATTTGAATGAAAATTCATTCAACGAGTATATTGATTTTTTCCCGATTGATTTTTAAAGCTTGAAGCATCGAGTAATGTTTTTAAAAAGAAAAGAAAAGAAAAAAGAAAATCCCCAGATAGAGCTGATTAAAGAGCAAAGTTTCGACTGAACGATAGATATATGGTTGGCAATCAATGGTGGAACTTAATAACGTCCAAATGATTTTCACGAATGCACATAGAAACAGATATATCTACGAGACACGGTTAGTCTAATACAGATGCGCAAAGTTCTTTCTTTTTTTTTTTTTTTTTTTTTTTGACAATAAACGTACGTAGGTAAGAGCCAGAAGAAGGGACAGGGCTCTCCTCTTCGCGTTTAGCTCCCTCCGATCGTGGAAATTCGTTTCTTCTATACTCATCCTTCTTCGGTTGAAACGATTCTTTTGGAAATGGAATAAATGGCACGACTTCGGGTCCGGAACCCCGAAACACGCCGGCTGCTGTCCCTGAAGAAGGTTCCCATGGAAACCATTGGCGTGGATGCCGGCTTTTCTAATCTTTTCCTAAGCCAAAATTGTGGCATGACGCCACGGACAGCATGCACCATCTAATATCGATCGGTACGCATTTACGAGGGGGTAAGAGAGCGAGAAAGCTCTCTTATTCTCTCTCTCTCTCTCTCTCTCTCTAGTGGTCTCACTCTTCATCGTGCCGGATTCTGCAAGAGAAAAAAGAAAAAGAGTGCAGCCTCCAGGCCAGAGCATGTCGAGGTTAGCGGTATACATGACTCCTCCGCGTAGTAGTTTAAAGCTCTCTTCTTCTTCTTCAAAAAAAAAAAAAAAAAAAAAAAAAAAAAAAAAAAAAAAAAAAAACTCGCGACCGACAGCTGTGCAAATGTTGATACGCCCTCGTTGAAAATCTACGAGTTTCGTTCCGGTGACCCCGTAGAACCGACCTGGTGCGTCGAGTATCGCGCTTATAGGCACCTGCCCTCTTCTTCTCTCCTTTCTTTCATTTTTTTTTTCGACCTATCCTTTTGTTCTTCAGAATTCGAAATTATCCAATGAAAGTGTCATTTCTCGTCAACTCATCAACGAACGAACGTAGCAGGGTGTGTTCGACGACATCATTGCCAATTTCTATCGATCGGCCCAGAAAATGATATAAAAATTCTAATATCTAAAAGAAATTCTAGAATCGAAAAACTTGGGGAAATTTATATTTCTTTCTAAGATGCATGAGTATCGTTTGTCGTGCGTACGTACGTACGTATGTACGTACGTAGGAGAAAGGAAGGAGTGAATGGAAGAACAATGAAAACACCGCGTCACCGTTTATCGTACGAGAGATAGCGGGAGTTCTCGCGTACAATATATCGAACTCGCGATTCTTCGTAGCGCGCGCGTAATCGTCAATTAATTATTGATCGTCGAAGAGCCGACGACCGATTGTCGCTAATCGCGCGGTATTGCGATTAACACGCAAAGAACGTGTACGTACGTGTGTTCTACATTACGTGTACCTTTTGAGAAGGCACTTTCGAAGCGAATCTAACTCGACTCGCTCGCATTTAATTATTTCAATAAAATACATATCCTACGATCGCGTAGATAATCACGTACTCTCTTCGTCAACGATATTCGAATTTGATTTTTCTGATCCGATCGTTTTCGATATAATCGACATATTGTACGTATCCATGCAAGTCGCGTAAAGAAGGTAACCTTTGTTACTCGCAAACGGGTAATATTCTCGATTCATTGACCTCTTAATGTATTCTTTAACGATGCATCGAATGATGTCATATCGTGGAAGAGACAGTGTCTACTAATACTAACGTTCACGCTTACGCGTATACGCGACTACGTAGATGTTATTCGTATGGATTGTAACGATTTAAAATACTATTTGTATTCTCAAGTTTCTATCTCAACGCGATGCTCTCTCGTATTCTTCATTCGTCGATTCTAAAATTCCAGGAAAAAGATAAAAATCGGCTAAGGACTCGAACATTTTACAATACGAATAAGTATTGTAGATATATCGTTGTAATAATCAACGATCGATGTTCTTTGGATGATTCACTGTTAGGTCAATACCTCGTACCGAGGAGACCTCTCCTCTTTTTTCTTCTCCCCTTTCCCACGTTTCCCTTTTCTTTGAGGTGAGAGCAAAAGAGCGATATAGAAGGGGCGGGGAGAAGGAGAGGGAGAGGGAGAGAGAGAAAGAGAGAGAAAGGAGAGAAGGGCTCGTTTCTACGAGCGAGATCGATAAGCCACGCGTGCCTCACGTATGTGCGTGCTATACAACAATGACAACGACGCCGACGACGATGAGAAGGGATCGACGCTCGAGGGTGAACGACAAAGAGGGTTGGGCGACGTCGTTGAGTAAGCCTGTCCTACGTATACACGAATAATTAATTCGATCTTCGATATGTCCACCCTTCGGAATCAACGCTTTGTCTTCGATCTGCTCGTTCCTTTTTTATTTTTTTCCTTCGGACGACTCGTAAAGAATTTTCTTTCGGTTTTTTTACGAAAATTCGTACGTATATATTCCGAGACACGTCGAGAGACCGGAAAAACGAGTTTTTTTCTTTCTCTTCGTCGTTCTCATTTTCTTTTCTCTCTATCTCTCTTTCTCCCCCCACCCACCGCCCCCTTCATGTGTCCTTCTCGCTGCGCCTCCTAGATGAGTCACGATGATAATGCTAGAAAAAATGGGTGGAGCGTCAGACGGAAAATGGTCCGTTATATGCGAGAAGGTACGCTGTACGCGCGCATTCTCGTCACCCTGTACATCGTTCGACCATTCTCGGTCGATACAGAACAGAGGGACTGGCAAAGGCTTTGCTGAAGATATTAACCCCCTCAATCGAACGTTGCTCGTCTCTAGCGTTGCTGACCGAACGAAAAATAAATATATAAAGTTTAGAAAGATGAAATTGGTTTGACAATTTACTCTTATCTTTTTTTTTTCTTTTCGAAAAAAAAAAGAAACGAGACTGATCATATTCAAAGTCGACCATGTTTTAAAATCGGCAAACCGTCTAGACTCTTTCTCTCTCTCTCTCTCTCTCTCTCTAAACCTAGTTTATTAATTTCACGATAATATACTCTCGTCTCTTAATTCGTTTATTATACACTATCAAGATTTATAAATCTCTGAACGATAAGCGTTAATTCAACGATAAATAAATTAATTAGAAAGTTCTCCTCGATAGTTTTCTGCGATAATACGAATAAACGAAAGTTTCACAGAGCTCCAGCTTGAGAATATTTCTCAAGGCGGAACGTATAACTCCATCCATCGATGAGTTGTGAAAGGTGACATTTTCTTTATGCTCAAACATATAGAGACATCGTAGCAATTTATATTTGCTTTGAAGTATCTTTCATTTTTTTGCGCAATTCGACTATAATAGATATAGAAATAATCCTTTTAACAAAATCTAATTTTATCTATAGAACACCGACAGAGAAAAACGTTCGCGTATGCGAACGACCGAAAATATTTTTCAAACGATTTAAGGATTTAATTAAAAATTCGACTCGAATAAGATATGTCCCGTGGTTTTACTTTTTTTAACTCAATCTGTTCTCTCTTTCAAAACAAATCTCTTTACGAGCAAATTTATACAAAATGATTTCTCTCGATTAGATTTTGCACTGAAATAAACGTTTATAAAAAGTCAAAGCGTGTCGACTAAATTCTTTTATCGGGCCGATTAATATAATTCTAAGATAGACTTAAAATTTTAACGGATTTTTAGATCGAGCGACTTGTATGGATCGTACAAATTTTCGAGTAATACCGACGATCTATGAGGTAAAAATGAATGAGCCGACGAGTTGCCATTAACGTTCCGACGACGTGGCCAGAGTAACTCGACGCATTTTACGGTTTACGATTGTAAATATGCACAAGCCTCGTAGATATACAGACGTGAATGTGCACTCTCCCTCTTTCTCCCTCTCTCTCTCTGTCTTTGTCTGTCTCTCTCTCTCTCTCTCTCTCCCCCTGTCTTTCTCGCTCCAGTACCCATTACTTTACCTTGGTTGTTTCCCTCTCCCTCTTTCAAAGCTGTCCACTACGATAATCGGTATCGCGTAGCACGTGTATATACCGGGTGACGGATAAAAATAATTTACGATGAAAAATTTCGTGGCTCTGTTGCGACCTTGCGAAACGTCTTTTCGTTCGATTTCTTTCTTCGTAATCGATCTCTCGATTTCGCGAGTGAGATCCTTCTCGCAGGATCGCTCGGCAAAAAGATGAGCGTGACCAAACGCGTTACATAATTATAACGGTGACCTTATTTCTTTTAAACGAAATTCACAAATTCTCATTTCCTCTCTGATCGATGGAAAAATCGTAACTCTTTCGTACACGATAATTCGAGAAGATAGACATACTCTTGATACTCTTATTCAGCGAAACACGTTAGTTACGTAAACGTTTGAGAATTCTAAAGTCGGAATTTTATCAAACACTCGCGTTTATTTAACGAAATAAACGAACGAAATCTTTTCGGGTCCAACCTTTCTCTGATCGAGAATTGTTCTCGTTGCGTAAGGGTACATAATAAAATTTACTTTAATTTCCGATTACGTCCGAGTGGATTGGGAATCCTTATCGATGACGGGAGGCAGATAGACGAATAATAATCTTATGAAAATTTCTTTCCCCGACAATTTTCCTAGTACCGTGATAATAAATAATTAACGATTCGTCGATACCGTACGTTGCGTTTATCTTTCTATCATTATCGAGAAATACGCGCGTATCCGCGAGGTATAAATTTGTTTCGCGCGTCTCCGTGCGAGCGTTAGCCCGACGGAATAACAAATCGGCTCTCGCGTTTTATCGGTGATTAAGAGTCGATACGTCGTCATGTAGGCGCGAGCGGAGCAATGGACGACGAAGCCGCGGCGAGTCGTGAAAACAATTACACCCGTCGCTGGTCACGGAGCAGAAACAGGAAACCCTAGTCGTGCGATGGAACTCGAAGTTGGTGCTCGCTCGCTGCTCCTCCCTCCCTCTTAGTCGAGATTTTTTTCGCACGATCGTCGTTTTAGACTGCCGACTTTAAGTTCTATCGCGTTTAATCGTTATTCCTTTATCAATTTCGCAAATCACTTTTCACCCCATTCTCGTTTATCGTTCTAGAAAGTAGCCTTGATTATTTTTTTTCGCTGATCGAATACGTACGTATAGCGTATAGCGTATTTGACGTTTATCGAAATGGATCTTGTCATTGACGTTTTGACGTTTAATTAATTAAATTGAATGGAAAATAAACACGGCTTCTATATCTATCTATATTGCGTTGTATACTCTTTCGTTGCTCCGCTGCGTAATTTATTCGTCGCGTGTCAGCGGAGCTCTTATTCGAGATTTTTGAATTTAACGTTTCGAACTGTTTGTTTTATATAAACGACGAGCATCTGAAACGAGTTTATCGGTCGTTGGTAAAAGCGATTGAGAGAGAGAGAAAGAGGGGGGGGTGGGGGGAAGGATGAAGAAAAGTAGCATAGGAAGGCGAACAAAGGAGAACTCGCTGCTCGTCGTCTGGTCGGTCGAGAGAAGAGAGGCCCCTTCTAGGGCCTCGAATTACGTCGGCTTCTCGAGGTTTCCGAAGGTTTTATGCTTCTGGCGAAATAGGAGGGTGGGGGGGGGGGAGGGGAACGAGACTGCCGATGCGGGCCCAAAACGAGAGTGGATCTTTCCTGAAAGGAAGGACTACGATCCAGAAGATCTGTGCTTTTGCGTCTTTTCTCTCGGTCGCACATTGAACCAAGTCCAAACCGGTATTTCTTACTTATGGAGAATTTACGTCGGTAAAATATTATTAAAGAATGGTAAGAGTTTCGTTTTAGGAAAAAGAAAACGGGTACCTTCAAGATATTAGAGAAATGTAAAGGAAACGAGCCGTACAACGTTTTAGGAGGGTCTATACGACTGGTAGGGTAGGGTAGGTTGGTTAGGCCAGATCGATAGCCGCCCTTTTCGAGCCCTTCGATGTCAGAAGAGAGAAAAAGCGAAACGAGCACGCAGGCTTTTCGTTTTTTCTTCGGCTCAAGGCGCGCACAGCTGATACGAGCGAACACGCGGGAACACAGAGGGTTTCTCCTCTCGAACAACAGAGCCCCGATTTTAGGGTTGCGCGCGTACCCGATGTTTTTTAACCGCGCGCGTGCTTCGAGGTCAGGAGAGTGTCGGTAATGGCTCGACGTTAATCGATCGACCGCTTCGTTGGGGTCGACGATGACGTCCAGTCGACGACGACGCGGAGGTTAGATGTCCTCGACCGATCGTCCTTATTTGTCGACGTTCCTTACGGTCCGAGCGATACTAAATGACGTTTGTCTTTTATACTCGTAGGAGAAGGACCATCCGAGCTTTTTCTTTCGTTCGCTCGAGATAAAGATGAAAGGATGGATAGATAAACAGCGAAAACTATAAAATATAAAGCAACTTGGATCGTCAAAGTTCTTCTCTCGAGTTTTCTTATACCGCACTGTACATCTCCGCTCTCTAACGGCAGAGAAGAGTTTGAGGTAGGTCGATCGGCGGAGTGACTCACCCTTCGGCCTCTCGAGTGGCCGTCGTCGAGAGAGGCACTTTGGCCGGAGTGCCTTCTTCCATGGTGGCCAGCACGTCCCATTATATCCGCCGTGGCTCGTTAATATCGTGACATCCAATATCGTGTAATTATAATCGAACGTCGTTCTTCGTATTACTTTTTTCCTGGCTATATACATATCTCCCTCTCTCTCCCTCTCTCTTTCTCCAATTATTCGTTTACCTTTGGATCGTCGAAACGAGTAATCGTTACACTACGACGTTATCCAAGACGTCGTTTCTTTTAACGCATTGTTATCTTCGTATAAAAATTTATTTATATTTCTCGTATTCTTCAAGTTCGTCGATAAGATACGCACTTTGTAAGCTCACGTAAACGCGTTCGACATGCGCTCAGAGGTAAAAATAACTAAGTCAAAGTCGTAATTTAATCCTTGGTTGCGCGTCGCGACGTCTTACAAGTTACGCTCGTCTTTTCGGGGCTATGAGAATACGCGTTGGAATTTGTAACCGTGTAAAGATTTAGGACCCTTTTAGATCTTATTTGATTCGTTCGATCGGTTCGTATCGTACGCCATCTTACGAGTATTCTCACGCGATCAATGAATTTTCAAGCGAATATTTTTCGATGAGATTCTAAGCGTCCTATTTCTATAATAAGCTACTCGTTTTCCAAAGATAAACCATTAATCTGGCAGGACTCGAAGGAGTCACGAACAATCTTCTTCGTTCCATCTCCATAATACTCGACGAGTAAAGAAAGAAGAAAAGAGAGAGAGAGAGAGAGAGAGGGGGTGGGGGGGAAATCACTTATTTTTTCGTTCCCTTGTAAAAAGACACCAGCGACCGATTCTAGCTCGGACTCGTTTTCAAGGAAAAACAACGTTCTGTCACAATCTGGATTTTCTATCGCTAGACCTTGGAAGACCCTTGCTCGCACGAGAACGCTTGCTCAGGGATGCATTATCGCGAAGATAGCAGGCCGGGCATGGAGTTACATATACACGCTATATCGATGATGGTCGTGGTGTCGATGTTTCGTCGGTGTAGTAGTAGCAGTACTAGCGTAGTAATAGTAGACGGTGGATGGACGGAAATGGAGAAGGCACAGAGCGTAGGAGAAAAAGGGAGAAAGAATGAGGAGGAAGAGATGGTGGGGGAGCGGGGCGGGGGTAGAGAGAAAGAGAGAAAGGAAAGAGAAGGCAGGTCGAAAGGCGAGGGACGAGCGACGTATAGGAGGAGGATGAGAGAGAAGGAGGGAGATAGGGGGGAGAATCGGAGGAGAATGAACGCAGTTGGGCGGCAGTGTCAGTGGAGTTCAATCTTAATATAGTGTGACCCCCACTGCCATTCGAAACAGTGTTGGACGCGACTGCAGCAGCGTGCACGAATCGAGAAGAGCGAGAAAGATAGATAGAGAAGCGAGCGCAGTGAACGGGTGCGTGCATTGCACCTTATTCCCCTGTCCGGCGAGTGAGCCTCGCTCGGTTATTTCAGAGACATCGGCCTCGAAGAGAGGCGCGAGTACGGGGCGTTCGAGCGTGCGCGCGAACGAACCACTATACTCACGGGACAGAGAGGAGAAAGAGAGAGAGAGAGAGAGAGAGAGAGAGAGAGATGCTCGACTGCGTCCACGTGTTCGCACGCACGCGAGATCGTTCGGCCGAGTGTCATCGATCTATTTCGAGAGGAACCTGGAATTTCTGGCTTTCTCGAGGGTCCACGAAGGAAAACAGAGAAGAAAGCAATTTTCTTAGTTACGAGAGAGAGAGAGAGAGCGAGCGAGCAAGAGAGCACATTAATATACTATTTTTACATAAATTTAATGTTTCTTTATCCGCCTCTTTGAAGTTTCATGAAAAAAAAAAAAAAAAAAAAGAAAAAAAAAAGAAAAAAAGGAAAAAGAAAAAGTAATTTATTTACTTTCTCATAAAAGTCATAAAAACGTATTCTTCCTTTTTCTCTGGTTAAATGTACGTCGCGAAGAGCGTAGAACGTTCGAGAACGATGAAAAGAGTAGAAATGCAACGATCGGATTGCGAGTAGGCGGCGAGGGATTCCAAGGATCCGACGTTCGATCGATCGGACTCTGGCGATGCCAAGACGAGCGCAAAGCGAACGTGGAGAATCGTGAAGCCGCGTTGTCCCCGCGACGACCACGTTCCCGACTTTATTGGCGTTATTGGTGTTTCCTCGGACGTTCCTCCGGCGCGCGCGAGGTCGCCCGAAGAAAGGGAGGGGGTAAAAGGAGGAGGATAGGAGGACACGTTTGGTGGGGGTACAGAGAGAAAGAGAGAGAAAGGGAGAGGGAGGGAGGGAGATAGCGACGGTGGTGCTCGGCCGTTGTATCGTGGGGGTGTTGGCCTTCAACTTGACGGCGCAGTTTCACTGACCTGCCTGAGAAACTCGTGATACCCGACGCGGCGGCTCGTGCGGCCAGCTACCAAAGAAATCTTCTGACTCGGCAAAGGATACCGCTACTTAAAGGCCCGTAAGGGCCTTAAACAAAATCTTTCTCTTTTTCGCTTTCTCCATTCTCTTTAGATATTGTTATTTTCTTTAAAAACGAACAATATCTTGTATACGAAAAATATTTAATATCGATCGAGATATTATCGCCTACTAACGAACGTCTCATATATCATTTGTGTAAAAGGAAAAACATTTAATTTTTAAACATATTTAGCCTTCGGTAGGAGGAACAAATTAAAACATCGTCGTATTTGTAAAACAGGCTTTCGGAAACGAGCGGATACCACATTGTAAAAAACGTTTAGATGCCTCCTAAGCAAACGCAAAGAACGTTGAACACGGTTCTCTTGGTGTGCGTGTTTAGGGTCTTTGATACCTGCTTTTCCTTTGTCCGTGGCCAGGATAGACGAATAGCTTGGACGTCATAGATTTTCCCTCTACGTTTACAAAACTTGTTCCTTCGAACGAATATGTACGAGTCTTGAAAACAGAGAGTCGCGATTGAAAATTTGATCGGTCGTCCGCAACGAGAAGGAGAGTCAGTCAGTCGGCCGTGGAACGAGTCGGAATTCCTTTCTCTGCTTCTTCTGCGATCGACTTTCCGTCGAAGCTGAGCGACCCTTGCCGGCGAATCCTCGGAAACGAGAGAGAGAGAGAGAGAGAGAGAGAGAGCGAGAGAGAGAGCGAGAGAGAGAGCGAGCGAGCGAGCGAGCAAGCTTGTTTCGTTCCAAAGCGGTCGTTGGGTGTAGAGGCCGTAATTAAAGCAAAGCCCCGAACAGATGGCCCGCGGGTTCCTGTCCCTTTCAAACGAATTTTTCTTCGAAAATCCTCGCCTACCGAGGACTTCCCGGAAAGTACAGTAGCTGCAAAAATTGACAGTAGACGACGTTAAATTAATATTAAACAATAATGACAAAAAATAAAGACATCAATCGTCCTAAGCAACGTGACTCAAAATGAATGCTGCATCGACACTTTATTCTTTCTTTTTTTTATTCTTTCTTCCTTCAAAGAAAGAGTGTTTCTCTAAGGCATGCCTATGCTCGATGCACGCAGTGCATGGCGCCGTCGTGTAATGCAGTCTCCGACTATAGAAGCGTGTAACTATTGATCCTGCGGCCTTTAGAGAGAAGCTACCGCCCTGCTGTCGGCGCCACCGTTGCTTCTGCAGATTTTAGCAACGTCACTTGAAAGTGTGACGCGTCGTGAGAATGATTTGCCTTAATATTCGCCCTGCATGTCGAACGACCGATCGTCCGCTACGCGGATGACACGCGTCTTTAAAAAAAAAGTAACAAGTATAGAGAGAAGATTACGCTATTCAAAGCTCTTAGCGTTATAATTTAATATGCTTAGTGAAAGATATTAGGATTAAGTATTGGTTCTAATACTTCTCTGCGATCGATAAAAGTAATTACAAAAGTAAAATCTCTGTAATAAAGCTCTCTAAAATCGAAAGAGAAGAGAGAGAGAGAGAGAGAGAGAGAGAGAGAGAGAGAGAGAAATAAGCTTCTTCTGGAGACACTCTCTTTGCGTTCTTCCTCTTTGGTCCCTCCGAGAAGACGGACAAAGGCAAAAGAGTCTTACGTTTTCTTCGGCGACCCCTCTCTCTTTCCACGGACACGCGTACACATTCATGCACTTACGTACGAAAGAACGATGCAACAGACAGTCGGACATGTGCACACGTACACGTTCTCCTCTCTCTCTCTCTCTCTCCCTCCCCGTCTCACCTCACCTTGGCCGCGGCCCTTCAACCGTCTACGACCCACGCCCCACCTCTTCTTTCTGCATCCTAGTAGCCACCACCATCTCTGCCATGCCACGCCACGCCACGCCATACCACGCCATACCACACCATACCACACCATCGTCGTCACCATCGACCACGAGGAAAGCAACCTTCCTCTCCTCTTTATTCTCTTCATCTTACTCCAGCACCTTTTTCTTCTTTTCCTTCGCAGGTCTTCGATCTTTGGAGTCTACCTGCGACCCACGTGCGCGCGTACGATTCTCCACCTGCCCTTCCTTCCTTCCTTCCTTCTTTTCATTTGCATGTCAAGTTATTTAGCAATCGACGCCCGCTTGGCCATAGGGGAATTACGCAAAACTCGGGAAAAAATCTTTTAGAAACACTCGCTCTATGCAATTTTGTGATCTAAAATCGTTAAAGCGTGCAACAAAAATCCTTTCCTCATATTCTTCTTTCTCTTTTATCGTTACGTTTCATCAATTGAGAAGACGACTATCTCGCAAACCTAGCATGCGTCCGTTTCGACGATCGAGAGAGAATTTTATTTACGACCCATACAACCCCATACGAGTAGTTGATATTTAAGGATGAGAACCGGTCGATAGATAGGGTTAGAGAAAATGCGACGAGTTCTATAAATAAATGTGATCGATGTATCCCGAAACAAGATTTATACTCCTCCTAATCTAAGAAGGTGCTCGTGTTATCACGTAATTTCCTTTTTGTCTCGCGACAAGTAATAAATCGAATAATCGAAGAAAGTTCGGAATACGTTCTTCCCATTGGATGACTGATCGAGAAAACCACACAAGTAATTAGCGAATGTATCTGCACAAATGATTTGCAAGTGATCATAAACCAAGTTAGAACAAGGACGATATAAGTTGATTTATCGTTAAAAATCTTTTGTTTCGTCCCAAGGAGAGATTATAATGAAACGTTGAAATCGGTTCAAAGGATTTATCACGTACGTGAAATATTTTTTCATTTCGACGACAACGCGAGTAATATTTTCGTGACCATTCAAACGACGGTCTAATTAGATTAAAAAAAAAAAGGCTAGTTGATTAGCGATCTCTCGGTAATTACGCTTTAAACGAGACGATCGACCTCGAGCAACTCTCCCTTTTTCTCTCTCCCTTGCGCGTTTTAGCAACTATGTAAGAGTCCCTTTCTCGTAGTTAAACCGCGACCAATCATGGTTGTGTTTCGCATCGGCTCGTATCGATGTTAAGATTATGCTGCAGCATGTGGCCCCGAAGAGACGAGGACGTCCGTGACATTGTCGCGTTATGCAAGGACTCCTCGCCGAGGGCGCCATTCGACTCGGAGCAGACGTGCGTGACGAGCGTGGAAGGACACGCGTCTAATAGTCAGTCGCGCGTCTGTCGAACTTGTCTTTCACGAAGAGTTCCGAGAGACAAGAGACGCGATACGTGCTTTATACGACGAGAGAACGAAACATTTTCGTCGTTAGCCGCTACACAACCATAGAATATTTTGGATTTTCGAGAGAGAGAGAGAGAGAGAGAACTTGGTTCGAGATAAAAGGTGACGCCTTCTCGGTCTCTCTTCAGTCGTCGGCACACAGAAGGAGAGAGTGAACTGAATGAAAGAGTATGTGTGCGTGTTTGCGTGCGTGCGTGCGTGCATGCATGCGTACGTGTGTGTATGCGTGCGAGAAAGAGAGAGGGAGGAGGGAGGAAAGGTGAGAGAGAAGAGTGGTTCACCTGCATTGCTAGCATTGCGCCGGCTCAAGGCCAGAGTCTGAGAGAGAGAGAGAGAGAGAGAGAGAGCAGAACGGGTCGAGAGCTCCTCCTTCGTCTTCTGCTTCTTCTTATTTTCCTCCTGTTTCTCCTTTTTCTCGTTGCGTCGACGTGGCTCGTCGACGAGCCGGCCATTATTCCCTGGGCCGGGTCATTTTCTGGCTCTACCTTGAAAACGCAAAGGGTATCCTCTAACGCTCACACGATTCTTCTTCTGATTGCAGGCTGCAAGATCAAGGCTCTGCGGGCGAAAACGAACACGTACATAAAGACGCCTGTACGCGGCGAGGAGCCGGTGTTCGTGGTGACCGGACGTAAGGAGGACGTGGCGCGCGCCAAGCGCGAGATACTCTCCGCGGCGGAGCACTTTTCGCAGATCCGAGCATCGAGGAAGAGCACGTTGGGCGCGCTGCTGGGTGCACCGCCCGGTCCACCGGCCTCGGTGCCGGGACACGTGACGATCCAGGTACGAGTACCGTACAGAGTAGTAGGTCTGGTGGTAGGACCGAAGGGAGCGACGATCAAGAGGATTCAACATCAGACGCACACGTACATCGTGACGCCGAGTCGCGACAAGGAGCCTGTCTTCGAGGTTACGGGCCTCCCGGAAAGCGTGGAAGCTGCGAGACGCGAGATCGAGGGACACATCGCCCTTAGAACGGGCACCGGTCTGGCCGAGGAGGATCTCTTGGGTGCTTTGTGCCGTGGCGGCCTCGGCTCGATCCTCGGCTGTCTCGTACCACCTGGAACAACGCCCTGCAACGACTCCAATTCGAATTCGAACGACTCCAGCGGCGGCTTCTCCTCCAGCGGCAGCTGCAGCAGCTCCTCCAGCAGCTCCGGAGCACCGGGACTACACGATCTCGTAGCGATATGGGGAGCCGGCCTCGAGAGAGACGAGGGCCTCGGCGAGTCGCCCTCCTTCGAATCTCAGGCGGCCTCGGCCTCCTCCATTTGGTCATTTCCCGGCGTAGCGCTACCCTCGAGGCCCTCGCCTCCGGCATCGGCGAGTCCAGCGTCGCCGACGGATTCCCTTCTAGGAGGCGGTAGCGCCGGTGGCCGTCGCGAGTGCGTCGTATGCGGCGACAAGGAGGTCACCGCCGCCCTCGTGCCCTGTGGACACAATTTATTTTGTCTCGACTGCGGCAACAGGGTCTGCGAGAGCTCCACTCCGATGTGCCCCGTCTGCTCCAGGCCCGTTCTACAGGCGCTTCGCATCTTTTCATAAACGGCCGCGTGCGCACCCGAGCGCACCCGAGCACAGCTCCCGCACGCTAACAAGCACGACGGACGCGCACAATCTCTCAATTCCACTGCTGCCAATAATCTCTTTAACGCGCCAGGAACGTTTCGATCTTTCTGATACGTCGTCTCGTTCCCAGTGCCCGATCGGATACAACGAAGTCAGCTTTTAAGTTTTATCACGCAGACAGTAGAGAGCTAGTAAGAGAGAAAACGAGAGATAGATAGATAGATAGAGAGAGGGGGGAGAGAGAGAGAGCGAGAGAGAGAGAGAGAGAGAGAAAGAGAGAGAAATACGTAGACACTCTCATCGTCGTCGCGTCCTTCTCTTCCAGTCTTAATGCGTAGCTTTTCGCCTTCGAAAAGTATCGACTCGGTCCTACGCGTATGACCTCCTTCAAGGAACTTTGTCTCCGCTACTTCACCAACTATCGGAAAACTTTCGACGGAGAGCTTCTCTTTTTCCTTCGAACAGTTTTATTTATTCTTGACGATCTCGTCTCGGCTTCCATCCTTCTTCGAGCGTTTGAACGAAAATCGTACTCGCTCGGATCTGTTTCACGTTTCGACGAAATTTTCTTTCATTCTCAATAATATGTCGGTCGAGTTAATTAAATAAAATAAATATTTTCCGAGCGAGTTTCGCGAATCAAAGAACGCGTGAAAAACCTTTTCAATGGGACAACGATTAGTCGAATGTGTGCCATTTTAAACGCGATCACGTTCAACAGAATACTTCTTCCAGTATTTTTCAAAATCGGCAACGTGCCTTCGACGACGATATTTAAAAGAAAAAATAATAAACAACATTAACGCCAGAAATCTCGAAATGTTCGATCTCGTTCCGTCGTCGAAGGCACGCGATCGTTATTTCGAGGTTTCACGCGAAATGCTGCGTAGCTAATGGATATAATTCCGGAGAATGATCATTAAAGTTGAATACGAAGCGAAGGACGACGTGAGAGTGAAAGAGGGAGGGAGGGAGAGAGAGAGAGAGAGAGAGAGAGAGAGAGAGAGAAAGTAAGAGAGAGAACAAGAGAGAAATATATTCTACGAACGGAGAACGATGCTTACGTGTCTCTCAAAGCGCAACATAGCTCGTACGACGACTCGTAAAACGCGCTTGTTCCACCTGGCATCCCTCGCTACTAAGAGTATTATCTTACATTTATATAAGCAAAATAGCAATTAAAGTAATTATAATAATAATAATAATAATAATAATAATAATAATAATAATAATAATAACATTGATATATTAATAATAATAGTAATAATATTAATATATTAAAAATATATAAATATATGAATATATATATATATATATACATATATATATATACATATGTATATGTATATATATATATGTATGTGGTGATCCGACGAGCTCGACGATGCGCGCATGCGTGTACTCGTCGGCCTCGGCGAACGCGAATGATATTTTATTGAGATGTAGATTTTGTATTTTTCGCGCGTTTTAACGACGGGACGATGGGTGGTTCGATCGAGTTGTTACGAGCGTTCATTTAACGAATAACGATATAATAATGTAGTAATATTGATAACATTAATAATAATAACAATAATAGTAATTATAATATTTCTAGTAATAATAATAAGAATAATAATAATGAAAATAAGTTTGAGAGAAAGAGAACAACAGGAGAAAATGGAGCGTAGAGAGGTATCGTAGGCATCGACTTCCAAGCGAGCAAAAAAGTTGGGTATTCGTGATAGTGATTGAGCTTTTCAAATAAGAGAAAGAATTTTTGAAAAATGAATCACATTTTAAGCGTAGACTTGCGCATACGTAGCTTTTTTTCAAGAGGCATAATTATTATATTACAGTGCATTATATTATATAGACGTATATACGGAAACTATATGCATATAAACTTATATAGATATATACATATATAATATGTGTCACTATATTGCGCTCTCTCTCTTACTCTCTCTCTCTCTCTCTTTCTCACTCTCACTCTCTCTCTTTTTCTCTCTATCTATCCACTTATCTATCTACTTATCTATCTATCTATCGATATATATATATACCCTCTAATCCTTTGTCTCTCTCCCGCTCTCTCTCTCTCTCTCTCTCTCTCTCTCTATCTCTATCTCTAGCTCTATCTCTCTATCTCTCTCTCTAACTCTCTCCAAACAAGACGCAATCCCGTTAGGGGAAACACGAGGGCCTCTTTCGCCCTGAATCTGAATTCGTTCTTTTGATTTCGAGAGTAAACACGCGTCTTTGCGTTCTTTTTTCCGCAACTTGCTTCTTTCTTTCTGCGACTTTGCACGGAAAAGATCGAAAAAAGAAGTTCGATGCAGTCAGTTCGAATTCGTTTCGCGAAAAGAATCAATGATTCATATAATTGACGATTAACCTTTTTCAATATGTTCCGCATACGATTAGCCCTGCGAAAGGAAAAAGAAACGAAGCTTCAACGTCGTTATCTTTTTTCATTTTCTGTCGACGAGAGCCGCTCGTCGTCGAATGTTGCCATTTGTTCATTTTCGCGTCGAACAAAAATAGTGATACGCTTCGGTCGCAGCTCCGAAACACAAGTCGAGATTTCTATATATATACACATATATATATATATATATATATATATATATATGTATATATATATATATATATAAATAAATATTATGTTGCATATAACGTATATTATATAAATACATACATATGCATATATGTATGTATATAAACACAGAAACACGGGCACACATAAGTAGATGTGTTTATCATCCACCGAGGGCGGATAAAAAACGAAGATATATTTTCTAATCGCTCGAGCCGAACACGCTCCTGCTTAGTTTTTCTTCTAACTTTTTGTTCTTCGCTTCGAGGTGTCTTTCTTTATTTTCTAATTCTTTCTTTTTTCTTTTTTTTTTTTTTTCCTTTTTCTTTTCTTTTTTCATTTCTACATAAATCATCTTCGTTCATTTGTCCGCCGTGCGTTTTCTTTTCGTATTATATTCGCGATTTATATATTATAACGCGTAGCATCGTTCACTTATATCGTTCTCTTCTTTCTTAATTCTTCCTTCGAACGCGTTCTCGTAACTTATCTAGCTGACGTTTACACTCAAGTGAAGAAAAAATAAAAAAAAAAAAAGGACAAGAAATTTCTCCTTTATTCGTACACGAATACACGCAAACAACACACGTACACGCGCGCACAGATGACCCGAAGGAGACACTCATAGATAGATGAGAACGTTATATTAGACAACCTTGAGACTCCGAACGAATGCTTACACACATGTATACATACAAATACAAAAACTTATATTTATATATTATAAACGACGCTCACATAAGAGAGAAAAAGTTTTATTATATTTAAGTTCGTGGCAAAGCAAATTCTATATTTTTTCTATGTTAAGTATAAAGGAGATTAATGAAGAAAAAAAGAAGAAAACAGAAGAATAAATGCGTAAAGAAAGGTTCTGTGACGACGCGTACACATATATATTATATTATTATATTATATTATATTATATGATATATATATATATATATATATATATACATACATATACATATAAAAAAGATATATTTATAGGTATTCTCTTTAGCATAACTACGTTCCGAATCGCGCGGAATCTAGCTGTCGGTGAGCGCACGTGTGCAAGCACGCGTGCACACGTCGACGGATGGATCTCGTGTGACAGATAATCTATCTTAACGCAAACGCGAAGAGCTCGCTTTGAAAAAGTCTGATCCAGAAATTGAAATACGGTGGTTCTTCGTTTCGAAGGGAAGGTAATCCGCGTTTTAATGGAAATATCGAGATGGAAGACGAGCTTTTTCGTATGATACGCGGCCATTAAGATCGTGCACGCGTTCGTGTATATATTATATCGTGTGCTCTCGAAATACATATATGTAATATATAACAGCAAAAAACACCACACAACACATTCGATCACATACAGATACAGATATTCACATATACGCATAGAGAAGCGTTCGTATATATTACATTTAGGCGAATATGTATGGAGTGACTAGTAGTCGATATAACATATAAAATGAGCGGAAGAATTTACGATTACATCTTATTATTTAACGAAGAAGCGTCTTCAAAAACGAAAGTGAAACGCGGTATTAATTACCGCGAGACAGGAGAAATGGTAGAGAAAGAAAATAGAACAAAATCTACCGAAGGGAGATCGTAGGAGGCGGTTTATTGGTACGGTTGCCAGAACTCGGAGCGTGGCGGGAAATTCAAAACGTCGACGCGCTTCACGAAGGGTGTCCGAGGGAGAGAAGTAGAGAGAAACAGAGAAATAGACAAAGGAAGAGACGAAAAGAAGGAGAAAATGGAAGAACAACAATAGTACATTGACGCAATAAAGAGAGCCGTTAAACTACAAATTGGGCAACGACTCGTTTGCGTTCACTCTGTCGACAAAAGTGCCGAGAGAGATTATTTCTACCAACGTAAGTTCTCTCGAATGTTTCATTCGATTTTTACTTTGGTTTTTTTTCTTTTCTTTTTTTTTCTCGGAATTTCACCTCTTTTCAAAAAAAAACAAATCTTTTCGCGCGTTCGAGGGACACTTTGTCGTACGTAATCGATTAAAATTCAATAGGGTTGCGGCAAAACACGAATGGACGAACGGTGTAGTTTTCGACTAACAATTATTCTTATCGTTATTGCTATTCCCTATTATTACTACTAACACCATGATGATTATTATTATTTTATTATCTTTTTTTCGTATTATTATTATTATTATCATCATTATTACTATCATTATTATCATTATTATTATTATTATTATTACTACTATTATTACTATTATTATTATTATTATTATTATTTCATTATCTTATTATATTTTCTTGTATTATTATTATAATCATCATTATCATTATTATTATTGCTACTAATATTACTATTATTAATATTATTGCCGTTACAATAGCACAAAAGGATTGTCGAGAACCTCCGCTAGACTTTGGGACGACTCTGCTGAATTAAAGAAACACATAAACGATACTACGCGCATTATAATCAAGCAGCCTTCACTTTGGCCGAGGTTCTGGCATCGCGTAGACACCGTTCTTGTCGTTTTCGTAGTTCGTAATCGTTTCCTTGCAAAGATAATCTCTCTTTCTCTGGACCCTGTCGCGTTCTAGGTCCCATCTACGGAAAGAGGTGTTCGACGAAGGAGAGAAATTCTCGAAATTAGAATGAGAAGAGGGAAGGAGGAAGAGCGTTCGAACTTCGTCCTCGGCTCGCGAAATCGTCCTTTGTCGATAAGGACAAAGCGAAGAGCGGGAGAACATTCGTACGAACTATTGTGCCATACGTAAATCAAAAGCCTATTTCTCGTCGTTGTTAATGTGAAGTCAAGTTCGAGTCGAAGTTTGCGGAACATTCGGAAATTCCGATTTTCTCCGCAGTGTGTTTTTCCCGCACAGCCATTGTCCTTTTTAAACCGCGAGGGGCCATTTCGCGAACGCAGGATACCGACGTAGGAATGGGCGCACGATCGCGAAAGAGGGCCACGTCTACGCGAGACGTTGTTTAATTTAAAATAATAATAATAATAATAATAATAAAAAAAAAAAAAAAGAAAAAAAACAGAAAAAACGGAAAAAACGACAAAAAACACAGAGAAAAAAGGGCGAAGGAAGCACGTTAGATGGGAGACCTCGTGACTAAGGCTAAATGAATATAATAACTGTAAATGTAAAAATAAAAAGACGTAAAGTTTAATGATTATTAATAGCCCATTGGCTGTGACCGATAACTGCCATTTTCGTAAAGCAAAAGTTAAAAAATAAAAACTAATAAAGCGTGAAGCAAGTCATTAAGAGAAATGAAAACGAAAGTAACACAAAAAAAAAAGAAAGAGAGGAAGAGAAAAAAAAAAGAAGAATCACAGGACGAAAAAACTATCGACGCAAAACCACATGCACTTACACATGCACCGTATTACAGGATAGAGAAACTAAAAAGACGGATCAATATGTAGTCTACAGGTAGAAGCCAAGAATGATCGAGAAGAACGTTGAATTTTATTGATGGAAAAGTGAAAGATCTTCCTGAAGCAAGAGAAGGATCGATTTATAGGGCGAAGAAATCGAACGTAGCGTTGACATTTTAATGTAAACTGCCTGTAACACCCACTCTTAGCCCCACCATCCTTCGAATTTCATAATGAGGGGGCAGTGATCGACGCAATGAGAAACGAGAAAGAGAGATAGAAAAAAAAATGAAAATAAGTGTAAAGAAAAAAAATAAAGAAAAAAAGAAGAGAAACTATGCGAGGTTAAAGGATGTGAGGCACACACCCACACGACGATACATATCTCAGAGAATAATAACTACACGTAAGGGAGATTAATAGGGATTTAAATAGATGGCAAAGTAATAAAAGGAACTTAAAAAATGAAACAGAGGATGCATATAGAGTTAATAATAATTTAATTATAGAGCTATTGAAACTTATATATACATATATATAAATATATATATACATATATACATATATACATACACATAAGTATGAATACGAATATAATTATATATATATATATATATATATATATATATATATATATATTTGTATGTATATATATGTATGTATATATATATATATATATATATATATATAAATATAAATTCATATATAAATAAATACACAAACATATATACACACACACACACACACACACACACACACACATACACAAAGAGACAAAAAATGACCGTTGTTGCTTAATTTAACTCTATTTACTATATGATTATATTCTATTGAATAGGTATATTCGATTTTTATTATTATTATTATTAAAATTATTATGATTATATTATAATTAGTTATTATTGTCATAACTATTATTATTAGACCGTATATACATATAGATATTGTATTTAATGTAGCAGTTTTAATTGTGCATTGTAGATCGTATTTTTTGGTACCGGAGCACACCGTCTTCTTCCCTCGATAATCGGCTCGTAGCTTATCTCTTTAGAGCATTTTCTCTTCCCTTTTTTCCTTCTTCTCCACCTCTTCCTCCTTCTCCTCCTCTTCCTCCTTCTCCTCCTCCTCTTCCTCCGTCTCCTCTTCCTCCTTTTTCTTCTTTCCAAGATGGCATGCGAAGATCCGAGGGAAAACTGTGCGAAAACGGACCGAGTTAAAATCCGAGCAGCTAATTGTAAAAAAACGGCTCGCGTCCGAATTTCGATTTCTAGTGCTTTCAACGTGTATACGCTTTTTATCTTCACCTTCTTCTTCGCGTTCGTTTTACCTTGTTCGATTTTTTTTCTTTTTTCTTTTTCAATCTTTTTTTTTTATCACTAATTTTTGTTGTTTTTTTTTTTTCTTTTTTTTTTTTCTTTTCCATTTACCAAACCAACTTCCACACGTTTCCATTCTGCAAGCTATAAAATGAGTAGTGATCGGATATGAGTGAGAAAGTTCGAATATCTAATATATTATTATATACATGTATATTACAAAAAAAAAATATATATATATATATACACACATATAATATAAAAATATATAATAACACGTAGAATATGTTCGTACTTTGCGAATAAAGATATAAGGGCCATGCGTTCGGGGGTGTACCAAGCGATAATTACGTTCGATCATAGCGTTACGCGAGATACATATACTTGGACACGCATACATATATCTACACATTATGCTCATACTTGGTTCGGAGGCGACGTTCGAACGCCTTACCATGTGAATTTACTTACCTCCACTTAATTAACTTGAATTTTTCTTGATAATGGAATAAGTCGTAATCGCCGATCGAAGAGTAGAAAACGTCGAAAGATCGATTAAAAGAAAGTGGTGAAAAGGCGATCGATTCGTGTTCGATCGAGGCGATTACGACGGTCACTCTCTCAGCCCACAATCTCGATCTCAGAAAAGAAAATGAAGAAGAAGAATAGGAAAAGGATAAAAAAAGGGCTCTTTCCACGTGCTTCGACTCGAAAGCGGCCTTTTTTATTTCGTCCTTCCTCTCGCCATCGAAGAGGAATACTCGACGAAGATAGACGAGGTACGAAGGGTCGCCGCCGTCAGCCCTTACTCGAGTATTCTCTCGAAGAACATTCTTCCTTTTTCGTTCCTTCGTCATCGCGAACAGTAAGAAATGAATATTGTCTACTTTATCAGGCACGATCCGAGAATGGCAACCGCTTCGAGACTTGAGAATCAGTATTTCGATATAGATATATATATATATAAATAAATATATATTATATATATATATATATATATATATATTATGATTATGATTATGATTATTATTATTATTATTATCATACGAATATTATTGTAGCATAAACACCGAAAATCATGACCATCCAAGATCTTTTTTTCCGAGAATGACGTGAAAAAAAAATAAATACGTACGCATATTGTCGTAAAAAACAGATGCAGGATGTGTTGTAGGTGTAATGGGGTAAAACAGAACATTGATCTCGTGCATTACGACATTATTACGGTGAAATCGAAAAGACATGAAGAGATTGGGTGATTAGGGGTTTGTGTTTCATAGGATTTCGGGTGACGTAAAGATATATTTTAAAGGAGTCGTAGGAAAAGGAGTCGAATGTGAGCAACAGGAAAATCTTTGGAAATCTCTTAAGATCTTCCTTGATTAACTGGTTGCAAACATACGTATAAAAGCATATACCGCATTATCGTAGTTATCGCATCATTATGAAAATTATTAATATTATTATTATTATGCATTTTTTTAATTATATTATTATTATATTAATTATATTATATATATTGAATGTTGTGCATAGAGCGTTCTTTCAAAATCACTCGTGATGCAACGAGCGAAGATCAATCAAAGGGAGAGAGAAAGAAAAAATGACAACACTATAACGAGAGAACTCTAATATATGTAGCCAAGATATTTTATGTCCAATATGTTATAAACATTGTGTATTTATCATTATTAAGATTAATATTATTCTCTATATTATATTACTATTATTATTATTATTATTAATTTTAATATTATTATTGGATCATTATTAATTTTTTAATATTTATCGACAGATCATTTTTGTTTTCTTTTTTTTTCTGAGATATAAAGAAAAGACGCTTTTAAATCGCGTGTCGACCCGCGCGTCGGCAATGCGGCGAAGATCTCTCTCAAAATCTAGGGTAGCACATGACGCGTTATTCAAGATAGAGAAAAAAAGAAACAAAAAAGGAAAGAAGAAAAGAAAAGGAAAAAAAAACACGTGCACTCTCCGTATATTCTTCTCCTATTCAATCGGTTTCGTTTACTATCTGTATAGTATTTCTTGAAACATTGTCGCGTTGCGTCGCTAATGAGATTTTAATCGTGGTTCTCCTTCATTCTCGAGAAGAACGACGAGGCGGCCAACGACGGATCGTCTCGTTCGTGCAACTAACGAGGCTGCAATTCTCTACGCAATCATTGATAATGTCGATCTTTCACTTAGCAATAATCACATTGCAGCTTTGTATGGAACTGAGAGACGATCGGACGATTCTTCTGGTACTTTTGCACATTTCTTTTTTTTTTTTTTCCCCCCTTTTGTCATAATATTCTCTCTCATTATACCGCCTCGTCGTTGACGCGCAATTTCTTCACAAATCGATATTAATTCGCAAGAAAGATATTTACCATTCAAAAAGAGCGAGATTAATCCTTCGCGCGACTACGTCGCATCCACGAATGATATTACTACTTGATATAGAGGAAAGACTCCCCCCTCGCTCGCAGAACAACACTTACACACAAACATACACACACTTATCGCACGTGCGAGAAACACGCGCGGACACTTATTCACCCGCACCCATTTTACCCTGATGGCACGATATATGTTGTATATACATATATACATATATATACATATATACATATATATATATATATATATATATATATATATATATACACATAGGTATGACATATACATGATAAATAACGGTAATGATAATTAGTGTATCGATATACGTGTAGCTATAAAACGATATGATAATCACTAGCGTGAGAGTGAGACGAAAGAGGAGCAAGAAGAGAGAGAGAGAGAGAGAGAGAGAGAGAGAGAGAAAGATTCATAGGAGAGTTATTTTCGGCAAAATAATAAAGAGAATGAGATTCATGAATGTAAAGAAAAGATGGAGAGAAAGATAGTACGAAAGGAGAATGAAAGTTATAGAGAGAGCGGGATAGTGAGAATAAAGCTATTAGTTTATTATTTTCTATATTTTTTTATGTAATTTTGCGGATATGCGATAATATATTATGACTTATTATTAATTATTATTATTATGAATATTTTAATATATAATATGATTTTCACATGACGTGTACTTATGTTTTCTTCCCTGTGTTCTGTGTCCGGTTGTTTAAAAGCTATGTTTGATTTATTTAATTACGACAAAGATAAGCGAGTAAGTAAATTGAAATAACATCGCATATTACAGAATGCGTGAAAACGAAGGAAGGAAACAAAAATCAAACATGCGCGACTATTGCAACCCGACGATCCTATTTTGATATAATCATGTTTGTGATTATTACTATTATGTTCATTATTGTCTATTATTATTATTATCATTATTATTATTATTATTATTATTATTATTATTATTATTATTATTATTATTATAATTATCACTATTTTATTTTTATGATTACGATTTTATAACATATGATTACATTTATTATAACCGATATACCGATAGTATATAAATGGCATAGTGCATACCGATTATCATTATTGTCATTTGCGAATGTCTAAAGATAATGATTTATTGTTTTCGATAAGAAGCAGAAATACATATACAAACACGCGTGCTAAACGCTACACTTGCACACACACTCTACCCAACAACTTATTAAAAAATCATATTTTATCCCGTAATATATTTTTGTCGAATTATTTTTTATATTAATATATATATACATATATATATATATATACATATATATTATATTACGCAGAGCACCGTTTTTTATATTTTATATGTCTCTCTCCAAGAGTTTGAGACGAGCGGCATGGCTTTTCACGAGAATCAATGAGAACGCCGCCGTCCACCATTGTCCTACTTCCGAAACATTTATTTTTGTACCGTACGACCCTTAAGTTTTTTTTTATAAATAACTAACGGCAAGATGCCACCCTCCTTTTGTATATCGAAATCCGACTGCGAATGGCCAATTCGCGTTTCTCAAAGCGGCAAAAAATAAAAGGATAAAGAGCAAAACAAAATAGTACAGACAGATTGTGGTCTAATGTTAAGAAATCCTACAAAAATAATGGTACCAAATATTTTATTAAAAAGTGACGGAACTTAAGAGTCAAAAAAACAACACGTACACAATACATGCATCTATTACTGGATAACAAGAAATTTAATAAAATGTTACGTGATTTTTATAAATTGATTCTTAGTTTTTCTTTCGATTATATCTGGCCGTTCCTAAAGGTACTCACATTTATTGCTTTCAGTTTCGTGCAATCCTCTTTCTCTCTCTCTCTCTCTTTCTCTCTCTCTCTCTCTCTCTCTCTCTCTCTCTCTCTCTCTTTCTCTCTCTTTTTCTTCCTTATACACGTCGACGCTGGTTATCTTTCATTCTTTCTCTTAGCACTCACACGCTCTCCTTCTCGCTCTGTAAATGTGTTCTCGCGGTATTCATTTTTTCCACGCTATTCATAGTTTGCGGAATCAAATCCGCAAGGATCATCGTTTCATCGCATCAACGCCGGCTCGCCTTCGCATGTATCATTTATCTTCCATGATTAAAATGGAAAGTCAAACTGCGATTGCCACACATTCACACCTTTCTTAAATATCATACGTCATTCGTACATCTACCAATCTCTTAGCGTCTAGCCATTGACTCAAAGCCAACTGCGATGATATTAATCTCGACGAGCACCGATAAAAATCAAGAATCGAGATTTTCCTCAGAATTCTTTTTTTTTCTGTTGTCTTCAATTCTATGAAAAGATTCTTCTCTCTCGAGAATATACAAAGTCCGGATTGCGTAGGAATCGGTTTCTTGTTTCTTCTTTTGCTCACGATTGATGACCGTCATAAACAGGTTAGATGAAATTTTGATCTTTAATATAGGATTATTCGGAAATTTGGAGTTCTTTATCAATTCAATATTTTCGATGGTGTATTTCAATAATTCCCTCGTGAACTTTATTTAATAGGCAGATAAATGTGAAGATAGAAAGGAGAAGAGAGAGAGAGAGAGAGAGAGAGGCAAGAATGAAAATTAACTTTGAGGGTGATAACATTAAATATGCAGGCATCCGCAACCGGAGTTGGTGTGACATTAGCGTTAGAGCGGAAAATGGAACAAGACTTTCAGATCGAAGGGTGTAATCACGCGCGTATAATTATTCGTTATGCAAGTAGGTGGTCTTTGTCTGGTCGTACTCGGAAGGAAGAGAAAAATTAAGGCTGAAATGCGAACGGTATTCTTCCTATGACAATATACACATACACATATATATATATATATATATATATATATATATATATATATATATATACATTATCGTATATACGAACATGTGCATGCGGTTAGAGAAAAAGCTTTTCGAACACATACATATATATAATTACTATCTGTGTAATATAAATTTAGCTCTTAGAGTATATTAAAAAATGTAAAGAAAAAAGAAAGAAGAAACGAAAAGGTTTCTTAAAATTATCCAAAGAATATACATATATATGCTTCTCCGCGCGATCCAGACAAAGGAAGAAGAGAAAAAGATGTAGTAGAAAAATGTAAAAATCGTCGAGACGGGCAATGAAAGTAACGTAGACGGCCCTGTTCGTCGCATGTCCGCGTCGACCAATGACCGAGCGCAGAGAGCAGGAGCGTGCCGCGAAAATTTGTCGGTGGCTCGCAGAACGATAGCGCCTTGGTCGAGGGTTGTTGCCCGTTGGGATGGCAACGTCGCATTGCAGCGTTAGGGCTGCGGTCGATGCCGCCGTCCTCACGATGATGGCGGCTTATCGGGCTGCGAGGTTGCCGTACTGTTCGAGTTCGTGCTCGACTCCACCCTTATTTTATTCGATTCTTGTGTTTTCGAATCTTTTTAACATCCCTCTCAAATATCTTATATGTTTCACGGATGATTTGCGATCGCGTGATCGCTACCGATCGTGCTCCCTCGAATTGCCTAGTTTCTTCTAATTATCATATTTTAATCAGAAACATTTGTTTCGTATAGATCGACCATTTCGAAATTTCTCGTGAGCAATAAGGTGATTTGAAAATATTTCCCAATAAATCCTTCCAAATTTTTATTTCGCTCAGTCAGAATAATGATTAATGACTATGGTAATAGCTTTTAATGGGAAAAAAAAAGAGAACATGTGACGATCGGTAATAGATGCAGGTAAGGGAGTTTGTTTGTAGCGTAACAACTCGAATGGCCACGGCAGAACACATTCTCCTCGTTGAATATGACCGACCATCGTGTCGTTCCCTTCTCTCTCTCTCTCTCCCTCCCTCCCTCTTGTTCTCTCCTTTTCCTCTTTCTCTCTTTGTCGCTTTCAACCCTCTCTTCTCTCCCCTCGACGTTGTACTCTCGGCAGCAGCCTCCATTGCTCCGCAGTAGATCGATAGCAGCAATGGTGCTCGCTCTCGCGCTACTCGGCCTGATGTATGTATAGGCCTGGCACGCGTCGCTGGAAAATTGCAGAGAACATTCTCCGCTGTGAGGGGTTGAAAGGAGGGGAGAGAGAGAGAGAGAGAGAGAGACGGTTAGCAGGCACCCCGAGGCCGATTCCAGGGCCGTAAACCTCCACTTTTTTTTGCGACACGCTATTCTTTCACCACACTTTTACGCTCTCAATACATAAATATATTTCTTTTAATATTTCTCATAAATCGACCAAAAATATCTAACAAAGATCTTTAAATTTGCGCCTTATAACGTTATATTGTTTGTTAATTCGATCGGCTACCCAAGAAAACTATTTCCCATTTCGAACTTTATGACTCGCGTTAGAGAATAATCTCGACTTGAAGGTCAGTGCGTCACTATTGTCCCCATGCTCGACGTGGATATATTTCTGTGATTGAGAACGAAGCCTTAGATGTGCTATGCTAGAACGGCAACGTGACTTTCGCGAAGACCACTCACGGACTAACTCGATACATCTATTATTTCATTTTATAGCAATAAATTATATTTTATTCTTACGGGAATAGATAATAAGATCTTTCTTCTATTAGAGAGAAGAGAATTATTGCATATTTAAACGACCTAAGATTGCATTACGTGGTACAACAAACGTAATATATTGAAATATACGGAGAATGCCAAGCGTTCGAGATTATATTTGCCGGAGAGCTCAGAGGACGATCGATTTAATTTCGTCCCTTTTCCAAACGTTTCGCGCGTTTTCTCATTTCTTTTTTTTTTCTTTTTTTTTTTTTTTAAGGGCTCAGAGGTATTCCCTCAAGAAAGAGGAACAATAAAGGATCTTTAGCAAAAGATAGCGAATACCTTCCTATTTCGCCTCCTATCTCCTTTCTCTCTCTCTCTCTCTCTCTCCCTCCCTCCCTCTCATGATCTCTTCCCCTGACTCTTCTCCCTTCTTCGTTCGCGGTCGATAGCTCGTAAGGGTCGCAGAGACGCGACGACCATATACGTGCTCTCTACATCGTTAATGAACTGAAAAACACCATGTTACTCATTTTCTATATCATTTACAAGCCGTAAAGCCTAAATAGTATAATTAAGACCAAAAATAAAATTTGAAAAAATGTATATTCAACGGTTGATCTTGTCAATAGGAAAATAACATCGTAGGTTGCCTCAAATTAATCTTCTTTTCAATAGATGCTAGGCCAATAGAAAAAAAAAAGTGGTAAAATAGAAAACTAACTTTAGATATATTCAACTCCATCGTGCACACATTAGACCTGTCAATTACAATAGAGAAACTTATATAGAAGAATACATATATCATTTATGGACATTAAATTTTCTCAATATACAATAACCGATTCGCAATTATCGACAACATATATTTTAGAAAACTAAAAGGTCTTTCGACACATTACACAATACGATCTTCTTCCACTCGTCGTTTTCATGCCAGTAAAATTCTTTTATTTAGAGATATCAGTTATACTTTTACTTTTTCACTCGTCACTTTCGTTCATCAGCGTAATCATTTTGATAATTTTGATTTGACCTTTTTTGTTCTTACGAGCGTGTGTAATATATAGAAAGAAATGTGTCTGAGAAATGTAAAGATCAAGAAAAGGGGCGATGATGCGGTAATGCTTTATAAACTTTTGTGTTCTGCTCGAGCGTCGATTTTAGTTACGCAGTCGAGTTGTTCGACGATAACAAACAAACAAGGAGTTACGTCGTAGCGAGTTAAGCTCGGTTATGAATTCTATTCGAAGCCCGACTCGCTCGTCGTGAACAAAAAGAAAAAAAGACAATATCTCGAACGGACTTAACGCTTTAAGTACTGTTTAAATAATTACAAATCAATGAAAATCCTAGGATTATATTCTATTGCAGTTAACACGTTATGCCGATAGTTTATCTTCGGGCTCGCATACAGTGAAATTTTTACATTCATTTTTTTGTTTCTCGCGATAAACTGAAAAGGAACGTGTCACGTACGATTCGCTCGACGTTCAAAATTCATGCCGGCGCGTGCGGTCTTTGTAAAAGCTAGCCGCAACATTATTTTCCGCACAGGTGCGATCGAACGTGTCGAATGAATGGGTGCAGCTAGTCCAGCATCGGCGTACAGAAGATTAATCGACTCTGTCTAATTTATCGCAATTAATCTTCGTACTACATCCTGTCCGATTTACGTGGTGCGATTAATTCGAAGCAAAGGGTCCGCTAGATAGAACGACTCCTTTTCTCTTGCACGGCTCATTGATCGCTCTCTAATCGACCGACGAACCGATAAAGCGACGACGAACGAGCGTCAGGAGCGTGGATCCTTTAAACGGTACGAAAAAGATGTTTCGTTTTATCTACGCGAAATTTGCAATCGAACACGATCGATCAGGGATCTCAATGGCGAGAGAACGCGACACGATTGTATTACAAATATTATCATGTACATTGTCTATGCGTCTTATGTATGTGTGTCGTAATGCGCGTAACATATAGATATTTATATGTTATTAATTATTATTATTATGATTATCATTATTATTATTATTATTATTATTATTACTATTATTATTATTATTAGTAATAGAGTATAGAATAGTAATCTCGTTTAAGAATGGGATTTTTTCTATTTTACTATGATAACTATAATCTAGGTAATAGAGCATTTTGTCGATACGACGCGTTACGAAAAAAAGAAAAAAAAAAAAAGAAAAAAAAAGTTAATCCCTAGCTTTTCGGCTAGCATATTACTATTGCTGTATCCATCGAGGTAATAAACGGACACGCAAACACACACTCAGCCGCATAGAGACACGTAAATGCGTAATATAACACCCATACATAAACCACGAAGAAACGCGCGTCGTGCGTGCGTTCGAGTGAATATTGTTTGCACGTGTGAACATACCAACACGATTATACATAAAATGTATCGATCCAAATATATTCATATAAGTATGTAGATGTTTAAGGGATGAGACCGCACGGCGAGGGGATAAATCCAACTCGTTGGCCGGTTAAGGGGGAAAGAAAAAAAAAAGAAGAAATAAGCGCGATGTTTCGCGATGACGACTTAAAATTACTATAAAAAAAAGAAAAAAACAAAAAAAAAAAAAAAGGAAAAAAACAAAAACAAAAAACAGAGGCGCGCAGTGTTATAAAAAAAAAAAAAAAAAAAAAAATTAATATTTAACAGAGAATAAAGCTCGGCGGGGAGGAGGCCATAAGAAAAATATGAATGAAAAAAGAAAAAAAAAAGAGGAAGAAGTAATCGAGCGAGTATGTATGATGTATGAAACACGCTGTGTAATATGATAAAGAATAATTAATTTTATACCTTTTCGTGGAGCGTTGAGATATGCTCGGCGAAGGATAAAAGTAGAAAAAAGAAAAAAAATCTTATTTATCGTAATCGATGAACTGGCGTATGAATTCGCGATATGCTAGAACATATATATTATATATGATTTGTGTTGGCCTCAACGTGGGGGATATATGATCGTCGGCGTTAAGTGTCTCGATGAACGAACGATGCGAACTATACGCGAACGAGTTCGTGATCGGAAAAGGTTAAAATTATAAGACGTCGTCGAAGCGAAATATTGTTGAACTAGTAGAACGATGCCACGTGCTCTAAGGGCATCGCTCATGGAAGCAATATATGAATATTTGAATAATTTCATTTCTTATTAGACGCAGGCGGCTTAGACGGCAGCACGTCGAAATATTTTATTAAGATATATAAGAGAGACTGGAAAACGGGAGATGTTAAGGTATTATTAGTTTTCTTGGGGTCAAAGATGAATTTTTATCGATTCAACAACGCACAATCGAACGAATCTTCGAACGACACGAAAGGAAAATTGACGCGTTAATGCGAGAATATGCAAAAGAAAACGTTCGTTGGTCAGATCTTACGCCGAAATTTAGAAACGAAGGAAAGAGCAATGAGCAAATCAGACGGAAATGCGAGATAACGAGGAGGGTAACAAGGAGATAGGCTGAGAACGAAAGAAGATGGAGAGAATAAAAAGATTATTGATACAAAATATTAATACCTAAATGCCCGGTTTATTTTTATATTTATTTTTCGATCTATGAAACGTTATAAAAGTTTAAAAGTAATATTTAAATCTAAATACATACATATATACATATATATATATATACATACATATATATATATATGATGATAAATATTATATACTTATGCTCTGTGTATGATATATAGATATCTATATATATATATATACATATATATACGTATATGTATGTGTACATATATATATATATATATATATATATATATATATATATATATATATATACATATTATTCTAGTAATATGAGAAACGAAGTATTATCGACGATTACACCGCATTCGTCGTGATACGATACAATTACAGATTGATATTATCCACGTAAATTATACTCCGAAACCTTGTAATAATTATCCTCAGAGATTTCAATCCAACGAGTTTTACTATTCTCGAAATTCTCGACCAGCCCGAGAATGCGAATTTAGAGAACATCGACCCGTTCGTGTAATACACATTCCCGACATAAGCTATAATAAATAGTCAAAATACTATTTGACGTAAACGTACATTAAATATATATATATATATATATATACATATATATATATACATATATATATATGTATATACGTATATATATAGCATATAATTATTATCAATGTAGTGTGTTAATACTTAAGAAAGAACTGTAAGATCAGACACCATAGATTTTTAATTAGCGAAATGACTACAGTGGACGTCTTTCCTTGTGGTCGAATGGTTATACCTTTCAGCAATAAACGGATCAATCGGTGGTACATTAAACGTAGGAAAAAAAAAAGAAAAAAACATTACACGATGTTTCCTGTGACAAAAATATCACAGAATTCAACGTCCCTTTGCATCTTCCTCGCGATTATTCCTCCTTTCGCGTATATCGCGAAAATAAAAATAAAAAATATGAGTTACTTGGTGCCCTTAATGAGCAGCTATTACGTTAATCTCACACTACGTATACGCCTACCTACCTAGCACGTGCCACCTTTACCCATCTCGTTTGTAAAACATTGCAGTTGGTACCATTTTTCTTCTCTGTTTTGTAGTTTTAACGAGGTGCCGCGCTTACCGTGAGACTTTTCATAGCTATGAATTAAAGCCATATAAGGACGGTAAGGCGAAGAGAGATAAGTAAGAAAAGTAAAAAAGGAAAAAGAGAAAGAGAAACGACACATACATATGCTACTATCTACGGCCGCGTCGAGCGACGCCGAAAAACGCGACGGCACCACTCTGATAATGATTAAAAGAACAAAAAGAAGAAAGGGGAAAGAGAAGGAGAAGGGAGGGGAATGACAAAAAAAAGAAAAAGAAGGAGAATGATAGAGGGGGAAAAAAGAAAAGAGGATCCATGTACTGCCCAACGCTCCTATAGCCTATATAGTTACTTATTTAAGACTGCGTGTGTGAGGAAATTATGACGATATAAGCCAAACGAGTCTCGTCGAGAATATACAATAGCATGAAGCATTAATGAGAGGAAAGAATAGGAAAGGAAAAAATATAGAAAAGAAAATTGTGAAAAAATGTATTATATTTATGCATCGACTTATGGACGAAGGGCAGGCGCCATGAGTTTCTCACCGGCAGTCGTGTTGTGTGTTATTGTCTATTATCGTAATTGTGCGTAAACGAGCAAGGGAGGAAGGATGATGGGAAAGGAAACAGTTGTAAACAAAAAAAGAAAAAGATAAAAAAAAACAAGAAAAAGAAAAATAAAGAAGCGACGAAACGAAAGCTCATTACAGTCATCCATTAGGTTTCTAGCCTCGTAGATGTATTTTGGTCGTTTCCAAATCGTTCGCTCGCTCGCTCGCTCGCTTGCTCACTCGTATCGCATTAATTACCTAAAAAAAGTAATGGCTAAATGCAATTGATTCGTGCAAATAAGTGATATATATATTATATATTACACATACATCCATACATACATACATACATACATACATACATACATACATACATACATACGTACGTACGTACGTACGTACATACATACATACATATATATATATATATTTAACGTTATCGTGTATATATATATATTTATTTACAAACGTATATGAATATTATATGCGCATAGCTTTTCGACTGATTATCGTAACGTGAGAAAAGAGAAAATAAAAGGAAATTTCACGGCGGAAGATCGAATGATAATTATACACAAAAAGACTACACGAGGCTATATTGCAGCTGAAGGAAGAAAAGAGGAGATAAAGAAGGAGAAGGAGGAGGAGGAGAAGAAACGAAGAATAGCGGAGAGAGTAAAGCGGATCTGTTCTGTCGCGAGGACTAACCAGCGTGTTGTGTCAGTCGAGAGTCCTCGCGTACTGTGCGGGCTGATAAAATGCAAGGCGAAATTCTTGGAGACTATAAGTCCTCGATTGTGCGAAAGTACGGACGCCAATCCACGATAAAAGAACATGGAAAGCGGCAAGTGAGGAACGCGATTAAACACGAAAGAAAAGATACATAACTATAAATCGGGAACGTACAAGTAAACTATAATAAAGAAAACAAAAAGAGAAAGAAAGAAAAAAAAAAGATATACTGTCTTGCGTACGATTAAGCTCTGTTCACACTAGCTGGACAATTCGTTGGCATCGTTCTCGAATCATTTGACGCGTCCGGACCAATGTCGAGAAGTATTATTTAACGATAGGTTTTCAATAGGCAACGTGCTGAAATATATATATAAATATATATATTTTTGTAAAGACACTATAGGATACACGGCATCCGACACGATGTAATAAATAATAATAATATTAAATAATAATAATTCAGTGTATAACGGTGGTTCGTTCATGCGATTCGTTATAGTTGGAGAGAGTAAAGAGAGAGAGAGAGAGAGAGAGAGAGAGAGAGAGAGAGAGAGAGAGAGAGAAGAATAAAGAAAGAAAAAGGAAGAACGGGAAAAAGTATTTTCGCACAGTCCTCACGAAAGAAAATAAATTGAAAAGAAAAGAAAGGGAAAAGCAATACAATTTATTGCTGTTTAAAATTTGTCGCACGTAGTCGCTTGGCCATCGCGTGGATTGGTTCTCATTCGAGCAGGTCCAAATAGTCTCGCCGTTTAATCACCATCGAGAGATCTTCGTTATTAATTACCGCTATATATATAAATACCCGGGCTCCTTGATCGAATGGATAAATATATACATATATAGAAAGAAAAAGAGGAGAAAGAGAAAAAGAAAGTGAGAAGGAAAGAGGCAAATATGTACGATCAGCAGAAAAAAGAGATTGATATATTTTACGAAGTTTTCGAAAGAGAGGGAGAGGGAGAGAGGGGAGAAGAGGTTAAAGAGGGACGAGATAGCGAAAGAATTCGACTTTGTCGCTCGCGATGAAATTCGCACCGTTGTACGTTCATTTGCGAGAAAACAATCAAACAGTCTTGTTGTCTCGACTCGTGACGCTACGAAGGAGGATAAGAGATAAAGGATAGAAGGAAAGAAAATAAATAAAGAAGGTAATCTTTGGATGATTTCTTCTCGCGAGGAAAGAGGAGGCACATGAAAGACGCGAGATATGCGCGTACATACTTTCCTCCTTTTTTACTCGGTTTAAAGGGCGTTCTTTTTAAGGATTCCGAATTTCTAAAGGAAGGACTATTTCAATGGAAAAAAAGCACATTCGAAAATCTTCTTCTTGCATGCTTTCAAAGTATGCGATTAGAGTGATTAAGGCCTAAGAAAAAAGAAAAAAAAAAAAGATACGATGCGTGCATCAGCACTCGCGTAAAAGAAAATTAAACACGAACACTCCGCGACAAGGGGAAGGATACACGCGCGCATACACACACAGCTACACGCACGTACACAAACTTAAATATTTATAAAAGCACGTACACGTATAAAGAAATATACATATATATATATATATATATATATATATATATATGTGTGTATATATATATATATATACATATACATATATATATATATATATATATAAACATTAACAGTATTTAATATACTAATAATCTATCATTTTTACGTGAATTACATGGTCATTGTCTAACTATATTGTCTAACGATGTGCCCCAGATAATTATCATGTTCCCGTTGAGAATACTCTTCGAGCCCTTTTTCCCTCTTTGACAGCACATCCTTCTCCCCCTTTTCTTCCTTCCATTTCATCTACTCCTCTCATACATCATCTCTATGATATTTTTCCTCGGCTATATGAGGTAGACCGACGCGTCTTCAATACGGAATTTCAAAGCAATAAATAAATGAAACTAATTAAGGTACGCTAGCCGTGTGAATGAGACGTCTTGACGAGAGGTAAAAATTCGCATTCGTCAAAAGTGCAAGGGTGAATGGATTTGCGTATGAACTTTTGTGTTTGGTCGTTACGATGATGACGAATAATACGGCGGCGCTCGACGAATCGCGAGACATAGTCACGTCGATCTTGTATCTTTATCTACGAGAAAGAGAAAGGAGAAGAAAAAGAAAAAAGATAATCTCTAGATTCTCTTTCTCATCTCATTCCCCCTTTCTTTTTCCGTCGACGAACGTATCACTTGATTTTCTCTCTTTCCGTCTATCCGATCATCCACTTTATCTATCCTCAAATGTATTCTCTCCTATCGATTTCTCTCGCTCCTCCCCCATCTCTCTCTCTCTCTCTCTCTCTCTCTCTCTCTCTCCTTGTGAATTTCGGTGAAGCAATGGACGCGCCTCGACGTCCCCATTGAATTTACAAAAAGACTGACAAGTAGTCGAAGGCCCGTGAACCATCGGGCAATCGCTTCTTCCTTCGATTTCCTTTCGTTTACTCATACTCGAACATTTTGTTTGGTCGATCGAGTCCGACGAGTAATAAATACATATAATCGATCGATGCGATCGAAGAACGACGGGCATTCGCACTACTCCCATGGCAATACCGTTTTATTTATTGATTCGAATGTCTACTGTGATAAACTTGAGGTTACGTAGATGAGAGAAAAATATGCTGAACGTAGAGAGGAGAGGCGAGGGAAAAATAAAAAAAGAGACGAAAGAAAAATACGAAAGGGGACGTCGGTGCGCTTTCGCGCTTTTAACACTCTCACTCCGAGCACAGCTATTATTGCTTTTAACGAGCCAGTAACATCGCGACGTGTCATAAAACGAAAAAAAGATCTTTATCGCGACCACCGCATCTTTCGGCTTTTCACGCTTAACCCATCGAATTCTCTTTCCCTGTTCGATGTTTACTCGGCGATAGAAAAGTCCGACGTTTCCCGTCGAATTTCGATCTAGTTGGAGCTTTTACGTATAAGACGTTTCAAAGAACGGTCGTTCTTGAGAGAAGTAGATTCGTTGCTCGCGTACGCTCGAGTTCGCCGAGACAAAAAGAAAATGAATAAAATAGAAACAAAAAAAGAGAAAAAGGAAAAGTACATACCGAGAAAAAAAAGATCGAGAGAGAGAAGTATAAATCGGCGTGGCTATTTCGTAGTATGTCGTCAACGAAAAAAAGAAAAAAAATTAAAAAATTAAAAAAAAAAAATTTTAAAAAGCACAAAAAAAAAAAAGAAGAAAAGAGGAAAGAAAATATAAGAAAAACTCCCCTCTTCGAGTCTCAATTGGTTTAAGCTTCCTGTTTTTGAATATCGCACGTAATTCAATGGGGCGATATAGACTGGAACAGATTATAGTACATCGTCATAATATTTTTATAATTTATCGGAGATTGTATATTAGACTTATATAATGACATATTACGATATATGATGTATATTTATGGAGTATGCCGTAGAGATCGAGCGTGGCATCGGATATTTTGTAAAATTCCTTAGTGATCGGTTTCTCTCTCGCGTCATAAAAGGGTTCGCGAGAGAGACTACTCGTCATAGGTATTTCGTAAAAATTGCAGAAAATCGCATATCCTGCCTGTAATAACGTATATGTGTTAATTTGAACGATTGTGTCGTAATATCGATAATATATTTATATATTGCTTTATGTATGTAGAATACATAAAATATTGAAAGAAAATATATATTATCTTCTAAAGCACAGTGTCCATTATTTTTCTTTCTTTCGTTTCCGCTATTCTCAATTTTTTCGCGCACTCGATCGGCGCGCTCGATCTATTTCTCTCACGCAGCGCATTCCTTAATCTCGAGCGAGGAAAGAGAAAAGATCTTCGAGCATCGTCCTATTTTCTTCGATAAGCGATCGCGAGGAACCGCGCACGTGGAGAGTCGCGAGACCGTATCCAAATTTTCTGTGATCCACGAAAGACTGATAGTCTCTTTTTTAACGTCAACGATCTAAAAGCGTGGAGAGCCGCGCAAGAAAGAGGAACGAAATTTTCGTTCGAATCCTCAACAATTTTCGTCTTTGTGCACCTATATACGTATCCCAATGAAAATAAAATAGAACGAATAAAGTCGCTTTTATGGTACGCGAATTTTTCACTTTCTCACATGTCACATAGAATCTCTTTTAAACAGAGACGATCGTAAGACAGATTAAAATTGTTTTCTGTCGTTTCAAAAATAGATTAAAGAAAAGTGATAAAAAAAAATCTTAAAAGAAAAGTCTTAATCTGGTACGACTCGCGCAATGGCACTCCATAACATGTAACGAGAAATACGAAGAAACGCGCTCTGCGCGGCGGAATAAAGAGAAAGAGACGGAAAGATGAAAAGGGCGAACGGATGTAATTCCTTTTTTAATAATTACTTTTCTCCTTCGCATAAAATGATTCAATGTATCTGCGTAAACGATTATCGAAAAAAGGACGATGAAAGAAATGAAAGGAATAATATATGACGATATAATCAGTTTATAAGGACAAAATATATATATATATATATATATATATATATATATATATGTATGAATTAAAAATATTAATATACATATGATGTATTTATATATGTATATAAATACCGAAGAGATGGTATATTACGAAACGAAAAGAAGCATATAATTTTCATTAGTTTATATTATGGTAATTTATATCACAAAGCATAATTGATAGCATAATATATTATATATATATATATATATATATATATATACACACAAGATATTTATGCATATTTCGTAGTTTCGTATTCGTACGTACGCTCTAGAATTTATCGCAATATCGAAAAAAATCGAATTGAGTCGAAAGGAAGGATCGAGCATCGAACGATCATATTTAACGCGAGTTCTCTCGAGCGCTTTTTTTTTATATCGCGAAACGATATGTTCGATGCTCGATCCATTGAACGCACGCGCGCTAAAAAAGTTTTCCTTTAATAGTGCAACGACCTATCCAAATTTTGATTCGACGATTTTATTCGAACGAACAGATATTCTCGCGTACCTTTTGCGCCATTCTCTTTATCCCGCTTTATTTTCATTTTCCTCTTGCTCCTACTCTCTCTCTCTCTCCCTCTCTCTCTCTTTCTCTCTCTCCAGCTCTTTCTCTTTTCATACGAAGTACCACGTATTGATCAGATACTGCCCTTTGCGAGAACCTCGAAAGGACGTCCATTTGGAGGGGTAGAACGAGCCTTGGCAAGTACCTACGTACATAAGCCTATAGTATTAATCTCGTGAAAACCGAAATATCTCGCGAGAACCAAAATATTAGCCTCTATGAGCAATTTTACAATCGTTCGTCTTCGACGAGACAGCGTGCAGTTATTAAACGTGCGAAGAGACAGAGAGAAAAGAAACGAGCGTGTGTGCGCGCGTGCGTGAGGAAATAAGAAAAGGGGAAAGAAAATCAAGAAACGAATCTTTCGCGAGGAAGGATACGGGGAGGATGCAAGAGTTATTACATATACGTATCTATATTTCTTTAAGAATTATAGTAAAAAAAAAAAAGAAAAAAAAAATAATAATAATAAAAGGAATAAATGTAAAAGAGAGAGAAAAATGAAACTGTTCAGATATAATTAAGATGAAAATGAGAAAAAAAGTAGACAAAACAGAGGACGTTTTAAGAAGTTATTAAATAAAAAAAAAAAAAAGAGATAAATCTAATTTTGGAAAATATTTCATGGCGGGCTCGCAAAAGTACTTGAACTCCGTAAGATATGAAAGAAAAAATAAACAGCCTCAATGGAGATACTTTCGTAACGCGTCAAAGAAGATCGAGAGATCGATGAACTCAAAGAAAATCTGTCGATCTTTTATTGGCCTCGTGCGTAGAAAAAAAAAATTCCAAGTCACGATCGTGGTTGAGAATCACTCGTTTCATGCGAGCCTGCGTTTCTCCGGCCCCACCTCATCTCTACCCCAATATGTTCACCCTCTAATCGTTACTTACTCCCAATATATATACTATATGTACATATACATATATATATATATATATATATATATATATATATATATATACACACACACATATATACGTACATACGTACATACATATATTTATATTTTCTCCAATCGTCGGTTCCTAAGACTGGAAAAAGAAAATCTAATTCTCGGAGTTACCATAATCTATCTTCTTATCTTCCAATTCTTCGATTCTACAATTTTTCATCCCAATTAATCATTAATTGTTCATTGTCATTAACAAAGAGATTGTCATCCTTAAGTGTATAATCGAGGCCCTGGTATCGGTTGGGATATTCCGCTAATCACGCGTGCACGGCACGCTTTTTCGTCTATGCGAGGGACGATAGAAATATTTTTATGATTTTAGAGATAGAATACGTGGAACAAATATTTTTTTGTTCTAGATGGATCTATTAGCGGCGATATTTCTGCTTCCACTTGAAAGAATCAATGAAAGAGAAACAGTTAAGAAACAGAAAGGAAGCAATTAACGATGTCTTCTCATTTCCGAGCTCTCGCGAGTTTCTAAAAGAGGATGAAGAGAAAGAAAAGGATTTCTATCGCGTGACGCTTTACTGAACTTTTTGTGTTTCCTAATTTTCTCGGTCAAATAAATTCCTATTTTTCTTCTTTAAATAATCGACGAAGACGTGGACGAAGAATGAAAAGAAGACATATAGAATATGAAAGGAACGAATACGTAACTCGTGGACTCACGTTTGATCAACATAGTATGACGTCGGTGCCAAAAAACCTCGTTAATTTTAATGAACGAACAACATGTATCCTAGAGCGCGGCGCGCGTAAAAATTTATATAATTCTGTAAAGTGTGAGCGTATGAATGGATAATAATAAAAAAGAAAAAAAACAAAAAAAAAAAAAAAAGAAAAAGAAAAAAGAAAAAAAGGAAGTGAAAAGAAAAAGAAGTTTGCGATGCTTCGAAATATTTGGCCTGATGGAGAACGAACGGAAACGTTGAAAATCGGAAAGAGAACTTTCGAACGTGCACTCATTTTTTGAACAAAGTTAGACAAGAAAATCGCCCGTAGCCTTTAATACGTACTTGATGTTAAGCGACCGTGATAACGTAATATCTTTTTATTTTTCGAAGCGTTTCGAGAAGAACTCAAAGACAACAACGTTACATCCAATTTCATTCATATCGAATTTTTAAAAGATCATTAGCTATTCGGACAAACATGTGAATTTTAATAAATTCAATAAAATGTAGAAATATTAATATGTACCTAGATTATTCTATGTTGGACGTTTCTGTAAAATTGATGATAAATTACTATTCGTTATATCGCAGCATTCATTTAACATACTATTCCTTTTTATTGCTCGAGCGTATGCGCGATTCGAGGGCGAGACGCCAGTTGAATGAACAAAGTTCGATCGAAGTAAGCGAAGGTTTATCTGATTCAAACTATCGTCGCTTTCGTCATAGTGCCGCATCACTGTGCTTTCTTCCGACGAATCCTTGACTCGAACTCCTTGAATCATAAACATTATCCTGAGCATTATCGTGAGTCTCGCTCTTGATCTCCCCTTTCACATATACAGCGTTAAATCGATAAGCGTTGCCAACCGAAAAACTTATTTATTAATTTTAATCAAAATCCCTTGAAATTTAATATTTAATATAAAGTTATTAATACGCGCGGCATTATCGGCTTTTCATAAGAAACAGTTTTTACTGTAGTCTAGTAAAGAAGTTATTTAAATTTTCGATAATCATTAACTCAGTCTGTAAACGTTGCTCGCGTGGCAATACGTCACGGCGACCTTCGAAGGTTATGCACCTGCGAAAAGAGAGGCAGGTCGGATCCCTAGCCTGTTCCTGCTTTTTCATCCTTTTTTTAGCCCAGTACCGAATTACCGTGCGTCTTCGCGTCGCGTGCTCGCGACGATAAACATAAATGGTACGTAGGTTCACGATGGTCCGGCAATTTTCAACGCTGTAAGCCGATCCATCCCTTTCGTTTTGCAAATCTTTATCAAATAGTGTTAATAGCGGGCGCGCACATAGACACGTACGCACAGACACGCACGCGCACCCGCGCGCCCAGAGAATAACTTACCGCGCTCGAGTACGACAACGATTAGATTCTCTTCGTTAAGCGTTCTTCGTCTTGGCGCAAATTTCGTTATCTAAATTACGAGCTTTATATTAGTTTAATTATAAAATCAAACACGAACAAATGAGCGGTACAATTATACTTTTCGTTAGACTTTGTGTCGATGTCTGAAATCTTCGATGTTAACAAATCAAATAAAAAAAGAAAACAAAAGAATTCAGATAAGAGACAAAAAATGGTAAAATGCTCCCGGATTATATGTCCGTTTTACGAAAGCAAAGTGAAATGCGTAAACGATAAAACGAATTTTAATTTGTTAACGGCAACGTCTAAAGAAAGCTCGATCCGTCTAAAGAAAGACGAACATTTTTTCCATTTTTATACAAATGCATGTTTATTGGGCTGATATACATACTTATCCGGTATTTCATATCTCTGTCCGTTTGTCTGTCCGCTTATCGGTGTGTATGTATGACTGTTCTCGTTCGTTCATGAAAAACACGCAAGATCGTTCACGTTTCTCCTTAAATGAGAAGAAAATTTTCAAGATCGACCTTTGCAAGAACGTGGACGCGCAAAAGTGCTCGTAAAGTAAAAGGCTCTAAACACCTCACATCGCGCGCGAATTTACGCACCACGAGAAAATCTATTTTTGCAATATTACTACCATTCAATAACGACATTCAAAAGGTGAGAAGTAATTTTTGGAAATACTCCGATTCGCCAAATATCAAAGGCAAGTTCGGAGAAAGGATAAGCGCGCGTCCATGATTCTCGAAAACGTCGAAGAACATTCAAACGTGAATGCGACTTTTGAAACGGGCTTGGATAATGGATAATTTTATTTTCGTTTAAAGAAAGGATATATCCGATCGTTCGAAAGCGACACAAGAGCTTCATCACCGAGTCGATTAACATCGAGGCTAGCGAATAAATTCTTTGGTACGTTTTTTCCTTTTTCTCTTCTTCTCTCTTTCTTTCTCTCCCTCCGCCCCCCCCCCTCTCTCTCTCTCTCTCTCTCTCTTTCTCTTACTTTTTCTTTCTCGTGTATTGGCACGACGTGTCGAGTGTTCGGGACGTATAAAAATGACGAAATCGCACGCGAGAGGCACGCGATGATAAACGACTTTTCGTGACGCGTCGTTTGTCTTGCTGCCGCGATATCGGATCGGCTGGCTGCAAAGAGAGAAATAGACCGAGAGTGCAAAAGATCGAAAAAGGAGAAGAAAAAGAAAAGGAAAGAGAGAGAGAGAGAGAGAGAGAGAGAGAGAAACCAAAGGTTGGGGAAAAAACGAAATAGAAGAGCAAAATCCAGGGTTCGAGCAAGAATCTTCTTAATCCAGGCCTGTCTGGGAGGATACTTGGGGTAAATCGTGTGCCGGTAGTTATGGAGGCAGGTCAGGACCATCGAGCGAGAACCCTTATCGATCTGCTTTTCGAGATGAGAATAAAAACCGTAATCGCTTTCGGCTCGTTCGTTCTTTCGATCGAATAGAAATCCCACAATTTTAATAAAAGTAATAGTACGATACTTGCGTAGTTTTCAGAGAATGACAAACACCGAACCGATGAGTTCGAAATTTGCGCTATATAGATATATATTGTACGTCATTTGTGGCGAAGAGAGCATTAATGAAAAATCTAACGAGAGCGAGCGAAAGAGCCAAGAGAGAGAGAGAGAGAGAGAGAGAGGGAAAGAAAGAACGAGAGGAAAAGAAAGAGCGAGCTGTAGAGAAAGACAAAACATAATGTAGCTAATCCCAATCTATCAGGGTTTCACGTATGTTTAACGGTACGAAGAAAAGATAATATAAAAGATATAAGTAAATGAATAAATAAATGAATGAATAGATATATAAATATAAGTATAAATATATATATATATATATATATATATATATGTATATGTATATATATATATATATATATATATACATACATACGCACTCACTTATATATGTATATATATATTACAAAATATATTATATTAATAAATAATATCATATCTAACTTCCTGTCTACGCTACGAATTATATTTCCAAGCATTTCCTACTTCCCTGTGATCTCCACAAAGGTTGGTAAGTAGAAATCGTCGAGTTTTATCGGGCATTAAAAAAATAAATTGATTAAAATTTATGCATCGAGCTTTACATTTTGAAAACATAACCGCAAAAGTTCTTCTTCAGAGTCAAATAAGTTTTTGACTAGAAGTCAAAGGAGAGCCGCTGGCACGGGTGCGACAAACTCGAGGACGAAAGGGTCGAAGTACTCGGTAGAGAGGGAACGTTCGCTCGGTGCAGATATATATATATATATATATATGTGTGTGTATCAGGGAGCTGTTGAGAGCCGCTGGTCCGGCGCGGATTCGGTGCAACAAACGGCAGCCAGACGGCGAGGGTTGCAGGATGGTCTAGAAGGGTGGCGTCGAAGCTAGAGGGGTGCTCTTTTCCAGGGGTTTGCTTCTCTCTCTCTCTCTCTCTCTCTCTCATTCTCTCTCAGAGTCTTCCAGCAATACCATTTTCGTCTCTCTCTTTCTTCTCATTCTCTCCTCTCACCCTCTCCGTGCTTCTCTTTCGCGCATTCGTGTGTTTGTTCCTGTCGCTGGCGCGAATCTCTGTCTAGTCTGGAAGCGGAGGTTTCGTCGTCATGACGACGAACCCAGGATACCCAGCCACTCTCGCACTCCTCGTTGCTCGCGTTTCGCTTCTCTGCAACTACGATCGTTCTTTCTTCCTCTTTCTCTCTCTCTCTCTTTCACTTTATCTGTACGTCTATCTTTCTCGCTCGTCATCTATATATATATATATATATATATATATATATATATACATCGTACATCTCTCTCTCTTCTTCTTATACATTTTGCGTTTATATTCGTATTGGTAGCGTGCGTGCTTCGTCCGCTCGTACATTCATCTCTCTCGCTCTCTCTCTCTCTTTCTCTGTGCGCGTCTATGTGCGCGAGCGACTCCGCAGACTGCCGCCCGGTTCATCCACCTCCTCCATCCTGTCCCAGGCTGTTGCACCCCCGCCCGGAAAGTCTGCGAAGGCTGGAGACGGCGGATGACCGGTACACCTACCCGTTGATTTTGAGATGCGCCCTGCGATCGAATCGGATCGAATCGAATCGAATCTAGAAAAATTCTTCCAAATATATGCCAATCTCGATTTAATCGAGTAGAGAACCCCTCGAAAATTAGATTCGAAAGAATTATGTTTGAAGAATACCGGACTGAAGAGAAGGAAGATGGCGGAGAGATGACGAGGACGATGGTCCGGAATATTTACCGAGGAATATTTACGGATGGGATTTTTCCCCCATCTCTCTCTTTCACGACGACAGTCTTTTGTTCATCCGAAAATCTCTCTTTTCGGAACTGATCCCGTCGACGACCTGTTTACACGTAGTCGCCAGTTCTCGCAGGGCAAAGAGGTAGGAGGAGAGGGAGGAGAGGCGGAATAGGCATTGTTCAACGAATACGTCTTTTTTTTTTATTTACGTCGTCGTTTCGCGGCGCTGCCCATTGAAATAATTGTGGAAAAGTTTCGTATTGTCCGACCGTAACTGTCCTAGGACATTGCGTCCCTTTACTCTTTCATCTACCGACTTCCATTCGTTCTTTCGATTCAACGCTCTCTCCTCTCCATCCTCCTCCTACTCATCCTACTCTCTCGCATCCTGCGCACCCATTCACCGAAGTCCGCGCTCGTGGTTCATCCACCTCCTCTTTCCACCACACCCTCCTCTTCTCTTATCTCTTTCGTACACCTCTACTCGACCTTTCTCGAAAAGAGAATAGCTCGTTCCATTTTGCGAATCCGCATGGAAAACCACAGTCTTTCGAAAACAGAAACGAAGACGGCGACTCATACTTTTATTTCTTTTTCTTTTACCTTTATCCTTCTCAGTTTCGTTAGAACGTTTTTTATTTGCCTTTCGAGAGAACGAATTCGTTCGGAATAAAGATTATCGCATTGCCGTGAAATATCTACGAATAAATGATAATATCTGTAAGTTGAAAAACGTAGAGGAAGTGATATAAATCGATAAAAATTTCTTATGAAACGCGCTTAGCAATATGCCTTGCCTACTCTTTCCCAAATTGTCATATTGCGTAAAGCGTGATATTACTTCCCACGAGTTAACCCCCGTCCCTTCAATCCCTTCGAAAGTAATTAACAATAAAATTGGACAATTTCTTAGATCGTCTATAATTGCGAGTTTTGCATGGTCTCATTCTTTTCTTTTCGCGAGAATCTAATGAAATTATCTCGATGGAATTAACGATATTAATAGTAATTCGACCTTTCTGAACGAAAGATCGCAAAAAATGACAACTTCCGATGTCTCCTGCAGGGATTGCATCCATTTTGAATTGTTCCATTAAAGATTTATCTCGAGAGGACAAAGTTCATCGCACTGTTGGAAATATAATACGATGTTACGAGGTAAGTATTGGAATAACAGAACAGCCGTCGTAAAAGTTCTCTTTTTCGATTCTTTTTTCTTTTTATTTTTTTTTTTTTTTTTGCGAGAAATAACCCTCTATTTCTTCGTTTTACGTTGGTCGTTGTATCGATTAAAGAATTAGTCGTAATTTCTATGCGAACGACCAAACGATTTGCTCGTAAATATCGTAGATTTAGCGAACGAGATTGGAAAAGGGAAAACCGAAGAGAAGTAGGTACGAAAGTACAAAGAGAAAGAGAGAGGGGATCTGGAAAGTCGAGGGTAGGTGCCACAAACCCTTTCTGACGAAGCTCCTGAATTATTTCATCCCTTCTCCATTGGCGTCATGGTTCAGATATATAGTCGAGATTAATTAGCCTGTGCACGCACACGAGCGAAATGTTAGTATCGGTAGTCGTTAAAGTGATTTCATGATGGTGACGCAATTCGTCCCGTTTTATAAAAGTATCGGAGTTCTTTGCCTTTGCTAATTAATTGGGTGCTCGTGCGGAGAACCAGTGGAATAAACAACTTCGGTTATCGATATGAAAGCGAGTTTACTTTTGACCAACACGAGATATAAGTACATATGAGTTGAGCGATATCTCTCAATTACAACAGTACTACTTTCCTTTTACTTTTTTGCAATTAATCGAACTTTCGAGCTCGATATTTTGTCGTTTAGTAAACGAACGCGGATGAGACATATTCAAATAAAACTCTATCGACGATAAGTCGGCCGATTATTCATCGTGACATCAACTTCTATCTTAGAATTACCTCCGAGCTACTACAGATGCGTCAATTTATTCGGTATCCTTCGATCATAATTACCAGGCTCGAGTTTATCAAATGCGCGAAACGATAATTTAATGAACCATTCGCGGCCACGTACGAGATCAATTCAAATTGCTCGCAGCTATGTCGATCGTTTATTACCCGTTCTTATTCGATCGCGTAATTAGCAATAGAGGTGCGTTATTGCGTACGAATCAAATCGCTTCCATTAATCGAGAGAGAGAGAGAGAGAGAGAGAGAGAGAGAGAGAGAGAGAGAGAGCAATGTGGATGTAAACGTTACAAGATTACTCTCAAAAATGCGTTCTTTTATCGATTGTCCACACAGAGAGAACAAATTTTTCTTCGATTGTCATTGTGCTCGCGATAACGAACAACATTTGATACTATTAGTTTCATTTATAATTTCGATTCGAAAACATGGATTCCGCGAATATCGAAGAGACGACGACGATAACGATGACAACAACGACGACGACGACGACAAGCTGTGGAAATACGCTTCGTCTGCGAATATCGCGCGATATGATTCGCAAATGCGAATACAAGTGGCTGTTCTCTCGCTCTCTTTCTCTCTTTTGTATAGCATAGCTAGTCGTCGATATTATGTGAAAAGCTGGAAGAAGGAAAGAGACGAAGAATCAGAGGGAGTGAGAGAGAAGAAGGTAAAGCAGGGATGAAAGAGGAGGGTTGCTCTGGGGCCCACCATCGTATCAGCATCCCGGCATTTGCTACCATCCCTCGTATCTCTTTCTGTCCTTCCCATTCTACTCCGCCTCCGCCATCAGCTCCCGCCGACACTCTACCTCCCACAACATAGCCAACTATCATCGGAGCGAGCGAGGAACCTTCTTTCCTCTCTCTCTCTCTCTCTCTCCCTGTCTCTCTCACTTCATCGCGTTGAGACGTCCCCGAGCTTAAGGCTGGCAGCTGCTTTCCCAAGCTGTTCATCGACTTGTTCCAGGTGCAATATCGATCTTATTATACCTTTTCTTCGATCGCAAATCGACATAAACTTCTTGCCTTCCATTTTGTTTGCGCGAACGAACGGCCAACATAGGAAAATATATGAGGAAAAAATTGAGATTACCGAACGATATCACACTTACTCGAGGCTTGTATTTCATTTTCTAATGGATAGGGAACAGATATTTCTTCTGACGAGTGTATTGCGTGGATCCAGGAAAGCGTGGTTGTCGTTGTAGCACAACGTAGTTAGAACGTCTTTGATGTCTGCTCCGTGCTTTAACGTAACGCATTCGACTATACGCCGCTCGAATTCGCTCGAAATCAAAGGAAAGCATCGATCCGGTGAATCCCTTTTCGTCAAATGTATTTCATACTAAATACAACGTTCGTCCTTATCCTCGTGTGCGTCAAAAGCTGTTCATAAAATTAGTTACATAAGTATCTACTATTCATTTTGCTTTGGAATTTCAGGATTGTCTGATTAAGCGCCCAACTGGATAAAATGAAATAATGATGGAGAGAGAGAGAGAGAGAGATCGTATTATGGTTTTTACCACGAAAAAAAAAGTAAGACGTAAGACGATATTTACTCTCGCAGTTGTATCCTATTCGTTGTCGTCGTCGTTGGTCTTCAAGGTCTTAGTTTCATCTATGGCGATACACGGATCGGCGCTAACCCCTCGACGTTTCCAACTTACTCTCCATTGGCCCACCCCTGCATCATTCCTCCCTCGCGTCTGCCGTTACAAGGCCAGACTGCTGAATATTTTAAGCGGCAATTCCAACCCTCCGGTTGTCCCTGCGCTTCTCGAACGACGAAGCGAGAGCGTAAGAATGAAAAGAGAGAAAAGAGTACGAGACAATGATATAAATACCACCCCCAACGAGTTCCTTTTTTTCTTTGGCCATAGAACGACTTTAATTTCTTGCCCAATACCTTTTTTTGTCGTAATCTATGCTGTCCATTCAGTTATTATATCGACGTTATCGATCTTTCAAATTTAAACGAAATCGCGGCCAGCTTCGTTATCGTACCCTTGGCCATTTCGATGATTATCGCTGCCATTATTTCCTATATCACGATTAGGATTTCATCGCAACCGGCTACGTTCGAGCGTATATGTATCGTACATACGAGTACATACGTACCAAAGTATATAGTACATCGAATGGAACGACTATTCTCGAACACGACGGAGTCTGCGCGCTGCAGGCGATAAATTCTCCTCTATTATACATATCCTATATGCGAATAGGAAATAGGAAAGCTAGATGGAATCCTAAGATAAAATGTACCATGCTCATTATCCAAATGAACGCGGATCTATTATTGATCATAGAAAATGCTACGGTCTTGTTTTTCAGTATTTTATTACCTACATAACGTCATATTATCTCGGTATATGTCAAAAACATATTAATAATGAATAAGGTAGAACCGAGGAAAGATCGAAAGTTGAAATATCCTCTAAGAAAAAGTGCGTATAAAAAAGGGGCAGAGAGAGAGAGAGAGAGAGAGAGAGAGAGAGAAAAGGGGGTGGAAGGGGGAAGAAGGAGAGGGAGGACGGATATCCATCCGTCTTGGATGTACTCAGAGTAGTAACGCGCTCGAATATAACGACTCGGCTTGGGCGGTCACGAGGGATGCAGTGATGCTGGAGGGGTGCTCCTTATTCGCAGAGTGGGGATAATAAGGAGCAGGTGGTGGCGCGTGCTCGTTTATATGGTCGCGGCGCCCGTGCCACGTGGGAGTCCTGGTGGGGGCTGAACAGGGCTGCCTACTGCTGGAAAGAGAGAGAGAGAGAGGGGGGGGGGGAAAGAGAGAAAGAGGATACGGCAAAAGAAGAGATGATGGGCAGACGAGATCGTGCCAGCGTATAATGTAGGCCCTTTTTTTTTTCTTTCCTGCTTCGTTCGCGTCCACCGAAGGGATATCGAATCGAAGAGCACAAATGCGATAGATCGAATCTCGAGTTTTCCCGTTCTTTCTTTTCTTTATCTGTCCTTTGTAGAAAAAGAAAAAAAAAGAATGCAAAGAAGGGGAATCTCTCGTCGATAAGTAGTAACTGGAACGCTTGGAGTGTCTTTTAATTGAAAATTCCCAAAGTTCTCTTCTTTAATCGAATAGCTCTTCTTCTCTTTTCGACCATTTTCGAATTTCGTTTCCGCATATATAAAGAAATATTTACTTTCCTCCTTCCTCCTCGTCCCTTTTATATCATTTTTCTTTTTCTTTTTTAATCATTGTAATCACGACGTTAACGGGATTACAATGATCATCGTAGTTTCACATCGTACGTTTAAAATTTCTTTTCTTTTCGAACTTTCGAACCACAAGGGAGAAGAGTCCACGTCGACGTTGAACAAGAAGGACATTTCATTACGAAGTGGAGCATTCCGGAAGAAGCGACGACCCCGATGTATTTTCTTTTCCTTATTTTTCTTTTTGTTTTTTTTTTTTTTTTTTTGTTTTTTTTTCTTTTTTTTTCATAGTGACACCGCGTGTCGGACGTGTTCGGACAATAGCGCAAAAGAGGACTGCACTAATAACGATAATGAAAGAGAGGGAGAGAGAAACGAGGTAAGAAAAAGGCAGCACCTGCTGACTGGCACCCGCACGCAGCTTCCTCCTGCTGCTGGTACCTTTCTTCCTCCCTTTCGCAAAAGAAGGTCCGTTTAAGTGCGAGCGAGAGGAACGAATGGGGGAAGAAAAAAAGATAGAAAAAGAAAGGATGATTCTCAAAACGAGTCTCGTCGAGAAAGAGGAGGAAGGAAGAGGCAGGTGTTAGTGGCTGGCAGCTGTCTCCCAGCTGGGACTCGCTGTTCCTTATTTCGTACGAAGAGCATCCTCGCATTTCTCGTTTCGACGCTGATGTCTCGGCTCGTGGCCCGACGCGTGACTGGACTCGTGCTTCTTACGTGTTCCTACGTACTTACGCACGCTTATACGTGGACCCTTTGCATTTGAGCACGACCGATGTACGCTTTGACGCCACCTGGCTGACGTCAACTGCCTCCGGACCGTCTTCAACCCTCTCGCACGCACGAATTTCGTCTTTATCGAAATACAAAGACGAGCTTGCCCGACCACCTTGCTTCTTTTCCTTCTTTTTTGCTTTTCCTTTTTTCTTTTTCTTCTTCTTCTTCTTCTTCTTTCCTCGCCACGTGTTTGATATTCGCTCTTGACACCTCCTTCGATGGCGAGCATAAAATTACGAGGCCGACAGGAAGGATATCGGTTTACCTTAAGATGAGATAATGTTTGTTAACCTTGTCATTTAAATATCGGGTCTTTCTCTAAAATTAAATGATAAACGAAGTTATTCGAATTACTCTTTGATCTTACTCGACTGTGCTCGATCGCAAAATGAAGACATTAAAGCATATCTAAATATATCTGAAAGGATAATTATATCCCTTTTTAGCGCATGATCGAAAGATAAGGACAGTGAACGTTAATACGAAAAGCGTACTAGTATATAAACCGTGATTCAATGCGCTCCGCTCTAAAGTAAAGCCAAATTACTTTCGTTTCGACGATTTCCAAAGAGATTATCAAATGTCAGCTGTACGAATAACTTTCCAATATACGACGAATAAAAAGAAACGTACAGACGAAAGTCTATCGAAATTGTATATATTTCGGGAACATTTTTCCCGCCTTTTCGAAGCACGATCGATGTTGGGATTATCGTTCGATGAATTTGCATATCGCGGTACATAAACCGCACGTCGTATCGCCATCGTAGTTGTTGCGACCTCATTTATTTCTCGATGAACGATGAAAATTTGCCACGATTGCCGATCCCCTTGGAGAATAGCGGTTTCCTATTTTATAGATTAAGCGAGCGTTGATCTCCCATTTTAACGCACTCCTTTTCCTTACACTCTCTCTCTCTCTCTCTCTCTCTCTCTCTCTCTCTCTCTCACTCTTTCTCGGATCATTTTTATGCACAGCCACGCACATTATCCGCATTAGAGAGATTCTCTTTTTCCCTCTCACTCTCTCTCTCTCTCTCTCTCGCTCTCCATCTCTATTTTCTCTACCTCTATTGGACGAAAATTGATTTTAAAAGTCACGAAAAATTTCATTTGAAAGAAAGACAATTGTCGTTTTTATCGTATCGAGAGGAACGAAAGCGGAGAATCTCTCTTTGAAAGATCAAATAAGAGGAAGCCAGTGGAAGGACGAGGACGAAGAAGTCGAGACATGGTACCTCTCGTATTTAATTTCTCCTTCCGTGGTGCAAAGACACTCTCGCGTCGCGCTCCCCTCCGCAGTCTACATGTAAATGCGAATAGGTAATGAATAATATTTAGTGGCGCTGCCAGAAAATAAATATTCATGCGACTCGGCTCGTATACGTGCGTGTTTATATATACCGACATATATCTAGCCAAAGATACACCGCGGATTCACCTTCCGTCATGTCCTCGGGTTCCCTTCCACGAATTCACGATGCCGCGTTCTCCCTCTCCTTCTTCTTCTTCTTCTCTTTCTTCTTCTTCCAGAGAGAGAGAGAGAGAGAGAGAGAGAGAGAGAGAGAGAGAGAGGGAGAGAGAGAGAGAAGATGACTAACGGCTAATGATAATATAATAATTATTACCACTCGTAGGTATGCGTATAGAAGGAGAAAGAAAGAGAGAGACGAGGTGCATCCTCGGACTTCCAGAAACTTTAGCCGCGAGAAAGCGTAAATCTTGAACGCGTGATCGAACGACACCGTGATAATTATTTCGACAAGCCGAGCCAAGTCGTTTACGAGAAAACATAAGGTGGCGCCATACTCGAATAGACGCGTCGCTTCCGTACGACCTTCTACACGCTCCTTGCAGAGGCTTTAAATCTATCCTTCGATTACTTTATTCGACGAAGCATTTCAAATAGTCTCCCGTTGCTTTGATCCTTTTCTCTTTTAATGAATTATATGCTTCATCGAACGCGGCTAGATTTCACAAGAATATGAAATTATGCGTGTCATCGATACGTTGCATATATGTAAATAAACTGAATGCGATAATGAAGGCATACTATTATCGAGATCGTATTATACATACGTATATCTATTTCTGTCTACGACGGAACGACGACGTCACGATATCTTTCGGTTTATGAGTATACTTAGGGAAGTTGAGCTCATTAAGATAAGGGGGAAAAAAGTTATTGCGTTACTCCGTTCCTTCGTAGCATCGTAGTTATCTTTTTTCGTTGCATATACGAAAGAATTCTTAGAGCGATTCGATTAACAAGAATCGCGATAGAAGCTTCGAAAGTCTCCGAGCGCAGCTCGAATCGATCTCGAGTCGAGCACGAACCGTTATCGCATGCACGCTCAGCTCCGAGAGGTTCTTATTTCTTTGTATCACCCTAAGCAGACGTCCTTGAAAAGTTCTCGTGCGGGCAGTGCGCGTGTACGCAATGTGAGCAGAGGCCCGTAACCTCTGTCTCTCATCCTTATCTCTCTCAACTTCTCTCTCCCTCTCCCGTCTTTGGCGTGCTCCCTGATGCAGTCGCACGAAATGAGCCGCGGCGATGATGCTGGGATACGAGAATGCGCGCGCGTCCGCGCGCAACGCACGTGCGATCGCGAAGCCGACTCCTCTCTGTCTCTCTCGATCTCTTTCTCTCCACCTTTCTCTCTCTCTCTCCCTCTCTCTCTCTCTCTCTCCCTCTCTTGACGCACCTGCAGCTCGCCTGTCGACGCGTATCGATGCGTACGAGAGCTGTGTCGACGAGGCTAGCCGAGCTGCTAGAGAGAGAGAGAGAGAGAGAGAGAGAGAGAGAGAGAGTGAGAAAAAGAGAACGAAAGGCGGGAGGAGAACGCATACACGACGGCTGCAGGAGGGAAGGGAGTGAAAGAGGAGGATAGAGAATGCCTGGAAGGTTGGATCGTTCGCTGCCGGTAGCAACGACCCTGGATGCATCGACTCCTGGGGTTGTTCGGTGGTAAGGGTAGTGGCTAGAGGGAGACAGTGATAGGGAGAAAGGTGCACCGAGTGACAGGAAAGGAGAGATGGAGAGGGAGAGGGAGAGTGATGGGGACGAGATGGGAGCAGGGGAATCACCCTTTGTCTACCATCTCTTTCTCCTTAACGAACTTCATATCCAGGATCCTAGTCCTTCTCTGTTTCACCCTTCGCCTCGTTCACCTCCCTTCCGCCAGACTCTCCCTATCGACTCTCCCACTTATCTACCCTCCCTCGCTTTCTCTCTCTCTTTCTCTCTCTCTCTCTCTCTCTCTCTCTCTCTCTGTCTCTCTCTTTCCCTCTACCCTCCCGCTCGCTGTTGCCTCTTCGGCTCTCCACGCTATCGATCCCGCAGCATCCACCGCGAAATAACGACGTACGCTCCTGCTTTTCTCTCTCCGCGTGTGTATATTTTCCTCTTTCTATCGTTTTTCTCTTCCATTCTCTCCCTCCCCCTCTCTCTATCCTCTCTTTCTGCTCGATTCCACCAGAAAGAAAGGAAGAAGAGGAGGGTCTAGCGTATTTGCAATAACTCTAACTACTCCTATCTCTTTCTTTTTCTATACGATCGAAGAAATTTCTTTGAAGCGAACCGATAACGTTAAGAAAAGATGTATAGTAGATAACTATAACCAAAGAGCGATCCGCATGGAACGATGTCGAATCGATCGTAGACTACGGCTACCGTTGAATGCTGCAGAAACGAGGAAGCTGCGAAATGTTTTGAGCGCGCCTCGTATTTTCCAAGAGAAGCTACCGGGTCGGTCCCACCGTCTCGACCAAACGAGACGTCTGCCGTTCCTTCCTTCCTTCCTTCCTTCCTTCCTTCCTTCCTTCCTTCCTAACATCCTGCCTACCACCCTTCGAGCCTTTCGCTCGTTTCTATCGTTCCTCGATTCTCCCGACGAAAATTACGGCGCCACACCGTGCCGGCTTTGTTTTATTTTCTTGGCCAAAACTTTACGCTTCGAAACGTCGTTTCTCGAGCCCTTTTAAAAATTACTCCTCTTACGAGATGCTCAATAAAATTTGTATCCAAATGCGGACATGATCGGATTGAAATTGAATTTTTCATTGGGAATATCGTTATGTATGATCTTTACGTGTCGTGCACGCGAAACGTACGGGATCCGAGAGTCATGCGAGCGTAAGAGATTTTCTGGCTTTTCCACAAAGTTATAACGGGTCGTCATCGATATTCCTCCATTGTTCGCGGTCCATATCCCTGTCGGGCTGTCACTACCGAAAGTACCGTTTTGTTTCTTGCCTTTCAATGCGACAAAGCGCTATATACCGCGTTACGTTCGAAGGCACTCATTGAAACTGAAAAAAAAAAAAATGAAAGAAATAGAGGAGGATAGGAAGAAAAAAGCTGCAATTTTACGGCGATAAAAGTGAAATACACGTTTGGGAAAATTTATATCTCAGATTTTCCCAACACGTCGGTAAACCTTCAGAGATCTTTCGATCGTAGATGAAATTTTTAGAAAGAACTTCTCTCTCCCTCTCTCTCCTCTCCTTGATTAATTTTTACTCCGGCTTCAAGCACGAACGGAGCGATATTTCTCCTTCATCTAGACGACTATGATAGTTCGTAATTTCTTCTCGTCTATTCTTTCGACAGGCGTAGTGCAGCGAAAACAGATGGAAAACCGTTCCCTCCTTCCACCGATTTCCTCCTCGAGGAGAGGAAAACGAATGCGAGAGGCGATGCAATCCTTCGTTGAACGCTGAAAGAAGAGAAATCATTCGGTGCAACGAACGTTCTTGGTTTCGTATAATCTCGTGGCCTTGATTCCAAAGAAACAGATACTTATGCGAAGATATAAAGAGCGAAAAAGAAACGCGTTAAGAGAATGGAAAAGGAGATGGATGAGGGAAATGAGTAGGGAGAAGAGGAAGAGAAAAAAGGTCGGCCAGAGTGAAATAATTTTTAAGCTCGAGTCGACTACCCTGGGGCCGACCGTTGACAAATTAGCATAACAGGGAATCGACCCAACCGCCAAGTCAACCCCCACTAAAACCCCCCTACCGGTTCGTCTCGAGTGCCAATTATATAGGCGTCCATGGAAGCCAACATCCGACGTTTAACGTTCGTAATCCTGCTAAAGGACTCTTTCCCTTCCTACCTTCGTATATATGTACATTCAATTTTCACGCTTACAGAATTTTTATACGTATGTATCCGCTTAATTCGACGAAACCTTCTTAAGCGAATCGTCTAATTATCACGATTACCGTCTAGTATATATTCTCGCCCTCGTGATTACGTGGCGGTAAAGTGAGACAAAAAATAAAATAAAAAGTAAAACAATTCGAAGAGAAAAAGGTCGGCTTCGGAGTCGAAAAGGGTCCTTCACTTTTTCTCAAGCATTTTGCAACGAGAAAAATACTGTTCCGATGACGCGACATACGACGAGACGTCTTCCATCTTCTAATATCTTCGAGCATCTCGCTCTCGTTCCGCGATTCGTTTTTCGCCTACGGCCAAAAACTACCCCTTTTTCGATGATCGAAGCAAACGAGGGGAATATCTTGGACGGGGATAGTGACCCGAAGGGTCGAACGGGCCTCGTAGAATCAACCACGGTATCACCGCGAGATTCCAATCTCTCAATTACGCGAATAAATCCGCCGGAAGTTTCGAGAATCAAAATGGTCCTGGAATGAAAATTGAATCGGAGAGACTCGCTCGAATTGAATCGAAAAGTTCCAATATGAAGTGAGAGCCTTTTCCTTGGTAACGATCATAGTGCGAACGCTACTATCACGCATATCTCTGGATATTTTTAATTAATTAATACTTTTATACGATCATAAAGAACATAAAAGAGAATAAATCATTTTCATTTTGGTCGAACTAACCACTCTCGTAATCACAATCAATGGATTACTCGGACGATAATACGTTCTTTTCAACTTCGCTTAAATTCCAATTCGTACGACGATCGACGACATAATTCTGTTTGTCGTCCTCCGTTAAAATTCCGTCGAAAAACGTACAGTCGTTGGATTAGAACATCTGTCAATCGCGAAAGTATCTAGTCTCGACTAGTTCACCTACGTTGATAAAAATAGATGGACATAGTAGAGTAGACGTCTGCATTATTAATTATCCTACATCGTTTTCCCTGTAACAATATCGAGGTGAAGCAAGAAGCACAAACGTTAACTGTGTCCCCGCAATTTTTACCCTCTATTCCATAAATCGATTCAACGACTATCATCGAGTCGTCGAACGTTTTTACGCGAGAAAAGAAGAAAACGTAAATCGTTATATCTCGAAATCGATGAGACTACCTTTATGTATATCATTTAAATATCTTTCTTGTTTGCGAATAAATAAAAGGAGACTTTGAAGAAAGATCAATCTCCAAGGAATTATCCTTATGTATGCATTTGCCATAATTCTATACTAATTATGTATATACATATACATATACATGTACATATATATATATATATATATATATGTGTGTGTGTGTGTGTGTGTGTATATAAATATTTGCATATCCCTTAGGCTCATTCACAAAATAAGCATTGAAATAGACCGGCTATCTATCTCTCTTTAGCTCGAGAGAGGTGGATAAAGCAGCCAGCCCATGAACGGAGGTCCAGGTGATTTGTGAGAGGTAGATGATGGTTACCCCGGGCCGTGCCACTGCTGCACCCTCGCTCGTAGTGCCGGTGCCGGTGCTGATGCCGTTGGTAGTAGTGTTACCTATAGAGAGGAACAAAAAGAGAGAGAGAGAAAGGGGTGGCGCGGAGTATCAGGGGTGTAGCTACCTCGGTGCACCGTGGGGTGGATTCTTGGCTCGGGTCAGTGCCCTCCCGTAACATTGAACCACCCTTGCGGTGCAGTCAGGGCCGTAGCTGGAACGCATGCGCGGCCCGAGCGGCCTCCCGGCACACGCCGTCGACAACACCACCACCGAAGCTACCATCGAAGCCACCACCGTCAACGCCACCCTGAAGCACCAGACCCTCTTCCTCTCTTACTCGTCTCGGTACTTTCCTTTCTTCCGTTCTGCCCCTTCTTCTCTCTTCCTCCCCCTCCCCACCCCCTTTTCTCTCTCTCTCTCTCTCTCTCTCTCTCGCCATTCTCCAACAAAACATTGCCCACGCCCTTTTCCCTTCCCGGCCACGATTTCCGACTCGATCGAAATTCTACTTTGTCTCCTCTCGTGATTAAACGTCGATGCTACGATATCTTCCTATCGGTTCGATTTTGCTCGAAAAAGCGATCGATAAATAATGACAACTTTAAACTACTTCTCGTAGTTATTAAAATTACTCTCGTAAATAGTGTCGTATAAAAATTTACTAAAGAAAATAAAAGGGAAGACATCGAAAGTGTTTCTTCTTTTTTTCTCTTTTTAAAGAGGGAGATTCGATCATAGAATATATCGATCTAAACTACGATCGAATCGGTATATCTTTATTATTGATCTAGCTGCATTTACCAAGAGCACCGATGTCTGGTACATAGGCGCATGCGAATTATAGGCGGGGCCGCGTCGAGTCGCTTGCAAGTTCCGTTTGCGAGTACCGTCGACTGTGAGATCGTCGGCTTCCAATTACTAGACGAATAAATAATTACGGAGATCGTTTACTTTAGCACGAACGCATATCTATTAGAAGGCGCATAATTTTGTCTCGCCTTGAAGATAGAACCGAAGAAAGGGGATTCAAATGAGGTAGTAGAAATGTGCGTCGCGAGTTGGGAAATGAAAAAGTTTACTTCCCCGTAACTTTTTCAATTCCATTAACTTTTATGATTACAACGTTATTTTATAGTTGAGAGCGTTGTCCCGTGTAAAATCAAAATAAACTAATTTTTATGGCATCTATTCTAATTTGTAAGAACGTCGGGCAATAGGATCTCTACATTTCCAAGTTCGTTTTATATGTGTATAAAAGAAAAGAAAAAAAAAAAAAAAAAAAAAGAAAAGAAAAGAAGAAAGAACAGAAATGTCAGTTTAAATTCTATCGTAGTTGTCACGTCGAAATTTTTTATTGTCCACTTTTCGTTGATCGTATAAATGAGAGAAAAGTTGAAAGTTTGTGATCGGGTAGTTCGTTCGAAGGGAATCGAGGAGAGCGCGACGCACGGCGAATGCGCAACCGTGAGCGAGGAGTTCTACGAACTCTCCGTTGGTGCACTGAACTATTCTACCGATTGTTCCGCAAAAGCGTTGACATATCTCCGAGCGGAAAAGAGTGGGGGTAGAGCTTGAGAGCGAGGGGGATGCATCGATGGGGGACGTACGAACGGACGGAGGAGGGTTGCTACGAAATGACCTCGTTTTCACAGTTGGAAGACAAGTATCGCTTCTTTGCCGTTGAGATACGGCGCGTTTTCTCGAAATAATTCCGCCGAGGTACGAGCTCCTTTACCGAGAAAGCATAGAAACTGAATTCACTTTGTATCAAAACTGTGACTCTCTTTTGGGGGAAACGGACACGAGAGGGAACGTACAATGCCTTGTATACATTTTCCACTTGCATTTGTACCTCTTCATAATATTGCAGTAATTTTAATAATATTGCAGTCAAACGTACGTACTATACTTTCCTTTAGAAATTTTATACGCCTACATATATCCTCATTGTCGCGAGCTAGGAATTTAGCATATTATCGTGTAAAAAAAGTTCAACAAAAAATTTACTCGCAACTCGAGAATAAAAATATCGAACGGGGTCCTTCACCTCTGGCCCCGTCGGCACGTCATCGTCGACGTTGTAGCGTGCTTCGATCGGAGATATCGAGAAGGGACGGAATCCGTCGAATATATTTTTGTTGCGCTTTGCCTCGTAATATTCTCGAGAGCGTTGAAGAGAACGATGTCTTACAGACGGTACTGTGTTAGGTATAATGTTCGAAGGGGGTACGTTAATGTGCTCCCTCTCTCGCTCACCCTCTCGCCTGGATACGTTGAACGTTCTCGAGAACGGGTCGTTAAAAAAGTCCGTTGGACTTTGCGTAACGCCCTCGAGATTGCGAGAAAGTGTAGGAGAAGAATGCGACTTGAGTCGTGTAGCGCTCGCTTATGCGCTCATGCACCCCTGCTCTCTCAGCTGACTTTCATCGAGCTTGGAAATCGTTAGTCGGACGACGAGATGAAAAACGAAGAGAGAGGGAGAGAGAGAGAGAGAGAGAAACCGAAGCTACTGCAAATTCGATAATCCTTCCATCCTTCGATTTCTAGAGCGGTTCTTTGAGTCTCGATAAAACCGCTTGACTTATCCCAGATGATTTATCGAAATGCTTTCTGTAACGTCAAAGCGTCTTGACTAACACGAAATTAAATCATTTTATTATGACGATATCCTATTTCATATATATATATACATATATATATATATATATATAGACATATAGATATATATATAGAGCTATGTATATCGTCCCGGATGATTTTTGTACGGAAACCGAGCATGTTCAAAGTCTCGTGTTTGTAATTTGGAAAAGTACAAAGTAGCCTAGAGCTAGCAGGATCTTTCAAGACTCGGTTGCTCTCGGCCTCGTTGACACTTTTTCTAAAATCACGAGCGACGTATCTGTTGAGGAAAATCCATGAGAGGAAGAGTTGAGATAGATGAGAGAAAGAGAGAGAGAGAGAGAGAGAGAGAGAGAGAGAGAGGGAGAGAGAAAGGTGGAAGAAAAAAAAAGTTGCCTCTTTCCGAGCAGGCAGTGCACGGTGGGTGGCCAAAGATGGGTGGAAGTGGGAGGGTGGACAGGAGGGTTTGCCAAGCGTGCAACGAATGGAGATCGATTCTGAGTCTGGGTCAGGCGAGGGCGTTCACCCCCTGGTGCAGCCCGGGAGACATGGAATCCAGGGTCGTAGCTATGGTATCACCGACAGGGTGCTGGCAGAGGGCGGCGGGGATGGACTGCACGGGACACTCCCTTCGCTTGGGTGCAACGTACGTTCTCTCTTTCCCTCTTTCTAGTACTCCGAGCTTACCTCTCGTTCGCAGCTTGCTTTCTCTCTCCCTCCGTCCGAAATCACAGTTCCGGACTGCGGATCCTGCAGACTGCGAGGCTCGATGCTACTACCACCCGGAGAAGCTACCTCTCTCTCTAGTTCTCTCTCGCTCTCTCTTTCTCTTTCTCTATATTTCTCTCTATTTTGCTCGCTCTCGCGCGTTGCAACGACCATCCGATGTCGCGTTGAATTTTCCGTACGATTTAACGTCTTCGGTATGCGAAAACATTCCGCGTGAAATCGCAGAGGGGAATGTGGACTCATCGGCTCTGCCAAGAGGGTTGCTTTTACTTGCTTTTCATCTCCTCCTTCTCTCTCTCTCTCTCTCTCTCTCTCTCTCTCTCTCTCTCAATTACGTTTCTAACGTAAAATTTTAATGCCCCTTCTGCCGACATGGATTGTCTATTCTCGTTTAGTCCTCAACTTTTATCGATTTACCTGCTAACGGATATACCTAATGTATACACAGATATCTAGACAGGCATTCTTGCTTCTCGACGTACTCCAAATAATTCTCGATGAAGTATTGTCCGTTGAACTATGAACGTTTGAGAGATTCGAGATAATGTAGCTGGAAAATGAAACGTAATATCAACGATACGATTATTACTCGTTAATGTATACTCTCGAAGAAATATAAAAAAAAAAGGATCCTAAAGAGGGAAGAAAGGATTCAACGCGTTATTCGTACCTTCCACTTTAACCTGCCGGTAGCGCGAGTCCCAGGACGAGGTGAACGATCGAGAGGGCGGTGGTACGTGACCTTTTGCACGAAGGATAATGGCGGGGGCGAGGGCGGGTAGAGTTTGCGCCACGGTAACGGAGGGTGAATGCACGTAGAGCGTACTCACCCTTTCTCCTCTCTCTTTCCATTCCACCCTTTCCGCTCCGTTCTCTCACCCGCTTACGCGCGCGCCAAACTATTAACGTACTCAAAGTGACTAATTGATAACCTATTCTATAAAGTTCTCTCGCATAAGAGATCCATGCGAATCTTCTCAAGAATGAAAACTTTTCGAAAAATCGATCGATCGTCCATCACGATCCTCGAGCAAATACATTTTTTTTAAAGAAATTTCACCGTCGATCGAGCATTCCCCGTTATAATTATCCGCTATAGCAACGATGTTTGAAACGTTTTGATTCTCGTTGAAACTGGTTCTGAGTTGTCAGTTCGAAGTCTATCGTTATCGTTTGTCAGTTTTATACCACGATGGCGCTTTACCGTCACTTTCTGGATAAATCTTCATTAACGATAATATATGAAAGATTAATAGTTTAATGTTTTAAATAGAATCGTTAGTTTTTTTTAACGATCAAACGATTACTCAAATCGTTAAATATTTTTCACTTGTTTAATTAACGACGACGTATTTTCTAATCGATGAGAAACATTTTTATCGACGCGGTAAACGAAGATAGAGCTTCCCTGTGTAGCGCCACTTGTCAGTATCCTCGAACGTAAATGAATAGAAAATATTCGAATGATAAAATTCTATGTATAACGGTACGAAACATGATTAAATATCTTTGATAGAGAATATTTCTAAAAATAAAGAACAAATGATTCGAATGCGATGATTTTTCAAACTTGTTAGTCGATCGATCTCGTTGCTCGGTCGGTAATGAAGGTTAGTTGAATATTTCTATATACGACCGTCAGGCGCGAGTATATTATTAGCTTTTTTAACATTATTAACGAGCATGGAAATAGCCAATGGCTGCGTTCAATGGAACAAGAAGCTTTGCAACTGTTGGAAGATTTTCTATTGGACGTCGTCATTCGTCCTATTCCTTTTCGACATATTTCCTCGCTGGTCGCCATTTTTTCTTTAGCATAATAAAAATACGCCTATTAGACTTAACGCATTTAAGATCTTATTTGAAAAATGAGCGGCAAAAGTCTAATCTAATAAGATGGATCAAATAGTGGAAAATAGAATTATATTGTATATGAGATAATGTCACTCGAGATAATTAATAATTTAAATAATTACTGTCATTAATGTTAATTCTAAAGGAAGGTTTCATTTCAATCGACATCAATTCAAGATTACGAAGTTTAGTTCAATAAGATGTGTGAAAAAAAATCTATAAAAGGTAATTCATACATGTATGTATTTTTAATTGTTTAAACAATTGCATTTACAATTGTAGAAAAAGCTTTTTATTTGTGCATAAACTATTCTCGAAAGATACCATTCTTTAATAGGATCTTCTTCAAAGATAATAAAGTTTTTTCAATTTCATTGAATGAAACCTTTGTCTTTGAAATGAGACTTTGTTCAAATCAAAATTGTTCATGAATTACGCATGTTCTCATTGATGGCACAAAAATCATTATAAAAGGGATAGTGAGAAACAGTTTGTTTGTTCTAAATAATTCAATAGGGTTAATACACTACCGAATGTTTTTGGAAAGGTTTTTATTATTTGCTCGACAGATCATTTTATATCTCTATTCAAAAAATATAGGTTATGCAAACTTTTTTTCTTGACGCAAAACACGGTCACAAAATATAGAGTTTAAGAAAGTGTATTCAATTGAAATCGTACGCTGCTTTCATCATAGCGAAGCTCGCTCTGCGATGACGCAGCCGGTGTATCGTTAGAAATGTAATGGCAATCAATCATTTAAAAATGACATTATCAATTTATCTTATAATAGCCGTTATTGTTTTGTTAATCATCGGCTTGATAATAAAATTAGTATTTTATCGTGGCCGTCTAAGAAGCGTGGAAAATAAACATGTCGTGGTGAGTTTTCTTTAAATATAACCTCACTCGTCTGTGTTATGAAAATGGTATTATATTATATCATAATTTTTCAGATAACTGGTGGTTCCAGTGGAATTGGAAAATCTGTAGCAATCGTCGCTGCTAAGCATGGAGCACACGTAACTATCATAGCCCGTAATGTAGAAAGATTAGAAAAGGCTAAATACGAGATAATGCAAGCTTGTAAGAATAAGGATACTCAGCGGGTGGAGTATTTATCACTTGATGTAACTGAAAGCTACGAGGAGTTACAAAAGGCATTTATGGAACTCGAGAAGACCATAGGTCCCATATATATGCTAGTAAATTGTGCTGGCTCTGCTGTCTGCGCCAAAATCGAAGATACATCCACTTCTGATATACGCAAAATGATTGACTTGAATTTTCTTGGTACTTATTATTGCATCAAAGCCATCGTGCAAAGTATGAAAACTGCTAGAGATGGGATCATCGTATTAACGTCATCTCAAGCTGGTTTTATAGGTAGTACTCTTAAATGCTCAGATATGCTACCAGGGGCAATAAATATGTTAGATCAGAGTTGTTACATATGTTATATTTTTCTAGGTATCTATGGTTATTCAGCTTATTGCGGCGTCAAATTTGCATTGCGTGGTTTGGCAGAGAGTTTGGCCATGGAACTTGGTTCGCACAATATTTCTGTGACTCTCTGCTTACCTCCTGACACCGATACACCTGGTTTTGCTGAGGAAGAACTGTCAAAGTTGCTGGAAACAAAATTGATTTCTCAATCGTCAGGTTTAGTCAAACCCAATGTAATTGCGGATCAATTATTTAAAGATGCCTTGGTAAGCTTAAATGAATACTCGTTACCTGTCAACGATGAAACGCTCATATCATTTGGTTTTTGCAGAATGGCAAATTTTTTTCAACCGTTGGTATGGAAGGATTCCTTTTGTGTACAGTTTCTTGTGGGATGTCTCCGTTCACTTCGATTTTGGAGCTATTAATGCAAATAACATTAATGGGTCTCAGCAGACTGATAAGCGCATTCTATCTCATTTCATTCCAAAGAATTATTTTGAAGTGTATGAAAACTCGTGATAAGAATAAAAAGTCCGAATGAACAGCGTACTTGTATCGGTGCTGCTGCTTTCGTGATAAGAAGGATACGTGGTCCGATTGCGTCAAGAAAAAATTCGATTTACTTCAGAAAACTGAATGTATTATCATTCCATGTAATATTTATAGTGACGTCGAAATGGGAGTAATAAATGCGCATTTGAATACGATACGGATTACGCGTACACGCTGAGTCGAAAACAAACTCCCCCCCCCCCCTCCAGAGCTATGTAAGTTCTAAATACTCTTGGGGAAACGTGAGAAAAAAACATAAATAAGTAAAAAGTCCCTCAACGGTTTGGCTTACTTTTATTTAGTATCCCGTAAGTTCATAGTATAATGTTCTTCATTAAGCTTTATGGTTCTTACACACATAGAACGGGGCAGTTCTTTCTTCTCCCTTTGCCACGATAGATCGAAAACGGAAAGGTTCAAATTTGTATGTATAGCGTACCTCGACGTGGAGCTTGCTCCAAGGGCACCGTTTCGAACTGTCCTTCCTTGATACCCAGATAATTTCATCGTTATACAGATCAAAGTAAAAAGAGAAATGAATTCGTCTGGGTTTCGAAGTACAAAATAAAACTGAAAGATGATTAAAGGATGCGATGCCCTAGGAGCGTATCGCCCACACCTGTACAAAACGAGATTCAGAACTTATATACGTGTGAAAATGGCGGATAACGAAGATCTGTTTTCTTTTTTTTTTCTTCTTTTTTTTTCTTTTTTTTTTTTCTTTTTTTTTCTTTTAAACTTGCGAATCGATAATGATCGGTTTTAACATTGATTTCTTTTTTTTTTTTTTTTCTTTTTTTTCCCTTTATTATTTTTCTTGCTCAGCCATTCCGCCAGGCACTCCCGACTTTCACGCCGCTCTCTCTCACGCTCATTCTTCTTTCGTCCTCTTTTTCGCAGTCCTCGGCATCATCTCGTAGATCCTTTAAAGTTTATTCTCGTTAAACCATAAAGCGCGTAAGGTGTACGAATTAGAATCCACGAGACGAGGCTTTCTTCGAGGAATAATTTTTTTTCTCAATGTTTTCCTCTTCGTACCTCTCTTGTTTCCCCCCCACTCTCTCCCTCTCTCTCTCTCTCTCTCTCTCTTTTTTTCTCTTTTTTCTTTATTTTTATTCGACGACTTCCGCTTATTCGCTCGCTCGACAAAGTGACCTTATCTCTTTTATATTCCCTCTTGATTTCTCCGCATCGTATATTTCGTCGAACGTTCGAATTGGCAGATATGACGTATTAACGATTAATTAGACCCTTCGCTACGTGTGTTTGCCGCGTATTGTTAACGTGACGATCGTTATATCGGAGGACTCTTGAGAAATAATCAATCGCTCGTTCGATAAACAATTTCAGATCGAAGTTCCTGACGGGGGGTATCGCACTTTCGAGTTTCTTTCTTTTCCATTCCTCGAGACCCAATTGTTTTCAGGAGCTTCGATCTTTTTTGATTCTTCTTGCGTTTCATCTCGAGGAAACGCAAGAAAAATCGTTTTGTCGTCCCGAGGGTTTCGATCGATAACGAAAGTCTACTACGAGTCTCATCTTCCGTCCGATCCTTGGCAGCCAAACGTACTTTCAGCGATCGGGTTACACGCGCAAAGGAAAGAGCACTATTACCGGCAAACGATCCCAAATTGGATCATAAAACGTATTCCCTACGGTCGAATCAACGTCGAAGTTTATACGGCGAAATATTTCTCACTCTCACGAAATATAAATCGTGTAGAGATCGAAGAGAAAAAAGTTGTCAAAATCGCTCGTGGACTTCGAATCTTCTGACGTGGACAAAAAGTTTGTCTCGCGCCAAAGCGGAGATTCGTTCCTATCCTATGTTCAACGCTAAAATCTTTTCTCGGCAACCCAATTTCGAAATTCTTTCTCCTCCGAGTGCCGCTTTCGCTATTCTCTCCTCCTTCCCTCTTCCTTCTTTTCTTTTTTTCTTTTTATTTTTTATTTTTTTTTTGATCGTTCCGGGCTACCGATCAATTTTCTTCTCATTCGTTCAACCATCACGATCGAATCTTACGCGCTGATTCGACTCGTTAACGCTATCACAAAAGTTTTAACACGACTATAGACGCGTAAGAGCACATAGACGAACTTTTAGGACGGTCAAGCGTCGCTCGAATTAAATTGCTCTCTTACTCCTAACTCTCTCTCTCTCTCTCTCTCTCTCTCTCTCTCTGTCTTTCTTTCTCTCGAAATTCGTACCGCGACTCTCGGGAATCGACGTGGATCTTGGTCGATTGGACCAAGGGGAGCGGATCGAGGGCTTTCAACGTTTTTCGATCGATCGATCCTTCTCGAAACAGGTCTATGGATCGTTCGAAAATAAATTGACTTTTGGAACGCCGATAAGAAGATGTTTATAAAAGTTAGTCGATTAATTTCGATCGACGAAAAAAGCGCATATTTTGCCTCTTTCGAGTCCGCTGCCCGCTTTGGCTTCATCGAGAAAACGAAAAAACCAACGAACGACGGTGGCTTCACCGTCGTCGTACGAGAACGTAAGAATTCGCGACACTTAAGAGCTACAATAGACGTTGGTACAAAAATTCAATGCTGCCTACGACGTTATAGTTTATGTACCCTAGACGACATGTGTTGTTTGTATGTATGTTTACGTGTATCTCTGTGTATCGTGTATGCGTACATGTGTGTTTATTTATTTCTCCTCTTCGCCGTTACCATCTCATTTCGCGTTATCTCATGTTTCTCTCTCTCTCGTTCGCTCGCTTGCTCTCTTACACACACATATACTGCTTTCATTTCTTCTTCGTCGTTAACAAAGGAGCGACGAGGACGAGCACGTCACGAGTTTCCTTCTTCCACCCGGCGAGGGGAGGCCGCGCGAAAAACGCGAAACGGAGCTGCGCGTGTTTTAATTGTGGCCTCGAGGTGCTGTTGCTGCTACCACCTCCTCCTCCTCTCTATTTCTTTTATCTCCAAAGTCTACGAAGAGTGGCCTCGCGAGGCGCGGGAAGAAGGAAAAGAAGATACAAGAAGTTGTCCCCAGTCGCCCCTTTTTATTCGAAAGTGCGTCATTCGACCAACGCCTTGTCGCGTCAGTCCAACGAACCTCTCGCTATCTCTCTCTCTCTCTCTCTCTCTCTCTCTCTCTCTCTCTCTCTCTCTTTCTCTCTATCTTTCTCTCCTTATCTATCTTTCAACCGCTCGTTTGCACATTCAACGAACGCACGCTTATTCGCGACACGTTTACCCATTTTTTTATTCCTCTTGTACGCAAGACATTCACCCATTCAAGCACGCAAGTACACGCACTCGCTCGCAGAGGCACTCGCGCACGCTCTCATCTTATTATATCAGACAATATATCTTCATTTATATCCGTTTAAGTCTTACGCTAGGCGTTAATTAGTGTTACATCTAGTCGCGTGTGGCCGGCCCGTGCTATCCTCGGACCCTTTTTATCCGATTGAGGATAAACGCGTCCTACCGTTCTCGTCCTTTCTTCACCCTCCCTTCTTCCCTCTCTCTCTCTCTCTCTGCCTCTCTGACGCAATCGCGCACACGAAGAAACATGCGCGCAAATGTGTGCCACCTTCACTATCTCTTTATCGCGAGAAATTCGTATCGTCGAGAGATCAACTGCACGGAACACGACTCGTGGAAGAAAACAAAATTCACAAGAATGGACTACCGCGCGTAATCAAAATTCTTATGATTTTTACTATTGTTACGCGATTTTATGAAAGATTGAAATTGCTATTGTTCCGACGGGAAATCTCTCTCTCTCTCTCTCTCTCTCTCTCTCTCTCTCTATTTCTTTCTTTACATCTCGTAATTTTATCGTTCCCTTTCTTTTACACGATTACATCAAACCGGTTAGCACAGGCGGCCAGACCCATTCCAATGCATTTACGATCCAAAAAATTACACAGTAACGTTATTTATCTTTTTTTTTGTTTCTTTAGTGTAACACGTACGGCATATCGTTAGTTAACGTTACGTTATTTATGTACTATGTATTTACAATCACATGAATCGTAGATATTCTATACGTATCGTTCGTTTCTCTCTCTCTCTCTCTCTCTTTCTCTTACTGAATATTTTTCTTCAATCGCCGTTTCCTTCGTTACACGCTACTAAATACATCAGCCGACATCCTACGATCTTCTCGTGACACTTTCGCGACGATGCCCTCTCTTCGTCGAAGGGATCGTAACTTTCCGTTGGATGTACGTCTCTCCTTTACTCGACGAGCTGAAACTTGTTCAATACTCAACACCATTGTGCAACGTATTTGCGCGCGTACACATATACATATACATATACATATATATATATATATATTTATCTGCTCCGTTTGTATATATATAGATACCTATATATATATAGATATATATATTCATTTATATATATATATATATAATATTATAAAAAACAGTACTCTTTCTAATACTCGCGAGAATTAAGGGAAACTCACGAAAGGGCTCAATCGACAGAAAAAGAGTCCTCTTCTCAAAAAGCTGTATATCCGTCCTTGTCATTGTAGTAGCCGTCCGTGCGGATCGCGAGATACAAGATGAAAACCGTTTCTTTCTTTTCTCATTCCATCAATGAATCGATTGTTAAATGATAATAGTCAAATGAGAAAAAAAGAAAAAAAAAAAGAGAAAAGAAAAGAAAAGAAAAAAGCAAGAGATTTGACAACCTTTATACTACTAAAATCGCACGCACGCACGCACGGTTACATGACACATTTCGATGTTTCGTGTTTATACTCAATGCGCTTTTTTACAGACCATCACATTCTCGTGGATCGATACGAGAGAATCATTTCATTTTCTATTTTTTTTTTCTCCATCTTCCTCCGTCCTGCACGCTAAGTCTTTACGATAAATCTTCGTCCGAGAACAGAGAAAGAAATTAAAACGCGTTTCTTTTCAAGGAATTTTTTTTCCAATGAAAAAGATTAATTATATGATGACTTTAATTAAACGCCACGAACTTTTCGATCTCGTCGACTTTGATTAGCTTCGAGCGAAGATCACGAAAACGATCTCGGAAAAAGATCTGATATGAAGGGTCGACATCGACATTTGATATGAACGTTTTTCTTTTTTGGTTAATTAGAGGTGCTCGTCGTTTTCGTATCGATAAATCGATTTCGCTCTCGGATAAAAAAGATCTTGCCGTAGGATGGTTCGACTCGTTCGACGTTTTTGGCGTTACGTCTAATCCATCATCGAAGACGGAGGGAGGATTTTCTCGGCCCGATTGCTAAAGAAAACAAAAAAGAAAAGCAAGTAAAAAGGTTTGTAGTCGCTACGTTCTCTCGCTACGATCCTGGAATGAAAACGGTATGGACGTCGAGTATAGACACGCTTTGCTAATCGATCGCTATGGAAATATAATTAATCACATTGTCTTTACAAGTTTCATCGAACAAGTTTCAATTCTTTCGAGTGCCGTGGACGAAGTTTCTTTTGTCTTACATCATTCTCTGTTTGTTTCTCTCTCTCTCTCTCTCTCTCTCTCTCTCTCTCTCTTGCACTCTTTCGCATTATTTCACGTTATCCTTCCATCGTTAACTACCGCCGACTCGTGACTTCATCTGGTCGGTAATTAACAGAAACTACGAAACCCTTCGATGACCTCGACAGGACCTCCACGATCGTTCTAGTGACGCGCGATCATCGATTATCGGTGTTGGGGGGAGGGGGGCATCTCGTTATCGAGATCTTTATACTGCTTCTTTTTTTCTTTTTTCTTTTTCTTTTTTTTTTTTATATTTCTTTGAACTTTCTCGACAAAGACAAGAGCACGAAAACGGGAAGATCGTGATAAATATAGCGTCTAAAGCAAAGGAAATAATAATGATCGTTGTGCCATCGGTACGCTTCGCGGATATATAATTTTTCGTTGCTGAATTTGGCTTCTTTCTTCGTTCATTTTCTTTTTAAAAATAGAACGTAGGCTTATAGTCCGTCCGTAGTTTATTGAAATAATGAAATTGGCCACGATCCTCGCGTAATACGTCCTCGTATACAAGGTAGCCGGCCCGTGAGAAGTCACGGCCTGCTCAAGAAACTCGTGCGAATCCAACGAAAAATCGTCACGAGTTATTTAATACCTAAGATACTAACGGCCGGATCATACTGTCTCGATAGACGAAATGCATCTCTAATAATTTTAGAATTTCATCCCGCGGAAAGAATTTTGGACCTTGATATTGCTGATAGATTGACAAGACTGTAACTTGAAAGGGTTACTCTATAAATATGCAATATCTTGGTACCAAGATTGTTTGCTCTTTTCTACCCCTTTCCTTTTTCTATGTTTTTCCCTGTTTCTTTTTTTTTTTTTAGACCATTATTCTCCGAATGAATCGCCACTCCAACGAACGATCAACAATTAATATCTCTCACTCTCCGATTATCATTTCGGCTCGCTTGCAAAAAAAAAAAAAAAAAAAAAGAAAAGAAAAAGTGAGCGGTCAGTCTTCAGCGACGAAACGATAGAAACGATGATCGTTCTTCTTCGAACTCGTCGATTCTCGTCTTCGTTTCTTTTCATCTTTCGCGTGTCCGTACAAAAGTTTTCGATTCTCTCGAGCCTGCTCTTCTCCTCGAATTCTCGTCAGATCCTAACTTTAACGCTTTTCAAGCTTCTTTTCGATATTGAACGATCGATGGAAATCTTTATTCCTATCTCTCTCTCTCTCTCTCTCTCTCTCTCTCTCTCTCTCTCTCTCTCTCTCTCTCTCTCTCTCTCTCTCTCTCTCTCTCTCTCTCTCTCCTTCCCGAGAAATCCCTTCGACGTGAGGTTAAGAGACAAAGCGTTTCATGGCCGAAGATAATCGATTCTCGCGCGCACGCTCGCTAGCTCGCTCGCTCGTTCGTGCTTGGTCCTTCCCGATGATCCTGATTATCGTTCCGGCATGAAGTAAGATGGATTTTTCGAGTAAAGGACCATGACGGCCAGGAGGACGAGGATGTAGTTTCGACTTCCGTGACTCGAGTAGAGCGTGACCACTCCTACGAACCACCAAAACGTATGACAACCGCAAGGAGCCGAGCTAATTCCCCTTTGGATCGCCGCCGGATGTTCTCCTGAAAATAAACGCTTTCATTTGGTAAATCTTTCTAAATAAGAGAAAGAAAAAGGAAGTAACGAATGCCGACTCACCGTTCAAAACATGAAGTTGCACGCTGGCACTGTCCAAATTACTCGGACTGCAGGTATAATTACCGGAATCCTCTCGCCTGGCGTTGCGAATCACGAGGCTGCTAACCGTATCGTGATCGATCCTTTTAGTCTGTATGTCGATCTTACCCTGCTGATAATTGAGAACGCGATCGCCCTCGTGATACCAGAAGACGTAGAACGGCCCCTCGAGAGATTGCTTTATCATGCAACGTATTGCGACCGTGCTTCCAGTTTTCACGTACATGTCCCGGTCTCCCAGGATCTCGATTTTTGGCACTAAAATATCAAAAAGGTACCGAACGTATTTCCATTATCCATCCTCTCCTGCCGTTAAATCATTTATTAAGCATTTCTTTCCTTTCTTCCTTTTTCATTTTCCTTTACGATCATTATCGTCGAGGTATCCCTTGAGCGTTAAAAAAGTTTAGCGTTCGTCTTAACGATCGAACGCGGCAAACTTTTTCATCGAACGGAAGTGAGGAAAAGCGAAAGTGTACCGTCGCGCTAAACGAACGCTTTACTTTCGTTCGCTTAATCGCTCGTAAGTCCGCTCGTAAAAAAAAAAAGAAAAAAAAGAAAGAAAGAAAGGAAAAAGAGAAGAAGAAAAAATTCGTTCGAAAGGAATAAAACACGAGAGAGGTAAAAGGCTCGAGAGTTCCACTTGGCAAGGCTCACCGACGATGTTGAGCTTGATAATGTGGCTCTTCTTCGGATCCGTCGAGATTTGGCACTCGTATTCGCCCTCGTCCCGTGCCTGGACGTATTTCACCTGCAACGTCCAAGTGTCGGACGCGTCCGCGAAGATCGCCTGGAACCTCTCGTCGGGGATGAACATGGTCCTATCCACGGATAGTATGTGCGAGTCTCTTCTCCTGATCCACGAGACCTTATCAATTTATTCGAATTAATTACTCGAAAGGTAATATTACTCCTTATTTTTATAAATACCTACCTATATACATGTAAGAAAAAAAAAAAGCAAATGAAGAAACGAAACAATCGATCTACGTTAAAAAGGAAGCGTGCATTTTAATGTCATGGATAAATTCCTGACTCGATTAAAAATAAGACAAGCTCGTATACACATCGTATCGTCATATTATATCACTCCCTTCGTTTTCTACTCTTGTCAGGAAATACTCTGTCCGAGTAGTAAAAAGAAAATTCGTCGAAACGAAGGAAATTTCCGCTTCGCCAGTCACGATCACAAATCATCCCGGTAACCTCCTGGCTCATATATTTATTCTGAAGAGGCAGTACGAAGAAAAAAGAAAAAAAGAAAAAAAAGAAAAAGGAACGAGGAAGAAGGTAGAATATAAATATAAGCTAGGGTAAGAAGGAAACCTCGTCGTTAGGTAGCCGCGATCGATCTTTCTCTCTCAACCCTCTCTCCGACCCTTTTCATATCTTAATGTATCGTCCATCGACCGGATATTTAAGCGAGTCTACGTGCCGCGATAACTCGGACCTGTCGTACATACATACATACTTAAATACGTATCTACGTGGAAGGCACAAAGGGAAGGAACATTTAATTTCTCGAACGATAAGCATCCGGTAGTATCACGGAGCAAGGTCCTTAAATTCCTTAAAGTAACGCGCGTTTTCCAAGACGATTATACGAGAGTCGCGTGTCGTCGTACGCTTTGTCGTCGTTGGCAGAACTCTCGTTCTTTCCTTTTCTCTTTCTAAATACACACCAAAGCTCGCGAGTCTAAAAGTTCTTTAACGAGAGATACGGGAGGGACGTTCCATTCTCGGCACGAGTAACTTTTATCGTCTCTCCTCTCGTTCTCGTTTCGTCTCGTTCGAACGACGAGATCTTCAAAAATAATCGTATCAACGTCTCGAATTCGGCCTCTTGAGCGAAGATACAGAATCAATTTCCTACGAAGACATTATACGTATTATCATTTCTTTATCCGATCGAAGATTTGTTCCGCGAGTCCTACTCTCGTTACTTCTTTATCTTTCCAAGTACTATACGAATTACGAACCATTTACTATACCTGACACATACTTTCCGAGATACGTTATATAATCGTTATATTCGTACAATATATAAACGTATTACTCGGTTACGCGCCACCTCTCTACCACTGTGAACTATTTGCGGCCTTTAAGTCGGCCAACGCGCGTGAACCGAAGAGAGTATTTTTATCCTGCGCATCGTGAAAAATCAAAGCAAGGTCGAAGCTTTTCGAGCCATCGTCTTGCGTGTCGTGCGTTCACGCGCGATAAGGATCGACGTCGATAAGAGAAAAATAATCGTGCCGCTTTGTGGCTATGCCACATTGCGGATCATACCTCGGAGGTATGATCCGCATCATACCTCGGAAAGGAAAGAAAGAAAAAGAAAGAGGAGAAAAAATGTTTGGAATTAAAACGTCTGTGTCGATCGGCGTTTAAAAAGAAGAAAAAGAAACGGAGAGATATGTCCTGAAAACGCGTGCACTTAAACAAGTGCAAATTTTTAGGGAGTTCCCGAGATATAATGAGCCTTGAGAAAAGCTTTTCCGTGTGCTCGACGCTCGAGTATAAGAAAAAAGATCGGTAATCGTCGGAACGTCGAAAATGGATCGATAACCGGTATATATGTTCTTTCGACGAGCACACGAAGCCATTTCGAGACGACGCAAATTAACGTCAGACTCAGAGGGAAGTTGTCAAGGTTAAAGAGAAGAAATGAAAACAAAAAAAAAGAAATGGAATACTCAACGTCGACCTACCGATTTGTTACCGAGCTGTCGTACTTTGCACGGTAGATACGCATGAGAGCCTAGCTGCGCCGTTATGTTCGTAGGTGAGTTCGAGTCGAAATACGGACCCGTGTAAATCCCGTCGAACCTCTTCACCAAGGAATGCGATCTGGTGCTCACACCTGAAACATCGGATATCGATTTTCTCGTTAGTAAACGTTCGACTCGATTTTAGAACCGAGACGTAGATACGTATGTGTATGTACATAGATATAGATAGGAAGACACGCCGAGAATCTCGTTTACGTCTTCCCCTCTAGGTAGAGACCCTTGTACGGATTCATTTGGAATCGACTTCTCCTTGACAAGAGACTGCGAGCTGTTAACGCAGCAGCCAGCCGAAAAAAAGCTCAAAGGAGATATGGAAACGTAACGTGACCACGGTATAATAACGCGAACGCAAAGGGCTCTTGATGATTCCGTCGTTGGAACAAAGCGCCCGAGCTTCGAGTATAATTACATGAGGCGCAACGAGGGTAGAGCAGGTAGACGGGGGTTATATTCCGCGGTTAAAATATACACGAAAGTGTCTGTGCTCCACGTCGGCACCACCATCACCATTGCCATTAACTGGAACGGCGCTACGATCTCTGCATTAGGAAGGGATTAAAAGGAACAAAGCTAGAATTACGCTTTCCTTTGTTATCCTTTCCGAGAGAGAAAAAGTATATAAAGGGTTTGTCCTCTGCCCGAGGGTACGTTTCTTCGGATAAAAAGTGCAGTACAACGCCTAAAACATTTTCCCCTAGCATTCCAATTACTTTCGTACGAGCGCATCGTCCTGGCACCTTTTACCGGGCACCTTTTACCTTTCTTTTGCGTTTCTCTGTGCTCTTGTACGCGTAAGCATAAGTGACGACAAAACGAAAGAGAACGAAAGAAAGGACTAGTCTCGCGTTTTCACTGGTCTAGCTCGTACAAAAATGCTTCGCGAAAGAAATCCTATCAGGACCCTGCCAAGTTACCTCAGGGAAATGGATACTAATCCGGGGGATCTTGATCCGAGAAATTCAAAGGCGTATCAGGAGCTTTCGCCTCGAGGGATCGCGCGGGCTTCGTTCCAACGACCTTGAATATATCGTTTCCTGCGTTACAGTCGCGGTAATACTAAAGCAAGTGCATTCTACTATAATTCTACATTCCTTCCTAGACGCGATCGATTTACGATTATTTCATCGACATCCTACCTACATCCTACGACATGTTTACAGATAGTCTCTCTTATGGAGATACTTTTCAACGCCATAGAGTACTACTATTGCGCCTGCTATAACGTTATATTCTTGGTCCAATTTTGCATTTTACGATAATAACGGAACGTGGTTAAAATTAAAATAAAAATATCGACGAATTCTACTTTCAGTTTCGCGTAGCGTTTAATATCCAATCGACCTATCGAAGTTTTCTGAATAAAAAGAGGACGGGAAGGGGGAAAAAATGGGAACGATAACGATCCAGTTTGCTGGGATACTCGGAACTGGGTCTCGTTAGCGTAGCGAGTAGTCGAAAGTTGGGTCTTTGTGTGCGCATCGGTGGCAACGCGAAGGAAAGTCTACCGATATGATTGGGCGTCATTATTCTTCCGGAGCGGACGAGGCTGCTTGCTCGGAAGAGCCGATCCTAGATGGTCCGTATGTGACGACGTGCATGCTTGACACAAATACGCGTAATTTCTCGTGGAAAGCTTCAAGAACGGATCGATGGGAAGGAGATAAGAGAAGGGAGATAAGAGATAAGAGTCTATGGTACGACGAAAAAAGTTAAGATGGCCGATGACTACCGTCGGTCCGTTCGACTATGTTCGACAATGGAAAAAATCTCTTTCAAGGTGAACGATTAAACGCATCGATTGCTACTGAAGGTCGCCGATCGATTATCAGATTTTTTTTTCCCTTCGACATTTAGACCGTGTTGAAGGGATGTGCATCAACCGATATAAGATATTTATTATAAGCTAACGCAGAGTGATCATTATGTTCAAACGCTCATTGTTAATCGTAATATCGAAACGCGGTAAATGCATTTCTTAATGCGTATCTGTCATCGAGCAGGAAGAGTTTCGAGCGTGTACGAGAGGGAACGAAGGATACCGCGTCAAAATATACCAGGGATATGCGCATCGAACGCGGAGAAGGCAGCCGTTTTGCAGAATACTCGATTCGGTACAAAGAATCCCAAGGGATGTAAAATCTACGCAGAGGCGCGCACGCGCCTGTTCGCGATTCTCTCTTTCTTTCTTTATTTTCCTCTTTCCTTTCTCTCTCTCTCTCTCTCTCTCTCTTTCACTGCCACCCCATCGAAATAATTTGCCTATCCGCAAGAAAAAGGGGCCACACACAAACAGCGGTTCTACATACACAACGTTGCTCTCTGAGACACATTTTTCATTTCAGCCCTCGGAGGCATGACTCTCTCTCTCTCTCTCTCTCTCTCCCTTTCTCTCCCTTTCTCTCGTCAAGACTGTCGTAAATGCTCCGAGCAAGGGACATGGAGGAAGACGTGTGCCACTCTAGCGAGGGTAAAGAAATCGCTTCTCGTCCTTTCCAGACGAAGGGAGACACTAGAAAATAAGAGAGAGAGAGAGAGAGAGAGAGAGAGAGAGAGAGAGAAAGAGAGGGACGGGGAAGAAAGGACGATCCGAAACTAATTTTCCAGCGGGAAGAAAACGGTAAGCCTTGGGTATAATCTCTTTTGATTTTCATCGAAGCGTTTCATTCGGGAAATCATAGCCATCCGTGATTTGTCATCGTTACGTTAATACGTCGAAGGAAGAGGAGGATGAAAAGTATCATAGAATTTGGAGGGTTCGTAAAAAAATGTATTATTCGATAAGTTCCAAGAGCGAGAAATCGAGCGCGAAAAAAGACTGGGAGATTATGTAAGAGAAAGAAAAGGAAGTAAATTTCTTGGAAATGAAAGGAAGATTCGTTGTAAGGTATATTTCCCTGGAGATGGTGAGTCGAGCCGACGTAAAAAGCGACGAGGGTCGCCGGGAGGTTGCGTCCTCCTTTTCACTTTATTAGAATGACACGTACGCACGTTGCTCGTGCAACTTTACGACGTCGTCACGTAGATCCAAACCGCTGCATGAATCTAGATTTAGGAGATAGTCTCCTTAAATCGCTGACTCTCGATTTTTATTATAGGTCCTTCGTGACGAGTCCTTCTTTTTCTCTACCTTGCAAATCATTGCCGCGTAAGCGAACAAAAATCTTCGCGGTCTTTGCGTGTAACAATCTTTTTTAATTCTTTTCTTATTTATTTATTTTTTTTTCCCCTTCATATCGAACAAAGGAATTTAAAGGAGAAAAATGTCTATACTTTTATTTGTCATTAACGTAATTCTTTCTCTTCCTCGTTGGCACATTCTCGAGTCGATAAAAAGTCGCGAAATAAGAGAAAACTCGATCGAGCGAACGATAGGGGGATGCACGACGAAGAGTTGGTGCTGATGTGCCTGGTCACGAAGTAATGCGTTGCGGTAAGTCACGGGTCATTTATCAATTTAACGCGATTATACTAGCTGTAGCTAATAAACGTTGATACGTTACCATCGTACTAAACTTTTCTACGTTAAGTCGAGCAATTGCAATGAAATGCGATGGGATCTGAGTTTGAAATGAAAAATGGAATTTTTCCATCGGACGAAAACGTAATAAAGGACGGTGGTGCGTTGCGCCGTTCCAACATATTCTCGAAAAGGATTTCGTATTCTTGGAATTAGCATTGGCGATAAGAAGCTAACGAACACGCGAGTTTGCTCGGTAGTCTCTGGTCGGCACGTTCTTCGAACTGATTTTCCATAGAGTCAGGCACACGTCGTTGCCACGACAGCATCGAAGGCCTAGCAGAAAGGAGAAAGGGACACGGATGGCAGAGGAGGAGAAAGAGGAAGTATGTGTGAGAGAGAGAGAGAGAGAGAGAGAGAGAGAGACGAGAGAGACGTACGCGCGCGCGCACCGAAGCTCGGAGGAAAAGCTCACTCGGCTAATCACCGTGAAGCATAATCGGCTGTTGCGGCGCATCGTGCCGCTGCTCGAACTCGTTTTATTCCATTAACTCGATGATAGAATAATCCTCTCAATGTGGATAGAATTGCTTTTGAATACGTAATTCGAATATATTAAGGATTCTATAAAATGATCTTTATCGAGAATCATTCGATCGGTCTAAATTCGGATTTCTTAACATCCAACATTATCATTCTCGCGAGGCAAATTCGTATGGCCAAACGCCGTTTCGTGTTCTTTACACAGATATTATGGACAAGGACTAGGATCAAAAACGATTACTTAATTTAAAGAATTCGTTCAAGATTTACAATGAACTCGTAAGATGGATCCGATAAACGTCTTACCAATTATTATCGATTTATCGACGAATAAACCAAATGGAAATTTGACGATATTTTATATACCAGAAGAAATTCTAAACTAGAGAAAAAATCTCGCTATTGAATATTTCCGAGTTAACTCGATGAATCGTTCTTTTATACTCGAATCGTTTTCTTTCTATGTAACAGAATGACAATCCTTCAAGCATTAGATCAGGATTGAGAAATAAGTTTCATTGACGCATACGTCCGCCGAGTATTCTGAATAATAGTTACGTTGAAAGATGTCGAAAGATCAACATAAAAAGTCGTTCGATACTTTACAATGGTGGAAGAGGAAAAAAAGACGAGAGCATTGTCATCTCATTGGTGCGAAAGCATTGTACGCGTTTGCCTCGTTAGAAAAATTCTCGATGTTGGGACGAGCGTGCATAAAATTGCAAGCAACTTTGCGTAACCTTTAGACGACAAGAATGTCATAGCGACGACGTACGGCAATATCGAAATACACGTAAGGGAATAAAGTTCCCCGAGTTCGACTGCATCGCGATCGATGCAACGAACGAAAGGATGAATAGGTATATAAATATTTTTGTTTTAAATTATTATTATCATTATTAGTAAACAAGCGATTAGCGGGGTCAAGGAAATTATTAAGGGAGTCGAACGAACGTCGAGAAAGTTCGCGCCACCGAGATAAAACGGGTCTTTTAAAAGAGACAACGGGCGAGATGAAAAATACATCCGAATCGATTTTGATGAAACTAGACAGGTCGTAGCGAGGTCGAAAAATAGCTTGAAAATCCAACTGCATCGGGGTTGATGCAGCGAAAACGTGGAATCGATATACGCGCTCGTGAACGACGTCACGAGATAGGAAAAGAAAGAGTCTCTCCGCCCCCGACGATGGAATCATCTCGTCGACACGGTAACCCCACGGGGGAGGAGAGAAAAAGAGAGAAATGCAGAAGAGATCGAAGATAAAAAGATATGGATAATAAGAAGGATGAGGAGAAAAAGAAAACCGGAGAACGAAGATAGATAGATAGGTAGAGAGAGAGAGAGAGAGAGAGAGAGAGAGAGAGAGAGAGAGAGAGAGAGAGATGGAGGGTGTAAGGGAGGGCGCAAAGAGGAGGAGGGCGACTTACAATGCCGCGGCGCGACAAACAAGGGTGGCGCTAGATACAATCCTGGACCGGGTCCGGAACCAACCTCCCTCGCGTTCTCTTGTCCCTACTTTTCTCTCCTAGTCTTTTCGATATTCTCGACTTCTTTTTTTCTTTCGATCCTAAAAGGATCATCGATCTCGAGTGTTCATGCGAATCTCGTTGTCTGAAGAAGTACTCGAAACGAAAGTGAGACGAACAAAAGAGACGGAGATAGATGGTGATGGTAGTGGTGATGAACGATAAAAGACGGACACGCGTGCGAAAACGCGCGAGAACGTATGCACGCGACGCGCACGGAGACAACAACACAGCTACACCCGAAAATCCGATCGATCCACCACCCGAGCACCAACTTCTCCCTCTCCCTCTCTCTCTCTCTCTCTCTCTTCCTCTTTTCTATCTTGGCCATACGAATCCAGAGATCTTCGAATTCTGTCCTCTTTGCGTTCACGAGATTTATAAGGGAAAGTCGTAATTTGACTCATCCCCACCCATTTTCATCGATCCTCCTCTCGATCCTTCATTTTTTTTTTTTCAATCTTACCGGTAATACCCAAAAGGATCCAACAGACGAGGCACAGGACGTAATAGTTGACGTAAGAGGATCTCCTCATGATGACGACGACAACGACGACGACGACGATGACGGCGACGACGACGACGACGACAACGTGGATGTCTTCGACTGATGGTCAACTGACATCTCACAGCGCGCACCACACCGTCCTGGTGCACCACGCCACTCTCTAGCCTGTTATTTCTCTCTCTCTCTCTCTCTCTCTCTCTCTGTATTGCTCGCGCGCGCGTTCAATGCTTTTCTCTCTCTCTTTCTCGCTCTCTTTCTCTCAGTTTCTCCTAATCCTTCGTCATCTCACCGCGTTCGTTCTCCGCAGTCGGTGTCGCTACCAGACGTCGTTCATGTCTTTCTTCTTCCTCTTTCTCTTTCCACAGCCTTTACAAATCTCCACCGACAGCGACACCTTCTCGTAATATTCTTTCCCTCTTTCGTTTCCTCAACTCTAATGAAAAAGTTTCTACCTTATCCAATTGGCACCTTTGCGACGACACTGTATCACATATTATGTTACGTCGCGTAAACGATACGTTGCCGTTGGTAATATTCGACACGAAAAAAAAAAACGAGCCAAGTCTCTGTTGTTTCTAAATTCTTATTCGTCGTGCGAAAGATCTCTCGAGCCCTTTATATTTCTTTTTCTTTCTTCCTCGTTTATACACTTACGGAGGGCAGCGTAGCCTCCGGATAACGCACGGCCGAGTTTTGCGTACAGGTCGTCTGCGGTTCGTCGTCCCGGGCGAAGCTCTGAAACCGCCGGGCCTCCGGTGGCACTGCCCGCGCCCGCCCGGGGATTCCGCGCAGGCGTCCTCTCTCTCTCTACTCCGCCGATCACTCAGCCTCCTCCTCCTTCTCTTCCTCCTTCTGCTGCTTCTCTTCTTGGTCGCCGCGCGTCTACCGCCTCACCAGCAATCCCCACCATCTTCTTCATCTACTTCTTCTTCTTCCTCCTCCTCCTCCTCCTCGTCCTCGTCCTCTTCTTCTTCTCCGACTCCTTCCACGATGTGGCCTATGTCCTTCTCCATGCCGTTCCTCGCACCTTCGCTTACTACCCTCGGCTCATCGAATCAATCCCTCTTTTCTCCGACTTGTTCTCTTTCTCCTCTACTCTCTTCGATGCTCCTGCACTCTTTAACGCTTACCCTTCTAGACTCCATCTATCTTCTATCTTTGTTTATTCAAAGGCAGACCTACCAATTTGATGTTATCGAGCTTATACTTCGATTATCTTTTTGCTTTTATTCGAAACACTTTATTCGAGTTTGGCCTTTCGCGTTAGCTACGAGGTTCCGAACGAGATAGCCGGCTGGTACAAACGACGTCGCTTCTTTAATACTTGGCCTCGTAACGAGCACGATTTTCGAGTGTTTCCAGATTGCTAAAAGCAGAAAAAGTATAATAGCCGGTCGCACTGACGTCAGAGACACCGGTCGTAATATTATGCCGTGTGCGGTTAATTACGAGGATACCTAGTCGCGATATATTTGCGTCTACCTGAGCCATTTTGGTTCGTAAATAATTTTAACGTGTCAACGCGTTTGAACTTTGCCCCGTGTTAATCACTCCTTCTCTTTCTTTATGAGATTACCTTTTAACAAGTCGTCGGTGCTCTTTCAAAACTTTTGGAATTTAATTTCAATCGATAAATATCTTTAGAATAATTGTTTGACGCATCGGCGACCGAGATGAATAACGGGAGGAAGCGAAAGGATGCATTATGCGATCACGCGCTTCGAGATAAAACAAAGTTGGTATAAGGTCGCTAGATAAAATGTATTTATAAGCGTTATTATATCGGGCGTCGGTGCATATTGCATTTGACGTACATACTTGTACATATACGAGAATAATATGCACGTTTCATCGCGAGCCCGGCATTTACTCGATCACTTTACAAAAGTAGATTTTCTTTTTTTATTCCTTTTTGCTTTTTTTTCGTTTTTTCTTTTCCCCATGGTGTCCGCGGGCATCGTGATCGCTGGCGGTAACGATTACTCTTTCCGAGAAAAAGCGCGAAAATAAAAATCCTCTGCTTCTGCTATTGTTCGGATAATTGTCACCAACGTGGATACGTCACTTCTTTGTATACTCGTCTCTTTATACGTTACATGTACTTCGTTCGAGAGTCCTTTTGCGACGAGCGTTTTACCGAAATTAAAAGTTTACTCGAGTCTCGTACGACGGAAAGTCGAATATTTTCCATGCGACGAATATAATACTTTCTTTCAAAGGGAAAATGACGATAAAGAGAACGGAGATGCTTCTTCCTCGATGCTTTTTCAAACTTTCATGTTCCTTACGATTCTCATTTCCTCGCGCATCCTCTTCTGCGGAGACGTATCTCTTGGGTCCAATTTGACGGGTTCTTATAGTGTTAACTTTATCTTGCTCGACGATTCCTCGTCACGGAGTACCCACTTTACGCTTTTCAGGCGAACTTATGAACGGACGAACGACTTTCTTTTCTCTCATTTTTCTCTCAAATTCCTTAGATATTTGCATCCTTTCCAACGTTTGTCGTCTTCGAAGAATCGACTTCGTTTGAGAAAAGTTCCGCCGAGATGCTAATTCTTATTCGAACGTTCTATATTTCTCGTCTCATTCGTATATATTTATGCTCGCACAGATTCCTTTTCAACGAATCCCTTCGTTCTCTTCGTTAAAATATAATAAAAATTCAATCGACTCGATCGCGATTGGGTTGCATCTTATCAAATGTTTCCGCCTAATTTTTTTTCTTTTCTCGACTCATCGATTATTCGATCGCTTCCTTGTTGACTTGATAAAAGGGTTAGTTCAATATAGGTATATCATCGAATAACTCAGCGAAGACTTAACCCCCGATAAAATCAGCCAACTTCTTTGCGCGAAGTCGAGCGCTTGGCTCTTCGTTGAAGATTGGAAAATTTCAGTTTCCGCTTCTACCAAAGTTCCGTTAAATCGCGATACAAAATTAATTAGCCGCGTCGAAGGGTAAAGGTAGGACGAGCGAGCTAGTATAGCGGTGTGACGTCTGAAAGATGCGATAAAATAGAAAGTTAAACTTTATATCGAGGAAATTGAATAATGAGAGGAGAAACACTTTCAATTTTCAAGAAAGATATCCACGTTCTCGTTTCCCAACGTATCCGGGATATTTTCGATCGCTGATTCGTCGAGATCAGGAATTTTCGAGCGAGAAGAAAATCTTCCAAAGATGCGAAGCTAGAGTGTGGAAGAAAGAGGTGGATTATTGAGTCCGTGCTAGAGGCAAAAAAGGAGGGACGATGGTCTCGTGCCAACGTTTGGTAAATTGCATAACTTTTCTCGTCGGTGATCAAACGGTTTGCTCCTTTATACAACTTACGCCATTTTCCTTCCACCGTCGGAGATTTATCGTGCAGCCCTTTGCCTTTCTCTCTCTTTCTCTCTTGAAACCTTTCTCGGAATTACGTACGTACAAGTTTCGTAAATTTTTTCCTCTTATTTCTCCCTCGCTCTAACGTTTTACCATTAAAGGAGAAAGGAGAAAGAGGAATACAGTCAAGAGATCGTTAAGCTATTAGTTCCAAAATTGATTCGCTCGATTCGTAGATAGTCGTTGATTTTTCTTAGATAGTTAACGCTTTGTAAAGAAGGAACGTGAGTATTTGACGATGCATTATCGGTATGGTACGCGGTATAAGAGGTGAAATTCTACGGGAGGTTTTCGCATCTACCGTTGGCCGACTTAATAGGGGGTCAAGGTTACCAAACTTCTCCAACTTATTTGTTTCGCGATTTTCCTCATTACACTTTACAAAGTACGCTCCTTCGATTCTGGACTTTCAGCTTGTCCCAGTGTTTTCATGCTCCGTATATCGATCCACGTAGGACGACGAGCGAAACTTCTCGTCGAGCTTGCTCGTTAATTGGCTTCCCTTCGCGAGAAGAGAATTCTCGTCTTGGTCTTGCAGGATAGCTCAAAAAGTTGAATGATATATATATATATATATGTAATATAAAATAAGACGTTACCGTTATGCAGAAAAATTTCAACCTTACCGAATTCTCTGTCTTTCTCTTGCAAATTTTTTCTAGGTGGGTATATATCCGATATATCCAAATCGGCAAACGTTCTTATTAAGTACGTGAAAAAAGAAAAAAGAGATGAAAAGCTTTCTTCGAGGTTACCGTACTGAAAGGGGAGAGAAAAAGAGTAAGAAGTTAGAGTCGGTCCCCTTGACGCGCGTATACGCACGCGACCTACTCGTCTCTATCTTTATAGCGAGAAAAGAAAGTATTCTCACGACGATGCGCTTTATCGTTTCCCCGGGGCTCCGCGTAAACGTTCCTTCAAACACGCTCGAAACGCGACATTTATTTCGAGAGTTTCTCGAGTGCGTGTACGTAGGCAAAGTTACAAGATGGAGAAAGAGAGAGAGAGAGAGAGAAAGAGAAAAAGGTAGAGGAAAAAAAAACGCTTTCCGGAATAGGAGCGTAAACGTCGCGCGCAGCTGCAAGAAGTGCATCAGACTGCTTCCTGTCTCGTCTCCGCCGTCGGAGTGGAATCTCTTGCAGTTGCTTCTCTTCTTTCCTCTCTCTCTCTCTCTCTCTCTCTCTCTTTTCCAACTCGTTGAAAATTCTTTCGCCCGTACGAGAAAAACGTCTCCTCTCGATTGGTAACATAGCTGTGAATGTCGGAAACGTTTTCCTATATTTTTACTGTTCCATATACGCTCGAACGAGCGGAATTTTGATGGTGGACAGAAAGAAGACTCGCCGTGTGAAGCATGCCGCTTGCGAACCCCTCGCTCAAACATTTATCTTCGAACGACAAATTCGTCTTGTAACGAGAAACGATGAAGGTGACCCGTTATTATTTTATATTATCGTTAAACGACTTGACCAATTTCTCGCTAGAATTACGAGCTACTGTACTTATCACGATGCGTTAGTTAAATCATTTTTCACGATGAATTTGCTCACGCTATACGCTCGTTATTCTCTGAAAGTAATGCTATCGTACACGCGCGAATTTTCTTGCCGTATTCCTCCTACATAGATGCTAAATTTTTCTCACATCGACGAATATATATATATATATATATACATATATATTCAGCGGAAGACGTCGCGTCGGCTTTTTTCCACGGGATGGTGACTGGGCACTCCTCTTCTGAGACGAATAATTAAGGACGTTACGAGTACTATCTGAATAACCGAGATAATTGGATAACGTGTGGGAAAGTGAAAGTTTTGATGCGCTTCCTGTGTCGTTCCTCTCTCCTTCTCTCTTTTCCTCTACGTCTCTCTTCATCCACCTAATTTCCTCTCACTCTTTCTTTCCCTCTCTCTCCTTTCCCTTTACTTTCGCTTATCCAGAAAGTGCAGTTGTAGGGATCTTTGGAAACACGTAAAATAAGTAAGTTTCTCCGCTTAACGCGCGACATTCGCGGGCACGCCATATCGATGTAGTTTGTCATACGCGAAAGCAGGAACAACGACGTTATCGCTTTTACGATTAATACCTTTGACAAATCGAGGCGTCAGAAAAGGGGAGAATTACTGGGACGAGCTTTGAAGACAAGGTGGCATAAACGTAGGGGTGGAGCAAAGAGGGTGAAAGAAAAGAAGCGTCTATTCTATACAGACGAAGAAACAATCGCTCGTTTTCGTTTCCAAATTGCTTGGAGGGTAGAAATTGTACGCTTTAAAATAACGTCTCGTGGCTCGTTTCGAGCCAACTATATCTATCGCGTAAGCTCGAGGACCGACGTTAGAAGCCTTTTCCATCGGTAAATTTATTGCTCGTTTCCGATAATCGGAATCGCTATGTACCGAACATTACGTTTTAATCGAATCTCTAATAATTAGAAACTGCAAATCGTGCTAATCGAACGATTCAAAGCGAAAAAAGCAGAAAAAGATGAAAGTACACGAATAAAGATAAAGAGCGAAAGAGAGAATATTTACGAGTGCGGTACTCGAGACTGCTATGAAATTCTCTTTGTGGTTGGAAAAAAAAAAGGAGAAGAAAAAACAAAAAAGAAAAAAAAGATAGTAGCACGATATCGCTTTTACACAAGGTCTCCTTTTATTTTCCGATAATAAGATACGATAAGAGAAAGCATACGCGTAAACGCGCACCGTTGCAGGAATTATTACGCGATATAATGTATCGTTCTCCGTGGAACATGCGTTTCTCCATGAGCGAGCTCGTATGTCTCTACTCTATATTTCTGCGTGTATGTATCGTTATTCCTATAAATGTAAGTTATACGTTTACACATTAGATATACAAGCGAGATACGTTTATTGCACTTGGAATATACTGTATATTGCGGTCGCGACGTGAGAAATAAAAGAAGAGGTGATAAGTCGTTCTTATTTCCTTTCTTTCAAAATCTCTTTTTCCCTCCAACAAAACTTTGCCTTCTGTAAAATAGTTTTTGCTATTCTTACGTTATTAGCTCTCGAATAGGTGATATGGCAAGAGGCTTTTCCCTTAGCGAAAGAGGAAGATAATAATAAGGAAGGGGAGAAAGATTAAAGAGTGCGAAAAAGAGAAAAAATCGTATACAATATCAGGAAGGATCCTTTTTCCATTATCGTTAATGGATCTGAAGAAAATAACGCGGAAAACGAGGTTTCTCAATGGACACGAGAAATTCTCGTCTCCATTCCAGCGAATTTAACGATTTCGGGACGGCGTCGTGCGTTCGCGTTTCGCTTTAAAAAATAATATCGAAGGATTTTGGTGCACATCTATGGGCAACGATGCGCAAGAAACGTATGTGCCTTCTCTCTCGTCGGCTTGGCTGCCTCGTTTTTTAAATGATCCGCGACTTCTACGTGGACCCGCCGTTGCTTCCTTCCCGTGGCCGCCATCGCGGTGCCTGCTTACGCGAGCGTGTGCATTGTAGTCATTTTTTCAGTCTGGAAATGTCGCTAGCATGTCTTTTCTGCAAACAATCGGGTCACTGTTACGGTGCGATTGTTGACGAGGAAAGAGAAGTAGAAAGGGCGAAACGAACGATGAGGAGGACTGAGGAAAATGACAGAGAGAAAGTGTGAGAGTTAAGAGAGGGACGAAAAAGAAGAGATGGATAGAGAGAGAGAGAGAGAGAGAGAGAGAGAGAGAGAACGAAGAGAGTGGCGGGAGAGTCAGCCGACAAGACCTTCGTAGAGCCATTCTAATTGGGGCAGATGTTAATTAAGGCGCGCTTAGGCAAAGACGACGAGGCGACTACGATGGTTACGACTACGTTGACGACGACGAAGACGACGATTTTATTCGCGAAAATAATGATCTTCCCATTATCCGACACTGCCGTCCGTCCTTACTCCTTAACCATTGTACTCTTCATCGTTCGCGTTATCATCTTTATTGTTCTATTCGATGCGGATTACTTTCCTTTTTTCTTTTTTCCTACGAGTTGACGCTCACCGATAAGCAAAAGGATTAGCGTAGCGATAATTGAGATTGCCAAGGCACGATATAGGAAATTTCATTTTTAATCGAAACTACTGTCTCCAGCTATTAACTTTCATTTCTATCTTCTATTAGTTTTGTAATCTTCTTATGGATACATGATAATTAAGCGAGAAGAAAAACTAAAAACTTTCATGAGTGGATCGAAGAATGAATACGAATAGTATAAAGCTTTTTCTCTTGATTTGTATCGTATTTTTTAAGCGTTGCTCGCGACGCAACAATAGCAGCACAGTTAACTACGAGTGAAAAGTCGAGAGAAATTCTATAGAAAATCCCATAGAGCGGAGAAGTTGGAGCAAGCTTGATAGTAACGCTCGTCGAGAGGTTGCGTCTGACAGCATCGGTACATGGGTATAATAATCTCATGGAAAAAATGTGAGAGACCTCTTTATACCTTTGTCCCTATAGGACGATTTAATGCAATACACAACGAACCACCATCCTTTCTCTTCCTCTCTCCTCCCCCCCCCCTCTCTCTCTCTTTTTCTTTCTCTGCCACCCCTTTTTCTCTCATTTACACTACCTGTCTAGAATCGTCGTCATCATTATTATGATTCGCTCGTCCATAATTCAGCCGTGTAGCAACGCACGCACGCAAGCACGCACACTTGTGTAAAGACAGCGCGACGGTAGACGTCGCTAGAGTAACGTATGCCGTGTAATCAACGCGCGAGTTCGTGAGTTTACCACGTTAGCCGTCGGTCGCCCCTCGCGTCGTACTACCGTACTCCTTGACGTTTCCGTCACCTTTGGCCTTTTTACAAAATTATTTCTCTCTTTTCCTTTCGCGCGTATGCACGGATGCGTGCGTAAGCTTTTTTATCGCTTTCGAAAGAAAGGGAGAAAAAAAGACGAGGAAGGGTTGATAAATTCTATAGCACCGTCTACATTGTGATTAATCGCAAGATATTCAGATGTAAGCGTCGATAAGAGCATATTTTAAACTCGTACGACGTAGGAGATCATCTTCGGACGTACCTTGTGTGCGTTGACGTACTTTGTGCTCTACTCTTAAGTATTTTCTTACGCCTAATTTTATTTCTCCTTCGCTCGCGATAATAATTTACCTCGATGAGATCGATTCGCCGCTGCTTCCCCTTACCTCGAGGACTGCTGGCACCGTCGTTGATCGAGCTCTATGATAATACCTGCGATACTCGTAACTCCGAGAACACACTTATCCTCGAGGCTGAAGAAGCAAAGACGGGCAGCGACGGAACAACGTTGGAACGTTCTTGGATCTCTTGAATAATGTAAAACGGGTCTCGCGTTGTTAACGCTGCAATGAAACTAGTCCCGAGTGTGCTAGAATTACGATTATTATTCTTCAAGCTATTCGCCCTTCCTCCTAATGTAACTCGCTAGGACAGCTACCGTTTATATAAATCCCATCGTCGTTCTTTGAGCTATATAAGAAAATATCTAAGTAAATAAACTGAGTTCACGACATTGCGACTTCCGTTATATCGCTTCCACTAGAACCACTGATCCAAAATACAACTTGATTACCCGACGACACGCGAGTCTCTCGTATATTCATTCTCTCTCCCTTTTTTTCACACACATATACATACCTGACAGCAATTTCTCGAAGCGAATTCGCGACTTACGATTCTGCGACGACGAACTACCCTCCCTATAGTCGAATATGCATTGGAATCCGTTAGCACGGAATTAGCTTTACGATGAAATTGCTTGGTGAATATTTGAATCGATCGAAAGCGCTCATCGAAATAGTTTCGTCCATCTCGAATTACGGTGGTTAGCGATCGCGAAAAGCAGACCGATTCTCAATCGTTCGAGATCTATATTTGCACATTCCCATGACAATGCGTTAAATTCATCCCTATACCTTACCCATCGTTACGATTTTCAAAATTTTGTCATACTTGGTATTGGTGGAAAAATGCTGCCGTCGCGTAACGCTATCGTAGACAACGAAAAACAAGAAAAAGAAAAAGAAAAAACCACCAACAAAAACACTTTGGCCTTTTCAGAATCGTAGATGTTTTTTGTTGGCGGAATCTGCGCCAACAAAATTGGAAAGCATTTGGTTACGCTACGCTATAGTTTTTCTCTTGAGGGCAGAAATCCGATACTCGTTGAACATCATGATCCTGAAGGATACGCGAGTGGAAAGCATGCCTCACGATCTCTCGACCGCGTGTATAAAAGAAATCGATCACGGTAAAACGTTAGAATTCTCTTTCTTTCGAAATCTTCGTATCATCGTGATAAGTACGTTACCGGTTATTCGATTCTTCCGTATACTTTTGACGATTTAATCGCCTTACGGCATAGAAAAACTTGTCAATTTTATTTCCTCTCTTTGTCCGGATCAAATCTAAAAATGGATTAAGATACATCGTCGGAATCAATCGGAACGAATCGAATTGATTATCAAATTTACAAAAGGACAAAAGTTTTGTTCGCGATAGAAGCAAAGATTAGCGCTCGATCGAGCTTCGTAAATCAATAGAATTGATACCGCATAGTATCTCTCTTTACTGGATATATGTCGCATGTATACGTTGTTACTGTATACGCGCTTCTGTTTATGCGCGCGTGTCAACAGATCAGAGTACACGAGAGAGTATACGAGAGCTTACGTAGATAAGTACACATAGATACGCGTTACGTTTCTACTCGCACGATGCTTTACACTTACGAGCGTAAACCGAGCTTCATTTAGGATGCATCGGTATCGAAGTGCTACGGGAGATTTTGATTCTACGTTTTCGTCACAGATTATCGACGATATGTATCGAATAATAACGATCGCAAGATATTCTACCGTCATAGCGACATCTCTTAAGCCTTGGTCGCAATTTTGTTAAATAATTAGATAACGAAGCGTTTAGATTTAGATTCGATATTCCTTGAATTCGACATTTGCCGGACGTAGCGCAAACGATAAGTGGAATTTGCGATGGGACGTGATATTAGATAGTTCGATAAGAAATACGAAGGATTAGATTATTTCGAGCGTAAGCCGAGTCGTTTCGGGGCCAGCTGTTCGATTCGCACGGCCCAACCGTTAATCGCTCTTGCGGTAATAGCGGAAGGTACTTCGACCCTCGACTGTTCCCTTCCATCGCTCGCCATTGAAAGGAATCTAAAAGGGGCTTTCAAAGTGTACTTTCAGTATGTTTATAGAATACCGCTGATTGTGAGACTTTAGCAAATTACGTTGCTCCACTTACCGATCTTAATGGAATGATAAATCATCGAATCCGTTCGAATCTCTGGTTAGCGCTATATCCATATAATTCCGCTTTATATATGCTTAACGAACCGATTATTACGCTTCATTAAGAATTTCCATCGTCCACCGGAAGGAGAAAGGAAAAGAACAAACAAATTTGATCTCTACGAGATATCTATAATTCGCGCTGAATTAATAAGCGAGAAAAATAAATTTTGATGACGATAACGCGATGCTGATCGTACGATAATGCGCGCGAGATTCCCATGTGATGTCGCTGATGCATGATGCTACGCTACGTTAACAGGAAGCGTATAACCGCGTTTAAACCGCATTATAATTTACCGTCTCGTAATTTATGCGAATACCTTCTCGTCGTCCTTTAAAACCAACCGTATCATTAATTATCGTTTCATGGGAAAAGCTTTGGAAGTTCGGAGCAACGCTTTTAATCAAGGCGCAAACTTTCGCTTAACTTTCTTTCGAAGACTTCGTTCTCGAGGCAAAGAAAACAAAAAAATAAAGAAACGAAAAGAAAATAGGAAAAGCTAGCAAAACTGTCGTCCCGATCTTTTTTCAATCTATAAGGAATCATCGTTGCATCTCTCGGACAATGCTCGAGAGATCCAGAGGCACTTGCCTCATCATTCAGATCTTTATTCGAGCGACGTATGGTCACTCATTTTCTATCTATCGTACGTACACACGTAGACGAGAGTCACGCACTCGATAAGGACTTTGCAACAACGTTCATCCCGTCTTCGATAGTTCCGCGAATGATCGCTTGATAGAATTTATCCGGGATTGGAAATAGCTTTGAAACTTCCCTTTATACGTTTTTTCCTCGAAACAAGGCCAAAATCAATTCTCGAATCCACCCACTCTCGTCTTAGGGATCGTCCACGTGGACAACGGTCAAGAAATTTTGAGAGAGGACTTGTCGAACCACCACTTGCCCATTCGCATTCGTATTATAACTTTTCAAGAGCGCTACTCGATCGATCGTTCTTCCATCTTTCTACGAGAGCGCTCGAATTTCTTCCTCAAAATGATTACGATTGAACGATCGAGAGGATAATCGATGAGCTCTCGATTCGATTAATTTCGAGAAGGAAACAAAATGGTGTCGTCATGGTGTTGGGATACGCGGGTCAGCGTTTATTTCGAATCGTCGCGATTCCGTGCACGAACGATTCGTATATATATTCTTGGGCAAACGGTAAAGCCCGTATAAACGATTATCTCGCTAAAATCGTTCCTTATCGTTTCGCTAATAGACGCGTTATCGAATTTAGTCCGAGATTGAACTCAAAGGGGGACTTTCGGTAATCCATTTCCCCTTAAACCGAGATCTCTCCCTTGAGGCAGGATAAACGTTTAGCGATGAGGAAGCAGAGCTCCGGCTAAATTCTCCGAGGTACTCCGCGGATTAACTTTTTACAAAGATCGCTTCCTTCCCGTTCGCTTCGGTGATTATGCTTTTTCTTCGAGTCGAGTCACATCGTCGGGTTACATCGCCGGGTTACATCGTCCTGTCCCACGATCTATGGAGCTCTATTATTGCATGCTTATTCCATGATAATCTTGTAAATTCTCCTTTACAAGAACGGAGTTTATTTCCGTTCGATCGATACTACACCGTTTCCACTCGAATATTTTTAGTTAACGTTAATCATTCGTCTCGAAATTCGAATGAAAAGTCAACGTCGACGTCCATTAAATAACTCCAGGTATAGATGAGAACGTATGAAATTTTCAAGCGCGAAAATTTCAAGCTTTTCTATAATAAATGTTTTTTCTTTTTTTTTTTCTCTCTCTTTCTTTTTTCTTATCCTATTTCTCTTACTCGAATTTATTCTAAAACAACCGAAAGCGCTTTAGCAAGAAAAATGAATAAGTCGTACGTTCCTATTAAATACACGTTTAATGTGCTTACATTTAATGTGCTTACGTGTACTGCAAAACGATGCACGCGATTTCTAACTTAATACTCCGGATGAATCGTTTTGGGACAAAGAAAAACAGTCACCGCTATGCTCGTCTCGTTTTTACGTTTTACGTACGCTCTTTCATATTTTCTTTCGAAAAGAGGACGACAACTCGACTCGTGCAAAAGCGACAATACCTCCTACGATTCTAATCTATTGCACGTCGCCTTTAACTTCATCGATATTTTCTTATGAAATTATTACGCTGAAATATCGATCTTATTTAGCAAAGTAATCGAAAACGAGTCGCGAAGAAGTTTGTCCGGGCAATTAATCGTTCGTAGAACCGTCTGCTCGATTCTTTATGAAAATCTCTAAAAAGCGATCGCATCGATCCTCCAACGTTTCGGCTTTCCGTTTAGATAAAACGATGCGATTAAGATGCAAAGACGAGCGCGATGAAAATAAAAGATGGTTTGTTCCGTGTAAAACCTTTATCCTCCCTCGCTTCCGTGCTTAAGAGAAACCTATGGAAATATAAATCTCGTTTATATTCGAGCACCGTTCAACGACGAACGTTCTTCCTTAATGGTATACGATTCGATATTCGTCAGAAAAAATCGTACGTGTACGATGCAAAGCTTCCGATAAACGTGCCTTTTCTTTTTTCTTTTTTGTTGCGCTTTAAAGATGCACCAACCAACCAGTCTCTTCTCGATCCGAGAGTTTACGCGAATTTCGGTATATCTAAGCGTCGCAGACGTACAACTTAAAAATTATCCCATTACTTTTTTCCCCGCTTACTCCTTGCGCTCACGTGTTTAGCATTTAATTATTTTCCTCTCTCGGTTTGTTCGTCTGTCTCGTTGGATCGCTTGTCGCTGTGTACGCGACAAATGCAATAACGACGTCATAAGGCACGAAGGAACGATTTTTCGCCTCGTTAAAACAACACGTGTTCGTATTCGTTGAATTTCAATTCGTCCGTATCGTACGATCGTGTAATTCGAGCGTTCGTCCTTCGACATTTATCAATTCGTTCGTTCGTTCGTTCGTTCGTTCGTTCGTTCGTTCGTTCGCTTTTTCTAAAACGACGAGGAACGTATGAGCGAGACACTTTCATTTATCACTCGCCACGTTCCTTTGAGGCAGGTTGTAAAGAGATAAACCATTTCTAAAATAATTAACGTTATTGAGAGTTATCCGCTAGCGTAAATGATCGATGACTGATATTTCTATGCATTTGCTTGATTGGGATTTGCAAAATCCCAAAGCGAAAAGAAAAGGGAATAAAATCAATCGTAAATGGAGGACATCTACTTCGTACAGAAATCGTAGGAGAACGGTGAGAAATACGAGATGACACGTCGAATCTTACACTCGCTCGTTGCTAACTATCATTTTCCAGCCGACATAGCTATTTTATCTCGCTTGTTTACTGCTCGACTATCAAAACCGTATGTCGTCTGGCGATAATATGTCCGATGCACCGATCTGAGATATACATATCTCGTTAAATATTTGCCGCTTTACTCAAAGGAAGCAGCCTAATCGCGTATATGCAAGCCACGCGACGATAGTACTCTCTATCTACTGTATTCTTGTTTACGTCGTCGTTTCAATGAAGTTTCCTTTGAAATGTTGTCAAACGCAAGGCGCTCTCTTCGTTAATCGATCAAAAATATTGGCGAATATTCCATATTGTGCTACGTATAAGATAAAATAAATAAACCAAAGAGCTTTACTAAAACTCGAGAAAAATCTAGTAGCACTCCTTTATTCCATTTCAATCTAAAACTTGTCGGACGAGTCGCTTATGTGTATACGTTAGTTGGATCTCAATCTTATTTACGATCGGTAACGTGTGCGGCAGAAAGCCGGACAACATTGGCGAGTATGGTTTGAAACGAGCGTAGCTAGCTAAATGTAACATTAAATTGACAAATCGACGAAGGAGCGTCCATCGAAAGAACTATCGAGAATCCAAGCGACAATAAACATTAAATAATAGGTAAGATTGTGTGGGACTCGTCGGGATCGTTAGCGAGCGATAAAGAGATCTCCTTAAGCTTTCCTTACCGCGAGTAAATAATGCGGAGAGACGTACGACTCGCGAGAACTCGTTAAAACGTTGACATTTTTTACTCCATTCTCGATCTCTACAATTCGGACATCGCTTCGTGGACCATTTCCTTCTTATCTTCTTCTCGTGAGGCGAGGAATTACATCGGATGTAAATAAAGAGAAATAAAAGAGACGGACGATCGTCTGTATGATTTTCTTTTCACCTGGATGATACGTACATATAGCTTATCCGGGAAACTTTATAGAACGGATAAATATATTTTTATATTTCAGTATGCATCTCCAGCGACGTAATACAACCATCGATGTATTGATGATTGATTTATAATAATAAATGATGTAAAGGGATACTATTTATAAAGGTGTCTGCGGATCAAAAATGTAACATTTATCGGTCGAACGGAAATACATCGAGTATATAAAATACGTTTTCGTGGTAAAATACTGGAACGCGCATACTACTCCATCGTTACGTATGGAAGAAACGCGGAAGGTGAACGAGGCCATGTAGTCGTCTAAGGTAAATACTACGGTCCTGAAATTACTACTACGTGTGCATTCCGGGAAAGCGCATGCAAAAATTGTATTGTACGAAAGAATCGGCCGACCAAAGGTCCCAACTCGGTGGTACCTACCGAGAGGAAAAAAGAGAAGCGAACGTTCCGGAAAAGTACACAGGAAAGTCATAAAGTAGGACGCACGAACTAAACATAGAAAAGTACAATCATCGTACCAACAGACGTTGATGGCCGAGTGAAAAACTCGCGTTAAAAGCTCGAACAACGATTTGCCGGCAAACTGGCAAGAACCCGTCGCGCAAGAATCGTTTCAGATTAATCACAATAGTTTCGTATGATATATTTCAAGTATCTACGAATATTTCTATCTCCTTTAATATTTTCGCAGAAGATCGTTTACGATCAGGAATAGAATCGTTATACTTCTACAAGTGAGCAAGTTATTGTGAATAATTTAAACGTCCTGCCGTTAAAAGGGTAAAAAGAAAAAAGAAAAAAAGATAGAATAAAACGTACAATTGCGAGCCGCTAGATCGTATTTGGAAAGTCTCGCGATATAAACGAGCGATTAAGTTAATCCTCTTTTGCATCTCGTCGAACGACCATTATGCCAGTGTAAAGGCAGCTAATTTTCGAAAGAGAAGCGCGCGCAACATTCCCGACCGTAATCGTTTCGATTCCGGAGCTGAATAAGCCTCTCGACCGATTACGACGTCGCTCGTTTCGGAAGGGAAAACGCGAAAGGCCACGCCGCCAAGTGCCAGTATATTCAGCGATAGGGCGATTATAGAGAAAATCAGAAAAAATGTCTATTATGAAATGTCGATTATTATTATATCGCCGAAAAGAAGCCGAGAAGATTCAATCTTCTCTTTTTCGTATCACCTCGTTAAACTTCCTTTCGAAATCATTATCAGAACGAAGCAGGAAATATCATTTCATACGCGTTAACGTTAATAGCCCTATTTATTGTCGCAATAATTACGTACGAGAATCCTTGTTGCACGTCTACGGATACTCTTATCTACGAAGACCGTTTCAATTCACGATATCATCCAACGTTCAACTAACTTCTCGCGATTCCGTTCTTCGCGCGCTATAAAAAAAAAAAAAAAAAAAAAAAACAAATTTTCCGCTAAATTCGCGTCCGCGTCTGGTACGAAATGTCATGTATGTGCTTAGCCAGCTATGTACGTGTATACGTTCCAGCATATACGTCTTTTCATTCGAAGCGCGCAAGAATCGGTTCAATGAACCAGAAAATCGATCGACAGTCATTACGAAAGAGTAGAAACAATGCCGGGATCGCGATGCGAACGCAATACCGGCCGCGGCAAACGTTTGCCTATCCGTTCTAAATTCGTCGAGAATCGTTCGTCGAACGTATGTGCGTTGATTCTTTTTCTCGGTCTCTCTCTCTCTCTCTCTATCTCTCCCTCTCTTTTTCTTTCTTTTTCAAATGGATATAATCGAGCGCGATCGTTTGAAATAAAAGCATCGCGTAAAAACCCTTGAGTCAAGTCAAAATGATGAAAATCGAGTCTCGCGTAAACGAGTATATCTTTAATGAATTAAATTCGAGGATCGTTGGGTGAACGATCAATTTCTTTTTTTTTTCTCGAATATATTTTCTTTCGCATCGGTGCATCGGTGCATCGGTGCAGCGGTTGCACGTAGAGAAAAAGGAAAAGAGAAACGGACATCAAAATGCCAAACAAATTGAGGTATAGCGTATCGAGTTATTCTCGATTTAATGAAATAAAGAGGCGCAGAGGGCGGATTTTCCATGCGATAACGACAAAGGCGATGTGGGTGTTACGATCAAATTAATTATCAGGTTAGCAAAGTAATTACGCTTACGTTTAAATGTACGAGTGTCCACGAGATCACGCGAACCGTACGTTGTTTCGAGCTTATAGTTGCCGCGGCTATGTACTATTCTCTTTACCACATCCAGTCGTTCTCTCTCTTTCCGTCTTTCTTTCATTTTGCTCGCATCCATGCGCGCGAGTGAATCGCGGGACGGAATAAATTTCCGATGAATTCGTCCTTAACAATGGAAAGAGACAACGCATCTCTTTCTGATCGTCTCTCTGAAATATTTCCTAGGCGTTGCAAGATGGAAACTAGTCGATAAATAAATAAAGACGATAGTCGAGAGAATGGGAGAAAAATACGTATACACTCGAGAGGGAAGGAAAATGTAATAAAGGTCATTGGAATATTTAGAGATCTAGAAGCGGAGAGAGAATTATGAGATGAATACGATATTGTTATAAAGAATTTGAAAAATCGAATAAAAGATTTTCTTTCTCTCGTCCGTTAAACAATCGTACTTCTCTCGGAAACGATGGTACTCGGGCCGGCGCGCATGAATTATTTTCTCGCTCGGACTTGCCGCTATCCAAGTTCCATGTATCGACGCGCGAATTTCGACGGCAAAATTCCAGGAATTTTGTAGCTTCCTCGAATACAGGGTCGATTTTTATCCTCCCCACGATGAGGTATTATCGCCATCATTTCTTTGCGCGCACGGCTCATAAGCTCGGTCTGCGATATCACGTGACGTTTATTAAACCGTTACGGCATGCTTTATTTCACCTTTGCCCTCTCTCGTCGATCCTATTTTCTTTCGTGACGGTCGAACGGTGCGTGTCTACCAAGTGTACTGTAAAAGAAAAAAAGGAAAAAGGAAAAAGTAATATCTTACACATATTGAAATTAAAAATTTTCACTCCGCGAGTAATCGTCGATATTTTATTAATCGCTTTTTATCGATCGGCTGTAAACTTTACGATCATTATCCGCTAAACTACTATTAAAACTTTTTTATTTAGGACACATTTCATTATTCCTTTTTTATCCCCCGATATAATCGAATGAATCGATCAAAGGCAGTGCGACGTAACAACGATCGAAACGAATCCTTTTGTTACTTCCTTAACGTTTCCTTAACCACAATAAAATAACTTCTTCGTCGCGTTGTACAATATATTCTCGGTCATTTAAGTGGAATTCTTTCCGAAACGAAAGGAAATTCAAGTCCTATGGTACTACGACAAAGACTAGAAAAGTATAACGGAGAGTCTCGAAATCGAGCGAAATCTCGAAGGATCGAGGTAAAAGTACAATTTCATAAACCTACGTTCCAAACGACATTTCCACGAGCTCTCTTTCTCTTTATCCTTTCTTCTTACCTTTCCTAGCGAGGTAAAAGTTTCCGAGGAACGATTGTAAAATCGTAACTTCCTTCTCTCGTCATTAAGCTTCGTAGATTCTACCAAAGACGACGGTGACCTTCCGAGTAGCCCCTCGGAAAATCTCTCTCTCTCGCTGCCCACTCATCGATCCTTTGGAGAAATTAGGCCAACAACCGGTGACGTAATCCCATAGCTCTACGTTATTTCTCGCTTTGGACTAATTATTCGTTCGAAAAGACTTTTCGTCTTTTCAAGTCTCTCGAATCCTCACCCGCTTCCATCACCTTTCGTCCGTCACCTTTCTCTCCTTCGATTATGAACTTTCCGAATTATAAACGTTCCTTCGTCTCCTCCGTCATTCCGTGTTCCGACACGTCACGTGCGTGAAATTGTTAGTCCTGCCAATCTGCTTTGGATATTTTCATCGTCGACAAAGGACTAAAAAGAGTAAAGAAAGAAGTAGAGAGAGAGAGAGAGAGAGAGAGAGAGAGAGAGAGAGAGAGAGAGAGAGAGGATGGTCCTAGCTCCTGAGAGACGGACCTGAATTCCCGTCACGGAAACGAGGTCGACGTATTCCCGACACGGAAGCCAAAGGTAACGATGTCTTTGCGGAGAATGGGTATCGACGTGATATCACACGTGATTCCACGTATATTCCGTGCGCTAGGGTTCTTCGCATCTCCTACCATTTCTTCTTCATAACCGTAAAAAGTTGGAAAGTATCGATCGTTGCGATGTATTGACCATTGAGCGATCGAAGATGCCAGTTCTACTCTCGTTCTTAATAAAAAGGACACGTTTCACTTTGCTCGCGTGAACGAGCAAATTATTCTCCGTCCGTATCGGGCCAACACTCCGAATTATGCAAATAATAATCGGGAAGGTAGATAGGTAGGTAGGTAGGAAGGAAGGTGGGTAAGTAGTTAGGTAGGCTACGGGTTGGAATGAAGGAGTACGCGGTAATGGCTCGTAAGTAGCGAAATAACGGCTTCCTCTATCTGGATTGTCAAAAGTTACAGGCCGCCTACGTTCGCGAAGGCGCGCTTTCACGAGACACGACTTACATCGGTAATGAGCGCCGACTTAACGCGAAGAAACGGTCAAATTGTTCGATACTTCCCATTTCTGCTTCTTTTCCAGATCACATTCTCCCTGGATAATGATCGTATTTTTCATACGAAACGTTAACCGTTTCGATTTCAAACTATGTGAATCTTTCAAATCGTTTCATCGTGACCGATTTCTTTACTCTAGTGAAGAAATCATCTCCTATCTGTTTCCCGAATTATTTTCATTCGATAAAATCGCAAAAAGAACGTTCGATATACTCGTTTCCATGGAAACCTTCGCGAACATCTTTTTTACAGAATTTTTCAGCGGATTCGCATTTCAACGACAACCCCCTTTAAAAATTGATCACATTTATTGCCACTTTTTCCGCGCATGTTTTTCAAAGATGGCCATGCGAAGTTAGACGATGGAAGACGCCTTGTAAAAAAAACAACGTATCAATCCGTAGGATAACAATAGGTCAAAGGTCGAAATTATTTTCGTAAAGGAAAGGAGAGAGCAGCCCTCGCGAGGGTTGTGCTCACGGCGCAGTGCGTCAAAGGTACGGCAAAGATGATTGCGAGTTTGCGTTGACGTTCTTCTATCACCTCCCTATTTGCTATATATTTTTTCTTACAGTCTATAGTCGTTAAAAAGCCTCCTTCGTATAGGAATCATCTTAAGGGCTTTCCAAACTCTTTCACCCTTGTGATCTTTCTACCCTCGAAACATAAATTCCAAAGTGATCGAGAGATTTCGAGGAACGTTCGAGGAATCGTCGAACGTTGTAAGCCCTCGAAAGTCGTTTCGGTGCCGGAGTGATACATCGTGCGAAAAAGTTGGAACACAGAGGAAAGAAAGGGGAGAGAGAGAGAGTGAGTCGATCGAAGGGTTCATCATCGGGCTGGAATCATGGTCCGTTCGTGGACAGGAACAAGGTAACGTACTTATTGCAAAAGTGTTGCGATAATCCTTCGGCGATGTTCGACCCGGTCTGCATTTACCCTCGACCGCCGACCTCTTAATCCCTCGAAAAGCCATTTTTCTCTTTCCACTGTTCTCTCGCCCTTCGTATAAATGTACAAGGATATACCGACGTCTTTACGTTTCTGAGCTTAAGGCCAAGATTGCGAACATTACGCAACGTTTCTTTCATTCCCCAATGATTTCGCTAATGATGATCGCATATTTTTAATTTTTTCTTTTTCAATATTAAATTCAGGAAAATATTAGATTCGAAGAAAGGGGATACACGGAGAGAAAGTTGTAATTCTCTCGCATAATCGCAAAGATAGCGTTGTAACATATCTTTCGAATGAGATTTCCTTTTGTAGAAAACTCATTTGAATATTTTTCAAGTGAAATCGTAGCGTATCTTACGCGGTCGATAAGTAAGCTGGCCGGATTCATAAGAAAAAGTCCGCTTTGATCGAACGATACACATTTCTCTTCGGAAATAAATGCTTTCATCGTTTTCTCCAAAGAGATATCGCCTTCTCGATAACGTCGCACACGTTAAACGCGTTTTCTTGTGTTCTCAATACTCGAGAAAGCATTCTCTATACGTCGGGATCGATTAAACGCTTTTACGGACCCTCTATGAGAATAGCAGGACATTTTCTGCGAATGAATTGTGTCGCACATGTCGCTGATCATAGAATTATGTCAAAGACGTTACCTTCTTAAAACAGATTATCGAATAGAACGACCAAGAGAGTTTCCGAGAGACTGAGAAAGCTTTGGGTGTTTTAAATCTACATAATTGATCGTTTCTTATGTGAGCTTCGCGCCAAGAAATGCCGAATCTCTTATATCGTCGAACAAACCAATTAACCTTCTTGTTATTTATCTTGAAATAAGTTTGTCCTTTTTTTCTTCTTTCAATATTTTTCGTAATTTCTCTCTCTCTCTCTCTCTCTCTCTGTCTCTTTGACTAGTCGTTTGGCAGCATATCAAAGCATATACTCTCGTTTACATATTCTAAATCGTCTTAGCAATTACGTCATTAGATCTATACAGTTCAATTAAGCCGACCACCCTATCCTTCCCTTCATCCGCTCCTATTCCCTTCTCTTTCTCATCCACATTCTCTTGCTGCCACCGCCAACGCCAACGACGATAACGAGGAAAACGAGGAGGAGGCTCGAATTAGGAGCTCGAGGATTTAATTGCGTCGGCGCACACCAACTCGAACTCAGATAGCATCGGTACGATGAAGGCATTTTGCCGCGAATTACGGTGCATCGTCTCGCGCTATTCTCGTCTTTCGAGCGTACACTCGAGCATACGCTGGACGTACTCGAGCGACTCAACGATGCTTTTCAATAAAAACGGAAAAGTATAATTCACGCGGCATAAGGCTTTGAAAATATCTGAAAATGATGAAATCATTTTTCTCTTCCATAAATTATTCGGTAAAATTTATGATTTCGAAGATCGGTAGGTACTTAGGTAGAGAACGTGCGAGAGAGAGAGAGAGAGAGAGACAGGGAAAACTTGATAACAATGCGTTATCGCGTTATTCCGAGCTACGCAAATAGTTTGCCCGCGTTTAATACGTGAAGACACAAAGCACGAGAACGCTTTCTGCGTTGCGTCGACTAGCTGGCTTTCAGGGACTAGCCACTTGACTCTCGACACGCTCTAAGCACATTTTAGTTTAGCGGTCGAATATTAGAACGCTGCAGTAGAGAACACCTCGCTGGCAATGGAGGCTGCATTGCTCCGAGTGAAACGATCAAATAATAATGTCGGTTAGTAGACGTTGAATGTCACGCAACTGAGTTATAATGTAAATCGACGGAAACGAATGGAATTTTAAATAATATTACAGAGGAAACGGTTAATCATTAATTATTCGAATGATATTAACGAGAATATTTCGAAGGGATTCTTCGTGTGCGTTTTTCAACGAAAAAGTTCCGTTTAAAGCGGTTAATTGATCTCGCTATAAGCTGATCGAAAAAAAAGAAAAATAATTTATAAAATTCGTCGAAAGGTGAACATTTGAAGCGATCGACGTCTAACCGATCGTATAACAGACCATGTAGAAACGAAGAGTCAGTAAGAGTAACTCGTAGAAGTATCGACGGTAGAGTATATGTACATAGAACAGTGCAGAGTCCATTCCCCCGGTTCGGTGCTAACGACAGTGGTATTCTCCGTCGACCCTTTCCTTTCTCCCCGACTCTTCCTCTGACCCACCGTCAGTGGTGTGCAACCCTAGCGTGCGCCATCGGCGCCTCTACTCTCGACGGCGCCCCGGGTCGTAATTAGTTTGTGGCTTCAGACCGGTCTCTGTCAACCTTCTACTCATTCACGATAAAAGGAGAGACGATGCTGTCGGCCTGGCTGGCAGCCTAGCTACCCCACGTTAGTCTAGTATATCCCAGAATAGGACTCGGAGTCGACGATGCTGCCAATGACGTAGAAAACAAGACTCGTCGATGTCGAATGACGACTACCAGCTGAGACGAGTCGGTTAAGAGATAATATTAAGGAATATCAAATGAAGATTAATTTGATTAAAAGAATAACAAAATAGAGAAGAAATTAATAAATGACGACTGATAAGAATGACATAAGAATGTCAACTAAATTATATATCCACTTTCCGGTTATAAATATCCGTGGCAAAAATGAATTTGCCACGGTTATTGACATCTTTTAGAAGTTTATCGCCCCGACGAAGCTCCAGACCTTATGAAAATCTGATCAAACCGCATTTATATACCGGGATCGAACGAATCTCGAGTTCAGGCCGTATCCACATAGTCGACGTATGACGGTAATTATCGAGGTACGTTCCTTCCAGAGTAAAAATATATTTACGTCTTTTTTTCTTTCTTTTTCTTCTTTTTCTTTTCTACCGATAACTCTTTTCTCTTTTATCTCGAGCACTAGCTCGTCACGAATAAGAAAGAAATAAGACAAAGAAGAATAAGGTAATGGAACGTTAAAGGAACGTAGATCGAAGAGAAGTATCGTCGAATATCGGCCAGTGTCCCATGAGAGAGCGAATAAATTGATTCCGAAATGCAGCGTCTGTTATCCGAGAGCTCTTCCTTTAGTTTTCTTCCATTTGCTCTGCCACGAAAGAAGTTGGCAGGAAGGGAGTTCGCAAACGATTACCCTCCGCCTCCTTGAACTCTCTCTCTCTCTCTCTCTCTTCTAGAGGCAACAGAAACGACATGGAACGTTCTGACTGAATAGACCATACGACGCGGTTGCCTTCTTCGAAAGGGACTACGGTAGCTGGGGCTCGTCAAGCTCCGTATTCTCTCCTTTTCTCTTACTTTCCATCTCTCCTTCTCTTCGTACCTCCCACTGACACCGAGCATAGTGGCGAAACTTTCTCGAGAGTGGCTACTCAGAGGAGGAAGAGAAGGAGATGGAAAGAAAGATGTGTATGTGTATGTGTGTAAGAGGTATACGAAGATGAAGAGAGTACGGAGGAAGAACGAGATGCTGGAGATGGAGCTAGTTCTAGTGCTACCGGTGCCAGTGGTACGAGCTTATATTCATGGAGACAGCGCCAGATGTGCAGTAACGGTGCTTGGACGTTGAACGTCCCTCTCTCTGCTTCCAAAACGATATTTCTCCTACCTCGGACACGTTTATCGTTCCTCGTGTCGCGCTGCACCAGTAAAGAAGAACCACGTTCCGGCACGTAGTTTTCTCTCTCTCTCTCTCTTGAGTGCTCTTTCTATCCTCCTGTCTCTCTCCTCCCGATTCGTAACCTCGCAGAAATTCTTCGAATTTGACCGCGACGAAAGAATTCTTCGCCTTTGCAGCACGACTACAGATTGGATTTTAATTAATCAATTTCGTCGTTCAATAAAAAGCTAATAAAAGAAACAATGAAAAACAGTGTATCCACGTTCACTTTTTTGATCTCGTTGTACACATCTACGAGTCGTACGTTTCTTATATGGCCCGTCGTAAGAAAGATCACCTTTGCAAATATTCCCTTCGTATCTCGAAACGTTGAAAAGATTTTTCTTCTCAATTATGACCGTTTCTATTCAACAGGTAGCTCTATCCGTAAACTTATAATCTTTTTTGAAATATGATTTCAAGTTAGATCGATGCTAACTGATTCGAAGAATACAAGTTTCATAAGTAAATTTAGAAAAGCAGATTACATCTCATGCGTTATTAATATTAATGCTTCCATCACCCGGATCGCGTTCGTACAGAGAAGTTGTAATCAAAATTCATTTAAATGCAGGAGAAACGGCTAAGCTGAAATTATTAGCGAGTTTTAGTATTAAAGGACTCTGGATAAATTGTGAATGCGATCTAATGCGATAGAGATTAATTCTAGTTGAAATTAATTTTGCAAAAATCCGTTCTCCGCTTACAAAGCGGATCACAAATTTTGAAAGTTCGATTTTCGTTCGAGCAAATTCGTTTCGGATGTTCTCACCTCTCATCAAATACTACGTGTGTATGTATATATATATATATATATATATATATATACACGTATAATAGAGAAAAGCTCCCACGTTATGTTTCGTTTCGTAAAAGAAACTCTATATATTTTCGCAAAGGAAAATCTACCGGGGAGATTTTCGTACGTTCGCTTTGAAATCGAGCAAAATATAAATTCTCTTAGGGTGAATCGAATGCAGTTCATTGAAATGATTCACTTTCGTCGAACTGTTACTACACTCTTTATAGAATGCGTTCCCTCGAGAATGCGAACATATGAAACGCGAAATCTTCCCGAATCTCATTTCATTTTGCTATATAGCTTCTCGTATTCCCACTGTATCTATGTACCTACGTACGTACGTATTAAACGTGTCTCTTCCGTTTTCCTTATCAAGATTCTTCCCCGTGGATTTATTTCCAAATACAAAGAAAGCAGTGGAATAGGTTAGGTGCTTTTTCAAGAAAGAAAACTTCAAATCTTTTCTCCGAGATAGGAGAAATACGAAAGAAGGAGAAAAAATTTTCCTCGAAGAGTAAGGGACGCCGTAAAATTCATCATCTCGGACGTTGTCATAGATCAAGCGTTCTCGTACCGCATTGAGAAACCTAATCGATTAAACGTTATTAACATTATTGTCTACCAAGACGCATTTTGAATTTTATCAACTCGATGGACGTTAAGCCTAATGATGGCCATCGTCTTTCCTCATTTCCCAACTTTTATAGAAACAAGGAAGAATTTATGTTTGTCGATATCCAATTCCATTTACCAAATAGAAACGCGTAAAATGCTGTTTGCGTTTATTATGTCAGACACGTATCGAATATTCCTTTCGAATGATCATTTCTATCACGTACGTCGTATCAGGGATATGAGAGAGGTAAGATCGAAGAACACGTCGAAAGTAAGAAACACGTGTAAAGTGTCCTGCAAATATAATTTGTTTCTTCCCTCGATTCGAGGGTAGCTTTTTTATCTTCTTCTTCGAAAGATCTCTTTGAGAGTGCGGTAGTTACCTACCAGTTGCATTTACCCACGCATTTAATCGACATTTGAAAATCTATCGAAATAAATTACAACATTCTGTCCCATCGATTCATTGAACATTTATATCGAAGTAAGTAAATAATAAAGTGCTTTCTGAAAAATTGTCAAACCTTAAACGATCAATCGTCCTATATCCTTTGATCGTCGATCAAATGTCTTTCTAGAAGCAAACTATTTATTGACCTTTCCTGTAAAATTCTCGATGTTGTCAGGGAGATCGAAGTGGTGAATCAACCGTGGAGCTTGCAAACGAGAAAGTTAGCTCCTTGAACGAACGCAACGCAGCCCCCGTGGCAGTACTCTACGCTCGCTTTCCTAGTGCTCCTCCTTTCTCTCCCTCTCTCACTATCTTTCTTACTTTCTCTTCTTGTATTTCTCTTTGTACTTGTCTTCCTTTCAGGGAAAACGTGCCAGTCGTAGTTGTACGGCTCGAGTTAGATCGAGTTTATCGCCCTTCGTTGCGTTTGGTCGTAAACAAGCCGACCAAATTTTCCAAGTATATATTAGAAAAGGAGGAAGAGAGAAACGAAAAATGAGGAACGTTAACGATCACGAAGAAAAGCAACCTTTTTTCCTTGTAAAAAGCACTCTCTCTTTCTTATCTCTTATAACGCTGCTTTTGTAGACAAAGATGGAAAATTCATATTTTTCCTTCGATACATCGACCGTCGTCAAACTTGATTTTAAGTATGATGACTTCCATTTCCATCGGCATACCTGGAAAATCGACTAGTACTGTTCCGTATTTTCTACGCCGCTATTATTCATGCTGTCTGTAAAGTAAGCAAGGAGGATGGCGTGTTTTCACGCTTTGTTTGTTCGTCGTATCTCGACGAGCAATCGGATGGAACGAACAAACGTGCTTCTCCCGAATGAAAACAACTTAAATTTCCCTGGGGTATCCCGTCGCGTTTAATAATTTTGCTGTATATCGATATATCGCGTTGTATCGTTCTTTACCGTTCGATTTCTTTACCATTTCGAAAGAAAATCGGCGAGTCTTTACGCGTTAGTTACTATCACATTGGATTTCTGCAAATGACGCTTCTTACCGAAGTGAAATACTTGAAGTAATAATTATATAAAACGTTTTCTCTTTCTCTGCCTATCTCCCCCCTCCTCTCTCTCTCCCCTCGTTGCAATTTCCCTTTGTGGAAGTCGTTTCATGAATTTTCTTTGTACATTTTTCTCTCGTCAAAAGAATGCGCTTTAAAAACGTCAGCGTCACCGAATATAACAATGATACTTTGACAATATTTTTATTTACTCACCGTGACAGCTTTTTTATATTCTATCGTAAAAATTTCCAGCGTGCCAATAAAAGAAAAGAAGAAAACGAATACCTAAAGTGCGTCTCTCTGAAAAAGCCCAGCTGCCACGACAACTGCGGCAATCGAGGATTAAAAACGTGCCATTTTTAAAGCGGAATTCTTGTTATTACATCGGGCAGGATGACTTATTGTATCGTGCTAACATCGCGCGTTCGGTCGTCGGGCAAGTTTTAACGAGAATCGCGATGTATTTTCCGAAGTGCTGGCCGTAAAGCGGTGGAAGTGCCTGTAGCCAGGTGGGGGAAATTGCAGTACTAGCAATTTGCGAATATTATCCAGGAGAAAGACAGAGAGGGGGGGAGAGAGAGAGAGAGAGAGCAAAGACGTTTGGCAACGAAAAAGAGAAAACATTCTTTCGAATTACAGGCGACGAGGACTACGTTTGCCGGCCGGACGAAATTGTATTATCAGAAAATTGCTCGTACCTCCTTTTTCTCCTTGGCGAGGCGCAATGACTTTCCCTGTGCTAATAATGAATTTACGTTGATAGATCAAACCGTGTAACAATTTAACATATAAAGTGACTCTATTATCTATCGAATGCTTTTTATTATTTTATCCTGTACCTAGGTGCATTTGAACTAGAGAGACATTTATAATGTTTCTTTTATTTGTGAAAAACTTGTCGACGTAGAAATGCGCCTCATTTTCGACGCGTTCATTCTTCGTCGATTATCCTTGGACGTTCTCTCGTCCGACTCGGAGCCTCTTTTATGGGCGTACTTTCACGATTTAAATTCGCTAGAGAATTCCACGAAAAAATATTTTCTAAAGAGAAAAGGGCAATAGAGACTATTGCGAAACTTTAAATTTCCTGAAACGTATTCGAGAGAAAGCATGGAGAGAAAGCGACAAAGAAGCTGCGAGTCAAATTTCTTTAAAATTTCTCGGATTTTCCAAGAAGAAGGCAACTGTCAAAGTATAAAAGGCGAACGCATCTAAAGTCGATCTGGCTATCAGTCGGAGAGACATTTCTCTCCTTTGCGAAAATAAAAGTATCTTACGTAACAGAATCTTTGTCGCTCTTTCTTCTATTCCCTTCGTCTCTCTCGCTTACATTTCATTCGCACTCTGTCCCTTTGGACAATAAAGATTCGATGAATGAAACGCTGACGCGACTTCTTGATTAGATTAAACGAACTTCAAGTAGAAGAGTTTAAATATAGTCAGACGTAAATTTTCAAGAAGTAGGATTTGTTGAAATAAATCATTTTTATTCGATACCGATTATTCGAGCTTATTGTTTGCGACGATGCGAGAATTTGGACAAGGAAACACGAGAAACATCGAAGCTCGATTGTAATAAAATTCACCGCTTCTTTGAATGAATTTTTTATTAACTATATATCTTTCGCGTTCGTGGAACTTTATAATAAAAAATAGGAAAGAATAGAAAGAAAAAAAATCAAAGATGTCTGTCGAGCTTTAGTAATCGTTAAAAGATTTCTCTCTCTTTTTCTCTAGAGTATCGTGAAGGTCGCGCTTCGTCGATGAAATACTTGAAAACAACTCTGAGAAACACGCTTACGTGTCCGTAACAGTGTTGTTTGTACGACTTTTAATTTTCCGTTTCTCTTTTTCAAGACATACGGCGGGTATTCTCATGCCGTAGAAAATAAACCTCGAAAAGTTTTCTAATTTTCACGAGCACTTCCTTTGATTCCACGATTCGTGCTCGAAGGAATGAACGACCGAAACTGAAACTAAATTGTGTGAAAAGGAAGGGAGTAAAAAAGGGTCGGTAATATTCATTCGACGCAACATGCATTCTTCGATCTGCAACGCGTATATGGAATCCGTATGTAAATGCACATGTAGGAGTTCCGCTCGCGTATCTATGAATATGCATTGTAAAACGTTTCAAAGGTGGCTTTCGAGCGCGCGTTTCAACGCTTCTTATTAATTTTTCCCTTTCTTCTTTGCGATCGTTTACCATAAAAAGAAAAAGAAAAAAAATGCGAATATAGGTACCTATGTGATATGTCACGTATAATACGAGCTTAAGATAAAGGAGAGAGACAAGTCACGAAACGAATATTCGAGGATGATGCGAGCATTGAAAAATAATTTTATCCAGGACCCATCCAAGGCCCTGTTGAATTTATTTAATAACGTTCGTCACGTCAATCGATCTATCGTGGAGCTTAAGGCAAAGCCTCGGCCGAAGTGGAGTCGGTGCTCTTTGGGATTTATAGCATTATCGAGCATAGGTTTCGCGGCTTTCGAACGCACGCTAGATAAACGAGAGACGGAGATAGAGAGAAAGAGGGAACATAGGCGGTCTCCTTGAGGGAACGGAGCCTTATCCCGATTCTTCTTATACTCCACTTAACGATGCTCGTCGACTCTATTGGTTCTCTTTGAATTTCGATAACGTTCGAGAAATATGTCTAATAAATTCTAAGATGGTTTGAGAAGAATGTAAAAATCCGGAGCTATGTAGTCATCGCCTTTAAAACTGACTCTACTCTAAATCATTATTGCAAATTCTTAATGATTTTCAAATTAATTTTAAGAGGCACAAGCTCTCTCTCTCTCTCTCGCGTGCGCGCGCGGGAATGTAAGCGCGTGAAAATTTCAACGCATCACATGTTCCTCGTACTCAAGTGAATTTCTTTGGTGAATAGACCGGAAACAAGAAACCAGTGAAACTTTTTCTATGGATAATATTCCATCTCTTTTAAAGAAGACATCTATGTCCGGACCCATGGCTCCTTTTTATTAAACGAATGCCAATTTTATCGGAATATCGAGCGTCCGATGGTATGTCCTCGAAGAATCTTTGTACCTTTTCTCCAAGGATACGTGCGTTCCGGCATGATGCACTCCTTCCAGTGAAATTTCGCTTCTCTTTCTTTCCGTGATTTTCTGTCTTCGAGATAGGAATAGAACGGAAAAGGGAGCACCGTAAAGATGCGCGTCTTTTCTTTTCGTTGACTCTCTTTGGTGCAGTATCTCGCGATCATTTTATCGGCAACGCGAACGATTTTCAGCGAAACGCGATTCGTCCTTGTAATCAGCTGACAGGTGGATTCGAGAGCTCGGCAAACCGCAAAGAAAGAAAGAGAAAGAGAGGGAAAACGGCCTTTGTCCTCTTTTCCGCGACCAATTTGTCTTCCAGCAGGACACGCCTTTTAATTTAACGAGTGCCACTTTCATCGGAATATCGATGCTGAATCGCGTTTTATTGCTTCAACCCGAACGACGCCCACGTTCATTCGTTTCTCCTTCTCTCTCTTCGTTTGGAGCCTTTCACTCTCCCTCTCTCTCTCTCTCTCTCTCTCTCTATATATATATATATATATATATATATATATATATATATGTATGTATATATGTATGTATATATATATAGATATAGATAAATACATATATATGTATATTGACCCTTTTCCTTTAACGAGATTGCATTCGATCAACGATCGACCAAAAAGCGACCTTTTCCACTCGATAACAGGAAAAAACTGTAAAAGCGCGATCTCGAGAGCACGATCGCGTGCGTTTTTACGCTCGATATTTTTATCAATTGAACTACTTTGTCCTTTGAGCCGCGTCGCTCGAGTACTTTCTCTCTCTCTCTCTCTCTCTCTCTCTGTTTCTCCCCCTCTTCGTCGTTTCGAGTTAATCTCATGAACGGACGGACGAAGATCAATTTTTCTCCGAGTAGATAGCGGAACCAGGAAATGATTTACATACGAATGAAAGGATTCGTGTTACGCGTCGGTGTGTATATGAATAAATTTCTCCATGCTCGCGTTTGTCCTATTCCCTTCCATTCTACCGTGAAGAATCAATATTTATCGATAGGCGGATAAGGATAAGGACTCGCTTTACGTAAATCGCTTTTAAAAGGATGCCCTTTATCGGGCGCGCGAGCGCTTTATCTTTCCGTACCACGTGTAGAATAGTGTTCGCTCATCGAGCGCAATCTTACGGACAAGTCGACCGAGTCGAACGTCCAAGTTAATCCATGAAATTTATTTCTCGGCTCTTTTAGCGACAAATTCCTTTATTCTCTCTTTGTCCTTGATGGCATAGCCCCAAAGATCTACGATCGAAGATTTACGAGTTTTTCGATATTTCTTTTTCATATATAATCGATTGTAAATAAATAACTTTGGGTATTATTTTGGAAAAAAAATCGTACGTATTCTTTGAACGTAAGACGATCGCTTGAGATTTATCCTACGACCTATCGATAGAGTATCGGCTTGTCCGAGAGAAAAGGGATTGGGAATTTGCCCTTTGCTCTTTTACCCGGCAAATCGACTCTCTCCATAAGCGGATGGTAGATACTTGTGTGAGAGAGAGGTTCCTCTGCGACCTGGTTTCGAGGACGAGGAAGGCGTTATAAAGGGGACCTAAGGATCGGCCGTAATTAATTCGTCGACGCAATGATGTCCGTCTTTCGTAGGTAAAGCCGAGAGAGAACCGATCCGTCCCCTTTCTCATCCCTCGCACCCTCTTTCTATCTCATCCCTTCCAACTCCGTCCCTCTCCCTCTCTTGGTCCAACTCCTTCTCATCCACCTTCTTTTTCTCTCTTTCCCTCACGGACCATCGGCAAAGTTCGTTCGTAGAGTTTAAGCAGGGCTCGCTATCGACCTGACGAGCAACCTCGGCGTCTGCGTCGACGTGTGCGTCGCGCAGACGCCCCAACACGGTCCGGGTTCTCCAATCGATTTCAGATTTTACAGCATAACGAGGCCGACTGCTGCCCAAAAATTCCTCTACACGCATCCTCCCTTTCACCGTTCTTCTCTCACTCTCGCACCTCATCCGAATTACCCGATCGACGATAATATTCTTTTCGAGATACGAAATCGCGGTCGTTAGATTCCCTTCCTCCATCCCCCTTTCTCAGTTCCTCCGATATAAATCTACTTCATGAGAAGCTATCGTCGTATTTGGATTTACGTGCGATCGATGTTCGATCACGATCGTCAAAACCGATAAAAATGGCAGATATTTGAAGTCGTAGGACGTCCTATCCGTCGAGGATGTACATCTTATCTCTACGGAAGTATTACTCGTTTCTTATCTTGAAATCGAAAAATTGCTACTTTTATATGGCTTATGCGAAAGAAGATTCTTATTAGCATCCGATCGATTTCTCGGTCATAGACCGAGAATTCTTTAGGTTAACGAAGCCAGGCGTCTTGACAAAGAGATCTCTTTCTCCTCTTATCGTTTCTTTACAAAGATGAAATCTAGAGCTAGTTTTTCTTCGATCGAAACTAAGGTCGTAGAAATGTGAAACGTTTATTAAAACAAATCCTATATCCTTTATTATTCAACGTTCCTTCACAACGAACAAATCTTTGTCGTTTTCGTCGATGAAAAAAAGAAGGGAAATAGAGCAGGCCGATTTTTTCAAATAAAACGTTAATTTTTATTGGCTTCCTGGCGTAGGTGGTCGATCCCAAAGGATCGAATGCTCTGCCGAACGAGGGCCGAATGAAAATTCAATTCGATTCGATTAGTGGAAGCAAAGAGAACACTCGTAGCCGTGCCAGGAATTCTCAAACGAGTGATTCTTTTCTCCAAATTTTTAGCAAATCGTTAAAAATCTTTTTCCTTTTTTTTTCTTTTCTCGAATAAAGCGCGTACGTATGCACAAACGTACATGGATGAACGTACATGAAACGGGATTATAACGTGGACAGCCAATTTGAGATAAACGAACGATTTGCTAAAGACTTTTCTCGTGTCCATTTTGTCTCGTGTATCCAATGGAAACGCATCGAGATGGATGAAACGAAAGAGGTTTGAGTAGCGCCGAGGGTGGTGTCGGCTCGTGAAAAAGGAAGACGAGGAATTTTCGTGATCCGTCGTCCTTTTATACGGGCGTCGTCGCGCGAAGAAACCGATGCCGACGGTAAATAAATGGTCTGCCGTGTCGGTGAATTATCGTCCGTAAGCGTCTAAAGAAGAAGGTAAATAAAAACGAATAAGCGAGACTACGATCCGATGACAAAGCGGCCGATTCTGTCGTCGTCCTTCTTATGCTCCTCCTCCTCCTCCTCTTTCTCGTTTCGAGGATCTATGTGAAAAAGAAAAGAGGAAAAGGAGGAAGCAAGAAAAAAAGACGAAAAGAAAAAGAACGAGTAAAGTTCTACGAAAGGAGTGGAATTAAAAGTGGACTTTTACATGGCACTTAAATGCTTTTAAAATTGCAACTGTAAATATATTTGTAAGTTTCTTTGAAAGACCACAAACGACCAAAGGCCATCGGTCGTTTGCTCTTTTTCTTATCAAAACTTTCTTCCTCCTCTTTGAATTCTCGAACACGGACCGGGTTCTCCCGTCAAATTAAATCGTACTATTTTGGATAGGAAAACACGTAAAGCTCGTCGTATTTATATTTGGATTCCATTAGAGAGGAACGACCGACCATCGGATTACTTGGCTAGAAGCAAAGAGTTCCTCTAATGTATTCCACGAATCGCGTAATTATCTACCAATGTTCGAAAGAATAGGAATATTGAAGGGATTCCGTTAGTGTCGGTCTATTATTACCGTGTCGGATCTATCTAGGATTATCCAGGTCGGATGGACGTAACTCTCTTTACGACGTCATTAAGGTCGATAAACCGATACGTAATACCGTACTTTTCATCTTTCCTTCTACCGTTTAATTTACTACCTATCAACTTTGCGAAGAAGCCTTAAATTCGAAACCTCCTTTCTCTCCTGTCTGACCGTTTAAACGATACTCGATACCAAACTTTCAAAGTGGTCGCGGATCAAATTCCTCGATCGAAAAGTTCGATCGGTCAGAGAGAAAAGAGGTACGAGTCGTCGGCGAGAGAATGCATACGTCGTTAAATCGAAAAGGACGAACCGCAAACCGTCGATGCTACCGCATTATGCACGGTTGGCAATAAGCGTTGAGCGTTTACATATCGGATCGACTATAATTTACAAAGCCCACGTTCGCTTTGATCTGCGAGCGACGTCGACACTTCATCGAACCATTCGTATTAGTGTACGAACGAAAGAGAAAGAGCTAAATGGATGGATGGATGGATGGATGGATGGATGGATGGATGGATGGATGGATAGATACATAGTTAGATAGATAGATAGAGAGTGAGAGAGAGGGAGGGAGGGAGGGAGAACGAAGAGCCAATCCGGCGTAGCGACTCGTATTGCAAATTGGGTTAAATCTGAAATCTTGGTAGTCCTGTTCATCCTCTCCCTGCCTTCCAACCCGAACAGCGAATCGGTAGAACGAGCGAGAGCCATCGATTATTCGTGCGTGTGCGGTTCGCTCTTTGAAGCGTAGAGAAGCTGAACCGAGGTCAGGGCTGATTTGAAAAAAATATCGTCTACTCTGATACGAACACGAGAATCGAATTCCGCTTATCGTTCATTCCAGGAGAAAAGATCGTTTGCTTTCTACGTTGTTTGATTTGGGTAATAGCGAACACGTACGAGAAAGTGCACCCTATACTAGATTATTTATTATGTTTTCCACAGACGTACCTTAGCCGCTGAGAAACAGTCTCGTCCCTTCTGTTTACGAGAATACCCTCGTCCACCGTTTACGGTTAGCGTACGCTCACAGATACTATACTTATCGGCGTGTAAAGCGGTCGAAAAGGTCACTCCTTCTCGACTAACGAGAGTAACTATTACACGGACGCGAGTAGGTAATCGTCTATGAAACATTTTCTACTTTTTGTTGTCCGTCGAATGGAGTATAAAAGAAAAAGAAAGAGGAAAATAAACCGATTCGAAAGAGAATATTTCTACTTATATTCTACGTAGAAACGATCGTGAAAAATATAAGAGAAAAAGTAGAAAAGATGGCGCGTGTACTCGATAAAAAGAGAAATTTTTTGGATGGGATTTATCTTCCCCCGATTGTCCGTGAATTCGAACGACTAAATCACGCGAATTTCATTTCTGTCCGGCTCGAGAACATTACCGTTCGTTTCTACGGTTCTGTGAGCGAGAAACGTTTCCCGGTCCCTTCGTCTCCGGTCATCGCCACTGATATCGGCCGTTTTTCTTCTCGGCAAACTGCCTTCTCTTCGTTCCAGTGGGACGATGGCGTAAACCTGGCGGACACCCTTAATTGCCTTTCCCCGAAAAGCTGCTGGTGCTTCCAACGAAAGCTAAAAAATTCTTCCCACGCGATCTCTTAAAGCACTGCGAGAAAATCCCTTGCCTTTCTCTTACGAGGACTTATATTCTCCTGTACCGTTGACACCCTCGGCTCTCGAGTTCTATTAAAGTATACGATCCTGCTGCTCGTGTGTCGAAATAAAAAGGTAAAGTCATATTTTTGTCTTTTTTTCTTTTTTTCTTTTTCTTTTACTTTCAATCGGCTCCAAATTAATGAATCTCTTTTTACTACGCTTGTCCATAACGTTGGTAATCATCGTTTTTCTTTTTTAAATTACAAACACAAGTATACAGGACGAACTTATTCTTACTTGTAAATTTTCTTGATACGAAACGAAACGTTAATTAGTACCAATACGTTTGGTCTTTAGTAAAAAAATTCTTGGAGAGTTCCTTTTGAAATAGTAGTTTTCTCTATCTCTCTTTATCGAGAAAAAGTCTTTGCTTGCTTACAACAGTCGTATGCTCTGTATCAGAAAATCTTGGTAATACGATTCCTAACGAAGTCGATTCAAAGGGATGAGCGTATGTTGTAGGACGTGCGATTGACAGGAAATTAGTTCTCGACTATCATCGTCAAATTACGGAAATCAATCCGCATCGCTTGTCATCGTACGTTCGATACTAGGCAAACGAGAATTGGAAATGATGATAGAACATAGACGCGAACGACACACGGATTTCAAACGACAAAGTTCCCAAAGCGAAGCGGATTCCTGTAAGTATCGAATTCTCGAATCGTCCGTCGTGACTTCCCAATTCAGCGTTTGATCGACTTGTGCCGTAAGGACGACAAACTCCGTATATACGTCGGTAAGGAAAGGTAAACTCGCCGGAGAGAATAACGATATATCTATGTATAAAAATAAAGGAAAACATAAATGGGTCATTGTGATTATCGTTATCGTTACTACTTTGAGACTCGTGTAAGTAACGAAAGAAACTAACGTAGGAAGAGGATGGAAAAATCGTAGGGGAACGAGTTATTAGATCCCGCTTCATTCTTGGATAGCGCTAACGATCGAACGAGGTAAGTGGAACACGCAGCATAATGGCATGCCTGTGTAATTTGATCCTTCTTTACAGATATAAGGTAGATACTTATTATTTACTGTCAGGTATGCTGTACATAATATTTCATTTGCCTTACAAATATTATATAAAATTACAGTCGATCACGGAGGATAGCCCCTCGTACACACACCGTCTCGGAGGACGCACACGTATAATCCACACGGGCGCGCGCGAGGGAACACGCAAAATATACTTTTAAGCGGCCACACGCATATTGTACAAGTGAAAGAACGTTGTACCTGGCTCACGGATTAAGTCGGTAAACCTTCTGATTAAAGTAACATACATACATATACGACGATGCCTATGGGTATCTTTCTCTTCGTCTCTTCGTTTGTGTGTGAAAATACGTGTATGTTTGTGTATTGTTAACGAGCGTGCTCGAACACGGCCGTTCCTCTTGGTTACCCTTCTAATCTCCCTCGTTCTTTAACGGTCTTCCTCTCTCAAACCCAAGATTCCAAGTAGATTGATCTTTCTCGACGCCTAGTGCCTTCGATCGCGAGTCAGGAAGCAAGTGACAAGGAAGGAAGGAAGGAAGGAATAAGAAAATGAAAATAAAGTAGGAAGAATCTCTCTTCAAGCGACGTCTACTTGGACTTCTTTCCTTATCGCTTATTTATTTTCTCTCTCGCTTTCTCTTTCTCCCTCTTTAGAAATGGTCAAATCTAGAAATACAACTCGTAACTCGAAAAAATAAGAAAAAGTGTGCGATAAGCTTTCTCTTCTCTTATTTTCTAGAGCTATGATACTTATTGTTAGTTGAACGTCGAGCTAACGTGTAACCACTACCAATGCCGGCGTTAACGGGGAGTAGCAAGATGAGGTGGTAAAAAAGAAAAAAGAAAAAAAAAAGAAAAGAAGAGAAAAAAGGAAAAGACAGGAAAAAAACGAATGTTCTACGTCGTCACGCTTCGATCGTCCATGACGTCCTTCCCGCTATGTCCCTCCGCAAACTCCGGTAAACCCTGTCGGCCCATTTCACGGTTCTTTGCTCGCGAGATTCACGGTGATTAGGGTGCGAACGTGCGGTCAAATGTAAAAAAAATAAAAAAAAAAAAAAAAGAACATGCTGCCTCCTCATTGAAAAGACGTACGAAAAGTGACGTGGAATGGAGAAAGAAAAAAAAGAGATCCGAGATCCTCGACGACTTTACGATTGTTTCACGACTGGAGAAGAAATAATTGAAATTGTTGAATGAAAAATTGCACTTTTATGAAAAAATAAAAATATAATATTATTCTTTCTAGATAGCACTAGTTTATTAAAAAATGAGAGAGAGAGAGAGAAAGAGAGAGTACAAAAACGGACGAGAAAGGATCGGATTCGTCGAGGAGGAAAAAAAAAAGAAAGTCGGTATATACATAGCATACATATACATAAAGGTTAAGGCTAATTCTAAGGCGATCGTGAAGAGGCTTTTTCCTCTAGGTCCTTTTTCTCGCATCTCAGCCTCGCTTCCCGATTAAAAGTCTATAATCTCTTTCGTCTAACTCCTCCCACGTCTCGAGCCTCTCCACACAAGAGCGCACTCGAGTCTAACGAAAAATCCCTCGGAGCACACGCTCGGATAAACAGCCGATACGCGCACGCGCCCTATTCCTCTCTCTGGGTGTCTTGAGTGCGTGTGTGTTTACATGTGTACCATTTGTATGGACGATATATTATATATATATATGTGTGTATATATATATATATATGTATATATATATATATATATATATACATGCTTGGACTTGTCGGAAGTATGTATATATATAAATATATAAATTCTTTTATCACCTATTTATTTACTCTTGCAATACACAATTCTCGCGAAAAACTTACACAATTGCCATTCATTATCCTTTCTCTCCACTCTCGTACAGCAAGACACAAGCATTTCTTTCTCTCCAAAAAAATAACAGATAAATATACATATATATATATATATATATATATATATATACACACCATATAAATATATATATATATATGTATATATATACATATCGTATAAATATATATATATATATATATATGTATATATACTATATACTATATTTATATATTCATATATGCATATATAAATATAATTTTGTACACGATGTTCCCGAGGATCGCGACGAACTTGCGAACGACAGTCAAAAATTCCTTCAATCGAGGACAAACGACGACAAGATTCTTGGACGAAATTCCTTATTTGTACGTATGCAGTTTTGTTCTAATCAATTCTTTTATTCTACGATCATTATACCGACGTTTAAAAAGCATAGAGTTCGATCGCGAAGATCGGGAACAGTCTGTCCATAATCAGTGCTTATATTTATGCCAAGACACGAACGGGAAGAGCATTAATATCGCGATGTTTTAATGTTATTAATAAATTCCGCTAACTTACTCGTTCATCCCATCACGATCGATCTCTCTTTTCTTTTTTTATTTTCTTCAGGAACCTTCATTGGCCTTAATCACTTTGTTCTATTCCTTAACGATACGATTTCTCATTTTTGACGATCGCGAGTACAGAAAAGAAAATTTTTCGCGAATAGTCAAGATCATCGAAGTATATTGATTCTTTTTTTCTTTTATTTTTCATTCGAAAGAAAGAAAAAAGAAAGAAAGAGAAAGAGAGAGAGAGAGAGAGAGAGAGAGAGAGAGAGAGAGAGAGAGAGAGAGAGAGAGAGAGAGAGAGAGAGAGAGAGAGAGTGAAAGAGAGCGATAGAGAGAGACGTTTGGGAGCGGCAGCAGCAAACATCATATCGTTTCCTATATTTGTAATAAGCGTATTTCGAAAATTCGGCCACGTAGAGCATTACATAGTTTTTTATTCGTTCGATAACGATGCTTGCTGCAATTTTGATTCTCGTCATAAGTAGACGATAAGGACAACGCAGACCGCCACACCGTCTCATAATTTTACGTTTCCGATAACGAACGCAAACCGTGGCCCGATGGTACGCGTCGTGAACGGATACGCTCGGAAGAAAGGATATATATATATATATATATATATATATACACGTATATATATATATGTGTATATATATATATACCGTGATCGTGATATATCGGATGATATTGTCATGAAAGTGTTTCATATTCTTTACACATATGTACGTAGGTACAACAATAATTGAAACCCCGACTTTTGTTGGAGCACGAAACGTAGAGCCGTGTGTATTAGCGATTTGTTTTTTTACTACTGCTACTATGTAAAAATGCGATAAAATGCATTGCTCGTTTTCTTTTTTAATAGGCTTCCTCTATCTAATATTGAAAAATATCGCTGCAAAGAAAAAAAAAGACAAGAAAGTTGAAATGTAATAAACGCGTGTAGGCTCGATATTCCTTCGCTCTGATCGTCGGGGTATTAAGAAATCTTGCCGTCAAACTTTAATATCGTCGTCCATTCGATTCTCGTTCATGTTTTCCTCATTGACAGGCTATCAAAACAGACAGGTTCTTGACGATCGTGTATAGCATTTTACACGGTAGAAGCGTATGCATACACGTATCGATATCTCTTACCAATTAATTTATACTTATTTCTTATCGTTCGATAATAGAATACGACTAAACAACAGTTCGGTCACAAATCTAGGCGATAAAGATTTTATGAAATTACGAAGAATAAATTTCTATCGATCTCGAGGGAGGAAGGATATTGTTACGATAGCTATAGGCGTTTGCGAAACTTTAAGTATAACAACCTGATCTTTCGAAATGCAATGGGAAGACTAGCCGAAACGAAACAAAACAACCTGTAAGTGTTCACCTTTTGTCAGAAATATACGATGTGAACGATAAAGATTTTTGTCTGTCTTTGTCTTCGCGTGCGTGTATGTGTGTGTGTGTGTACGTTTTATGTAAATTCTTTCCAAGAGATACAATACTATGTACATTGAAAAATCAACAATAACATTGCAACTATTCGCACAAAAGACGGTTTATATTATATTCCTTCGACCGAATCGAGATCCACTATACGATTGCAACGAATTATGACTTCGGTTTCGCTCGAAACATAACGAATTGCATTTTGCCGAGTGCTATAGCACGATGTCATGGCTTGTAGAATAAAACACAACGTAAAACGTTTAAACACAACTCAACATTCCATAATCTTTAACATTACATCGCGATAACTCGACTATATCTCCTCCTCTCTTTTATATTTCTAAAACTCACCGTGCGTGAAAAGTAAGGGATTAGAAGAAGCGCGTATTAAAAAAGAAAAGAAAGGAAGGTAAAGAAAAAGAAAGATAAGAAAAGGAAAATAAAAAAAATAGGAAAAGGAAGAAAGGATAAAACGATCGGTCGTATAAAACTCTCGGTTCGATAACCAGATGTTAAAAAAAGAAAAAAGAAAGAAAAAAGATAATAATAATAAAATAAAAATAAAAAGAAAAAAAAAAAAAAGAAAAAAAAATGAAGAGAACGAACGTAATATAAATGATATTTTGACGAGTCGGAAGAAAAGTAGACTTTGAAAGAACGAAAACGGCATATTTTCTAAATCTTCCACTTAATTCTATATTACTGGGATAAAAGCCGCGTACGTTTTAGTCACTAATCGAGCCGACCGAATTACGCGAAATAAATGTCATTTTCTGTTTGATTTGATCTTTGTCACTGATCGAAACATAAAAAGTACGTCCTTATGGTGGTACGACCGCAGACGTTGGAAGACATGAGAAAAGATCGAGGAACGTGCAAACGTTTCAATTTCTATTCGACAAATAATAGATCTAAAGTAGGAATATGTATTTTTGTTAAACGCAGAAGAAAATAGTATTAATTCGAAAACAGATTTAATTTATTTTCGATAACGAGGCCTGGCATGTGCTAAAATAGAATTGAGATCATCGCTGGCTTTATCTACATATTCGACGAGAAAAAAAAATAGGAAATCTTTATATTAACGTTATAGTACGTCTTTTCATTCGTTTCCTCGATCTTTCTAATTAGCAAGAAACTTGGACAAACTGGCACGAGGAACGTACGAGAGCGTAAAAGGAATAGGACTTTGACTCCGAATGCGATTAAAAAGGAATACGAGCAAAATGAGGCGAGAAAATGAATAAAAAGCGCGCTTGGGCCAACGAAGAAACTAGGCGATAAAAACGAAACTAAAATGACATGCTATAAATCTCGAGTAAAAAAAAGCCTACTTAGTTCTGCCCGCACGAAATTTTTCTATTTTATATACACATATATATATATATATATACATATATATATATATATATATATATATATATATATATATATGTATATATGTGTATGTGTGTGTGTTTGTGCGCGCGCGCACGTGTGTGTATGTATGTATATACATAAGTACTCATACGTAAGATAATTCGAGATGCGCGGTACAGATATATACGTCTATGTCGGATGCGTCTGTGTATGAAATCGTCGCACGGAAAAGAACATAACTAAAAAAAAGAAAAAAGAAAAAAAAAAAAACTAATCGCAACGAATTAAAAAATCGGCAAGCCCGATATATTATTTATATATCGACGTTTTACCAGCTACGATGAATATCGACAGTAGAAATATAACCTTGGTAACGTCTCTCGTAACTTTAACAATAATAACAGACTAATATGAGATAGTCATATGATATAATATATACAAGTTATATTTTGGTTTTCCATGTTCTTTCGTATCTTCTCTGCTTTAAAGTCTTTCCGCTTAGATCTAGCAATTTGATAACTCGTTGTTCTCAGCCGAGCAGAAGATATCGCCGAAACAACGAGAGCTCTTTTTCGAGGAAAGAAACGAGCAGTCCTCTCTCCTCCTCTTTGTCATTCGATCATGGAGCCTAGGCTAATGTCGTCGCTCTGTTCGATCGATCGACTTTTAATCGATTCTCTTTGAATTTCTCCGATTGTCAAAGAATGTATAACAAAATTCCTGATTATGGTCATGACGATAATCAGGACAGGGAGAGTCTCATTTAATTCTTATCGAGCGGAACTCCTTACCAAGGTATAAAATCGAAAAGTATTCGAATGCCCGTGAGAGATAAAGAGTACGAATGATTTCCAACTAACGATGCGTTCGTTACATCGATATAATGAAATAAAAATGAAGAAAAAAAAAAAGGAAGTATTTGTGGTGTGGTTGAAGATGAGCTCTCGAAAGAGAGGCGATTTACCAGAGGCTAACAGTCTTCGGTGAAAGGAATGTATCCCAGGAAAGGAGTATAGTTTTTACAGCGCGATATTAGGTCGACGTCGCGATATATAAAATCGCCACGCCGAAGCGAGCTACTAAATAAAATTTGACGAAACGTTTTATCACGAAACGATGGAAGTAAGCGACGACCCAAATTACCGGCTTGAGATCCTAAAGGGTTGACAAATTACTAGACCTATTTAAAAGTCGTTTTAACTAGCGAATAAAATAACTCGGCGTCTTTCGTATGAGACCAGAATTGGCGGCCGTCGAGCGGCTGTCGAGCGACCGTAGCTAGCGACGGAACCATGCGAAGCTTGCCATGCTGCTACACTTTTTTATCGTCCGAGTTTCACGGACAACATGTTGCCTGTGGACGACTGTGGTCATACCATCACCATGTCCTCGTCGACGCTTATAATAGTGGGAAAAGCGTTGTCCGCTGAGCTTTGCCTCTGTATGGGTTTCTTTCGTACCAGACCGTCTACGAGAAATAGAAAATAACGTTCTTAGAAGTAATGTTAAAGATTTGTAGGCAATTTCAAAGGAATTTATACGTTTTACGGTATGACTGTCGTCATATCGTATCGTAGGTCGTTTATATTCGCGATTGCGTAGGATAGAAACACGGCTAAAATCCTAAGTAGTGATACTTTAAAGTAGAGACAAACGTACCGGCGGAAGGTGGAAGCAAATCGTCGAGAGATCCGTCGTCCAAATCCGTTGCTGAGAGAAGGAGATCGTCGTCCGAAGAAGCACGGGTTAAGCTCGGCAACGTGGACGTCAATAAAGCCTTCTCCTTTTGGATCTCCTGTATGTGATCAACGAGCAACGCTTCCTCCTCGTCTCCTCGATCTCTCTCCCTATCGACACCCCCGCTTCGTGCCGTGATATTCGGCGTCGCTACGTTCAATTCCTCCGGGCTAAATATCTTGGAGGACCTTAAGCTCGAGAGTCGATGGGTCGCCGTGTGGCATGCGGATTCCAAAGTATTTATGTCGGCTAAAGTTGCTCTTACGACTCGCAATTTCTCTTGGACGATCGTTTCGACGCAGCGGGTCTGTCTGCCCACATCTTGAAGCGAATCTTGTGCCGGTAGGGTTCGACTCGTTCTCAATATACACGGGGCGAAAACGATCGCCAAGGCGGACGGTGACATTCGATTGTCCACTTCGTGCAAGGCCACTCTCGCCAGATGTACGATCAATCGTTCCATCAGATCGAAATTCGGCTTCGGCAATTTCTTCAGAATTGCAAAGAGCGTGCTGATTCTATCGTGTGGGTCCGTCAAATTTGCGGCGTGAAGGAAATCGTCGTAATATTCGAAAGTCAATAGAGGCTCCGGCATATCTCGAAAGAAGCTCTTCAAAACGGCTGCTAGAACGTGCACCTGATAATTCTCAAAGTCCACCTTCTCCAAATCGCCCTCGTCCATTTTAACTTTGAGCTCTCGTACTTTCGAACTTACTCCGCTCTTTCTGTATATACCCTCAGTGTATAATCCGTGCATCTCTATAGTCGTGATCAATCGATCGACTACCAGCGGTACTTTGCCGTCGCCGCAGTCCAATTTGTACAACGGAACGCCGAAAACTCTACGCGAATTAGCTTCGAGCATGGACGCTTCCTTTCCGCACTCGGGCGTTGCTTTCGTGTAACACTTCTTGTGACACGTCAGCTTGCAATCTGTTTGATGAGAAAAAGAAAAAAAGAAGAAGTGGTAGGTAAATACGATTGACAAAATGTATTCTCCGAGGAACGAACGAACGAACGAACGAACGAACGAACGAACGAACGAACAAAGAAAGACGTACTTACTTTGGCAAACGAGTCCTCGTTCGATCGGCCACATAAAGAACGAAGTACAAACTTCGCAAGCGGTGGGAATATTAATGATGGTTAATTGGAACATGTGATTACCATGTCGTATGGGCTCTTCTTGTTTCCGTTTCTTTTCCTTTTTCCGTTTACTCTTACTTTGCTTTTCCGGCGCTTCTGTCTTAACCAATGTCATGAATTCGTTCATAAATCCTCTGAAGGCATTAACGCCCATTGTCACGGGAAAATCTTCGCTGGTATTTTCTTGCTTACAGACGGTCTCCATAACGTGAAGAAAATTCGCTATCAGATCGGTGTACTTTATGTTTCCTTCTACGCCCTGTTGAATAGCAACGCTGTAAGTAATAACCAGCTCGTCTTTGAATTTACGCAACGCCTGTTTAAAAACGCGATCCACCTCACTCGGTTTTCTACCTTCTTCCTGAGCCTCCATTATGTATATCTTTTTAGTAATGAAGTCCTGCATAAGCGCCAATTCTTTGGCATCGGATATGATCTTATCCGTGCTGTCGGAAAAAGCGGAGGTACCGGTAAGACTGAATTTTGAAGCCACCGTTTGTTTGGTAGCGTCATAAGGTGTACGCGGTGGCTTTCTGTTTTTCCGTCTGTTTGGTGTATTCGCTAAAAGACATGGCATTTTGAGTACTCCTCCATTCTGAATGCACTTTACGTGATACAATTGTTTGCAATCGACGCATTTGTATCCTTGGGTAACAAAGGCGTCCATTTTCTCGTGACAACAAACGCATACGTCGTCCTTCGCGAAGCGCGCTACTTTTCTAAAACGATGACCGGCCAAGGTAAAGAGATTGTTGCCCTTCCATTCCAACAGATTCATACCGGGAGCGAGTTTCAATTCGTTAGGACTGGTGTCCGCGCCGGACTTGTCGTCGTTCAACGCTGACGTCTTAGTAGCCGGATCGGAATTTCTTCTTCGAAGTTCCGAGGTCGTTATGGCGTTCGATCTCATTCGTTTTCCCGGCTGTTGGCCCTTATAAACCGTTTCGTTCTTATTAACTGGCCAATCGGTGACGGATCTAGAGGTGACTTCGCTCGGATTATCCTTTCTCGTCCATACGTTAATATTTTCCATGCGTTTCATGTCAGCCTCCTTAATGGTACCAAGGAAGAGATTCCTCGTCTCACCGACGCTGGTATCAGAGGCGCTCTCGCCCATGGATCTGCATTGGACCTCCCTCGATGGTCGATTTCTTCTGGCACTTCTTACCGGCACATCCGGCTCGAATTTGTCCTTTGGCCTAGAATTTTTATCTTTAAGATCCGTTCTTCTCGCGAGTACGTTCTTCGCGGCGTTCTCGTCGTTCGTGGGCTCCGCCTTGGCCGAAGTGCTGTCGCCTTCGGAATTTATCCTTCTCGAATATTTCTCTTTGACGTCCTTACACAATCCATAATTTTGTTGTTCCCGTCGTGACGGCGAAATTGGTAGATTTTCCAAGCGATCTCCCGACAGTCGCGACTCGCGAGAATTTTCCATACGAATGAAACGTTCGCTCGCATCCAATTTGACGTTGTAATTTGCAGCCTCGTTCGGTTGTTCCAATCGAGAGTGTTCCAAAACATTATCGGCAATGTTCTTATATTGAGAAACGTTCGGCGATCGAGCCACGGTCGCTTTCTGCGGCACTGACATTATGTAGTCGTTATAATTTATGGAGGAATACTCGGCCCTCCTTCGCCAAATATCCGCATTTGGACTGCGGTTCAAATTCGCATTGGAATAATATTTAATTTCTCTAGGATTCGTAAAGGACGGGGCGACATTGAAAATGGGCGGAGCGCTTTGCACGGCGTTCGGCATATCGCCATCCGTTTCGCCATCGCTACAACCCGTCGACGAGCTATCGGTTCTTTTACTTATCGAAGACAATCTGTTGGAGCTCACTAAATTCGTATTCGTAATAACTATGGCCGAGTGATCGCCACGTTTCGTTCTTGTACTTGGAATGGGCTTGCAGCTCGAATTCTCTTGCGATTCAGAACTATTAACGCTACCTTGAGATTCGTAACTTTTTAAGCTAGTAAGACTTTCGATGCTGCTCTTACGCTCACCAATTTCTTCGGAATAAAACGTTTCGGAATTTTTCGGGGCGACGCTCGTCGACTCGTGCAATACCCTTTTATTCGGTGTAATTTTCCGTTTGGAATAGGGTACGCTCGTGTCGCCGGTCGCCGCTTCTCTACGTAAGTTCTCTTGCCTGCAAGACGAGATCACGAAAATTTCACGAGACATCGATATAAAAGGGGAGGAAAAAAAAAAAAAAAAAAAGAAGCAGATAATTACATGAGGACGATATAGTAGTTATACGATCGACTTACTTGACCGGCGTTAAGCGCTTTTGCGCTTCCAACTTTCGAGGGGATACAGTGTACTCCGGTAAGGAACGTTCTTCGCAGATTGACAATGATCTGTAAAGGAAAATACGAAAACTATTAGCTATGGAAGAAATGGAAAAAATATTACCAAAATACTTACTCTTCCGCGTCTGCGTGAGTCGCAGGCGAGTAGGTGATTTTTTGCTGAACCGTATGTTCCTCGGAATCCCGATTTTCCTGGGGTTCTTCGATCTTCTTCATATCATTCTTTCGCCTTTTAAGTTCCATGAAAGCTTTCCTAGAGTTCCTACCTCTAACGTAAGCCTGAAATATTGTTACGCAGGATCTTAATTTTTTAAACCAAGTACGTTGTTTGTACCCTCTCCATATGGCTTGAATATGAATAGCAGCTTCCGTTCTCGCGCGTAACGCCTGTGCAAATCGTTGGGCACATACCATTCTCCAAAATGATTGTATTTGCACTGCCGCATTCTTTAACCTTAAGAACCTTCTCCTTTCCAAGCAAGCACGAAACCAGTTCTGTATCGTCGTGATACTCGTAATGATTTGTTGATGCAATTCTATATCGAGCTTTATCTTCTCGGACTCTCGAAGAAATACCTTTGTCGTTCCAAGCTGATAATTGTCTCTATTCAGATTCAACGTTAACAAAAAATCACGTACATCCGATTGCGAACTCAAAAGTCCTTTGGGCAATAACATTCGATACAATTGAATAAATTCGTCGTATGTTAATCTGACGTTAAAGCCTGCTTGTCTAATTCGAACGGTCTCTAACATCCCGGTATATCTTAGCTGCCGCTGTACGGTTTCTTCGTCGAATTCGTTTGGAACTTTATTGGCGTTGCTTTTTATGCATCTAATGAAAAAAGGATTTGCTTGATTTAAGGTATCCATAAGGCTGTGTAAACTTTGTTGAAATTGTGCCGATACGGTCATGGGCTGCTTCCTTGCTTTTCCCGGACCAGTCCCATAGCTTTGCGTTCTTCCGGCGAGAGTTTTCACAGTCTGAAGATTCTTTAGACCCTTTTTACCTCGTTCCCTTGGACGAAACGATTTGTTTTTCCTGTAAACATTTTCAATTGAGGATCATTGATAAACATATATATATATATATATATATATATATATATATATATATATATATATATATATACGTTATAAAGCGCTCGACTATTCCTTTTCCTGTTCTTTTGTTTATTCCATCGTCTATTCCTCGTGCTTTCTTTTATTTCCTCGCGTAAAAGTACATCATAGAGACATGGAATATTATTTATTATAATATAAATTAAAAGGTAAAAGAAGAAAAAAAAGAAACAGGACAAGGAAAAAGCATTACAATGTCTACTTTGGCGAACGGTGCATTGCGATTTTGTTTTTATTACTTTTTTTCTCTTTCTCTTTTTTTTCTTTTTTTTTTTTTATTTGTTCTTTTCTTGAAAATTTTTTCTTCCCACATACTTAATACGAAATGCAAGATATACGACAGCAGACAATACAATTGGCAGAGTATATAGAATATAATATAAAGGTAAAAAAAGCATAGAAAAATAATTGTAACGATATAGATGGTTAATTGTTGTCAAAATTGTTGTCGGTGACAACTTCATTCGTTGGCACGTGGGAAAGTGGAACAATCTATATATTGATACTGTTGTTTTAGAACTGCGAGTATAGTTTGTAAAAAAAGATTCGTTGATAGATTTCGATATACGCTAAATGCATATCCATACGAAAAGATCTATAGATGGAAAAAGTGGAGATAGGTCGAGTAGTGGGTTGCTTTTTGTGAGAAACGTGTCCATCTATTGTTATTGATAAACGAGTAACATGCACCAATCACCATAACGTATTGAAAAATTGCGCATATTGAACTACACGTTAGATCGAAAGAAATTTCTGTGATGACGGATGATATAATAGGATTATGTGTTTACAGTTCGAAGAGAGGATTGTGCGTAGGGGCTGGGGATATATTGATGACTAGATAAAATGACAACGTGTAAAGCCATGTATGTATTGCATGGGAAGACCATTAATATCGTACTAAGACGTGATACGAAAGAAACCAACTTCACCCATAAAACCTAAGAGAGCACGCAACTACCTTTACAAGTGAGCCAGTGATTTTTTATAGCTTAAATTAAATTCTTATCCAAGATCCAGGAAAATACGTTTACATACATGACGATTTGATTAGCGCGTTCCATAACGTTAGCTTCGTCTTTCGGAAGCACCCTCTCTAGTGGTGTATGAGTATCCCGTCTGAATTTATTATTATTACTATGAGGCTGGTCTTCCCTCCCCCTTATTATGTAATTCTTCGTTGTTGTTATATTCGACGGGTGTTGAGTCTGATTAATGTTTCTAAACTGCGGCCACGATAATCGATTGTTGTTTACACTGTCGTTTTCAATTTGTACGCAGGATAATGTGGCGGTGGGAGTGGTCGATGGTAAACAGACATTTCGTTGCTTCTGATAGCTGGACGGACGAGTATGTTTGTGAGAACTGAAAAATCCTTTCATGCTTAGTCGATTTCTCGACGCGATCGTGTGATTTAAATGCCTTATGATTATTTCTTTTGCTTATGTAATTAAGTACGTTAAGATTCATAAATGACGAGTTTATTGAATCACAATATTTATCGTTAATAATTTTTTGCTGATTGTAAGTCGGCTTAAAGTTTAGTAAGAGACGACAATTGGAAATCGAAATGACCGATCACGAATGGCAATAATAATAATAATAATAATAATAATAATAATAGTAATAATAATAATAATAATAATAATAGTAATAATAATAATAATAATAGTAATAATAATAATAATAATAATAATGATAATAATAATGATGATAATAATAATAATAATAACAACAACAACAATAATAATAATAATAGTAATGAATTATATGAAGTAAAACATTATCGCGTTCTCGCTCGCGATCATGCTCAAAAGAGAAAATGCTCAGAAAGAATAATGCACTCGAGAGTGATAAGATATTTTCATGTGGCGAAGGTCATCAGGTTGCACTCTAATCACATCTAATACAGAAGTGCGAACATAGAACTCTAAATAAAGTCTGTAAACATACAGAATCAAAGTGGTGTGTAATAGCTGTATGGATTTACAATTGAAATTCTATGATACTTGTTAGGGGATAGGATAGCCCCTGATTGATACGTAAAATGGAAAGGACCTTTTCGAAATCAATTCAATTGTTTCTTTTTTCTCATTAAACGTCCTAGTATTATTTGTCGCGCATAGAAAGATAATTTTGATTTTTGATTTTTCAACAAGAGAAAATAATTTACTCGGATATATTTCGGCACTACTGTCAATATTTCGTACAATGTTGTAAATCCATAACATATCTTAGCCTAAGAAAACGTAACATTTCGTAAAGTGACACATACAGTGGATCAAATACCACTTACGCAATTCGGTTAATAGTTAGATTGACGGCCGATAACGTCACAAGATGGCTACAGGGACAAAAGACAATGTGGCCAATATAAATATACTCAACGTTCCAATTAGATATGAACACACAAAAACCTTTTTAGCTAGATGCAAATTTATACTCCGTAGGGTGAGACAATATGCAGATCAAACATATTCATAGTCAAGCGTAAAAACATTGGTACTTGCTCTTTATGATTATTAATATAAAATCAATAAATGCGCTGCTCTATTGAAGATGTAAAAGCATTTGACATATTTTTTTTTTTAAAGAATCACCCTTCGTGAGAACGGATATAGCATTATAATTAATGCGTAGAAATTAATGCATACCTTATTAAATTCTCGTTTGGCGTCCTATACCTGTTTTGTGCAGACGTTTTACTACCATCGGCTAAAATAAGATACGAGGTAGGTATTAGAAGGTAAATTCGAAAAACATTGGATATAAAAGTAATCGCAATTTCAATATAAAATATAATTACCTCTACCATGTCTATGCGCACGTCCTGCTTCCTGAAAAGCGAAGTGAGCTCGAAAAAAAGCTCTGAGAATAGCCCATCTAAATACAGCGACTGGATCGGCACCAACAAGTTCTCGTACAAAAGCCAGGGATGAATTTTTGAGTACACCGACTACTCCATCTGGTCTCATCAAGTCCAAGTTCTTCTCTCTCATATTAGCAGCTTGGTATTTGACAGAACCTGCGTAATGCCGTACGACAAAGGCCGCTTCCCGTCTCTGCGGCGCTTCATAGAAAGGATTTTCTTTGTGCACCGTATTAAATTTTTGCAACAGTGTCTCATTCGTTGCACCTGGAAAGCTAGAAAGATATGCATTGACAAAGTGTTATTTTTGCTTATAATTAATTATTCCCGTGGGAAGGGGGTGGGGGCGAGGGAGGGGAAGGGAGGGAGAGAAAGAAAAAAGAAGTGCTAACTTGCATTGATCATCTAAAAGGCAAAGGAGTCCATTTGGTTTTCCCTCAATGAGATTTAAACAGCCAGAATTGTCGCTGTATCCTATATCTGTCCATCTGATTCCCTGCTTCCTGTACTCTCTTTGTTCATATTGAAAAACATGTTGATTGAAGTAATGTTGCAATTGTTCGTTTGCATAATTAATGCACAACTGTTCGAAGCTATTGCACGTCTTGAAATCTTCAAAACCAAAGATATCCAATACCCCTATACTATTTCCTTGATGATCCCTCAAAGTATCCTTCTTAGAGAGTAAAGCATGATTGACCTATGATTGTTAACGACGATTAAGTTACGAACGGTACGGTAAAATATTTAAGATAAATTTGCCTGAATCTTATACCTGAAGTACGATCCAATCAAACAAAGCCCCGTATAAACACTTGGCCATTGCATCTCTTGCCGCTATTGCTTCTGGAAGTCTATAATTAATGACCAACGTTTCGCCAGAAGCTCGCGCGCGTTTAGCAGTTAATGCCGCCAAAAGAGTTTCCTGTTTCACCCTAAGCAATTCGGATATTAATGCGACGACTTCAGGATTCTTAACCCCTACTGCCTCGTCGTGATGATGATAGGATTTTCTTGGTTGAAATTCCACGTTGCCTGGAAAATGGGATGATATCGTTAGTCACTTTTATTAAAAACAATTAATAATATTGTCAGTAATCACCGAGTAGAAGAACGGCCGATAAAACTGCAAAAAGTCGTTTTTGCTTTTCAGGCGTGAATCCCACCATCTCCATAGACTGCTTCAACCGCGAAAATTCATGTCTTTCATCGATATTTTCAAGACCGTAACAGCCACTTTTGTTTAAATAATTATAACGTTCGCAACTTTCTAAATGTAAAAGTTGCCTTTCCTGTTCATTTGCGCCAGCTAATAAATAATAAAAAACGTGGTAATTCCTTTCGTTTCTTCCTTGAGAAACTATCCTTGACTTTTCCAAGAGATACTTCTGGACTACTGCCCTGTTGTTCAAATAATAATTATCAATAGTTGTTAGGCAATTTAAAGTATAATATGCCTGATAGGAGAGAGAGAGAGAGAGAGAGAGAGAGAGAGAGAGAGAGAGAGAGAGAGAGAGAGAGAGAGAGAGAGAGAAACTTACCCATGTACCATTCCATTTTCTTTATAATTCACTTGTATGAATTTTCCAAAACGGCTACTATTATTATTATGTGCAGTCTTTGCATTGCCAAACGCCTCAAGTACAGGACCGGCGCTAAGTATCGTCTGTTCAACGCCACTACCATGAGAACCCTTTTGACTTAAGGCAGTTAGATGATGTAATAAAAAGTTCGTTGATTCCGTTTTACCCGAACCACTTTCACCACTAATCACAATACACTGATTCCTTTTTTCTTTTAACATGCAATGATACGCCGCGTCGGCTATCGCAAATATGTGCGGAGGTATGTCCGGGCCCAATCGTCTGTTTTGATAAAGTTTCACGTACTTTGGATTATAAATGGGATAAAACTTAAATGGATTTAAAGCAATCAATATGCTGCCAACATAGGTGTATATATTTCCAGCTAAAAATCTAGCACGAAGATTGTCTAAAAGGGTCTGCTCGTTAAGATCAGGAAGCTGACATAAATCTGGATATTCTTTGTCTCGCGGTTGATACAGGAATCTATTGAAATAATCCTTTAATAGTTGCGGATCCATAGGAAATCTACTGTCGCACCATAAATAATCCGTTTGCTTTTTCCTCAAGTAAAACCTAACGGAGATATTACCAAAAACGAGAACGTATATAATTATACTTTTTTATATATATTTTCGTAATTAATTAATGATGATATTAGAAAGATATTATGTTACCTGTAATACTCTTGCTGAGCAGCACTTTTTGGCCAGAGTAACATAAGCGCTACGGGACATTCGGAAGGACCAAGTCTTCTTTCTTTACACTCCTGCCCAACAGAATTTCCTACCACTTCTGCTAACTCGTAACCATTGGAGACAGTGGCATCTACCAAACCCAATCTTTCGATAATACATTCGACTATTTCTGCCGAAGAAGTCTGTTTCGTAGCTTTAATGGATAACGCTTCATATTCGGGGCTCCATTCGCCCACGAATACCTGTACCACTCCAGAGCCGCAGTTATCCATATTTATAACCCTGAAAAATCAGTCTCATCGATAAAAATATATTCCAAATGACATTGATATCCACGTCCTAATAATAGAGGCCATATCGAAGTAAATGACGTTTAAATTACCTTCCTTCAATTAGGGTTAGCAAATACGTCCTCTGCCATCCATAGGATACTTCAAGCGTTTCATTATCCCTTCATTCTTCTTCGTTGTTACATACACCCACTCATACAATGGTTTAAAATAACTTTTACACATTCTGTTTAAAAAATGTTACCTACTATGCTCTCACAGTTTATCATCAATGGTCTATGTACACGCATCAACTATATCATATCTTGAACGGTCATGTAACTTTATTTCACCGCACGACTTATGCACTAGCTGGAATTAACCAGACTGTATTTAAGTAAAATACTTAATTTAATAATAATCGTCGTCGTCGTCGTCGTCGTCGTCGTCGTCGTCGTCGTCGTCGTCGAAATTATGCAGAAACAATCGTTCGACTAAATAAAATATCATAAGACTTCTTTCTTTCTCTAAATAGCAATATAAAACTGCTTAGGAATATCAGCGCTTTAATAATCTTCTGCTTATCATCGAGTTTTATTTTCATTCTATTATTCAATAATTTGATCGATAGGAAAGAATAGAGTATTATAATTTTGCTCTATATTATTTCAATATAATAAAATAGATTTACTAAAATTATAATTTTCTCTTTTAGTTTATATAAATTCAGTCAAATAGCAGATCCATATTATTGATCTTGTTCTCAAAGAATAAGAGTATTTTTCATTGATACGATTACTTTTAACCTTAATGTTAAGCTTTTAACATTAAATGCCTATAGAATTTTCCTGACAGCCATCAAATTATTATCATGAAATTTCTTGTACGCTTGCAAATTGCGTGGGTATTCTATTGTTGGCAGGCAGTAGAATAGTCTTCTCGCTATGACAAAAGTATATAGGTCTCAATGTATCGGCATATCCGTATGCTTTTCAACTGTTTTAACGTGTTCATCGCGTCAGGGATCTTTCTCTCATGGATATAATATTTCTTGCAGAAAGTTTTTCTTAATCAGAAAAATACTTTATCTGAAAAAAAAAAAAAAGAAGCCAATTAGCGAAATGTCAATTTCTTCGTTGCTAATGACAATTTATTAAACAATTGCATGCACAATCATCTCAGCAAGGTATCTCAAGGTGTTTGCAAATAACGACTTAGTAAATGAAGGATTTATTGGTAGTAATAAGAATACGTTTGGATACGTTATTAATTTAAGATTTACATGAAGTGGCATAATTATTCATGCAATATCTATCATACGTAGGAACGTTTCGAAGGAAACGAATTATCATCGCAAAATGAAATGACAGCTAGAGATAGGGGGGGGGGGGGGATGGCTTGACGCTTCGATGCAAAAGAAAAATCGCTGGTATAACCTTAAAGCAAAGAGACGATATAAATTACATATGCTTTCGTCGCGTTAAACGACTTGTGTACAATTACGAGGACGACGATAACGACAGAGCCGATCTTAGGTCTTGCGAGGAAAAAGATAACCCACACCTATCGACGACCTTTTTCGATCCTATTACGCACATCCACGCGTACAGTGGTTGATCGTTGGAAAAAGTGGTGCACATCGCAATAAGGAGAACAACACTTCGAAACAATATTCAAGCGAGCATTAAGCTAGATCGAATCCTATATACGACACCTTTCTCTTTTTTTCGCCATTTCTGCGTTTTACCATGCATTCGCTTTAATGAAAAGTAAAAAAATTAAAGATATATCTCGCGAGAAAGGACAACGCACGAACTGTTGAGGCAACGTTTATTGCTGCCAAGATCGTTCCTGCATCCGTGTCTACGGCTTGACATTCGCAAGGAAAAACTTCCCGTCCCGACGATTGGCGGTGGGTCACGGATCGTGCTACCAATCGAGCGCCGATACGCGATCGCGAACGTCAACAGAGTAAACTGGGCTTAAAGCGGCAAAAGGAATTTCTCGCTCGAAGGTAGACCGATCACCGGACACCACCACCACTACCACCACCACCACCACCGTCGGCAATAGTAATAGAAATAGCAACACCATCTACTACCACAATTAATGCTCGTGAGCGATCAGAGAGGGCAGGGGGGGGGGGGGAGAGAAAGACTGAGAGGAGAGAGAGAGAGAGAGAGAGACGGAGAGAAAGAGAAAGAATACGCGCGTCTTAAAGGGCATGCACTAGAAACGTTCAAGAAACACGCATGAATTTCTTTTTCGTTTTACCTCCTTTGTCGATTCCAAGGCGTTTGCAATGACACATCCTTTTGATGCATGAAAGGAGAGCCTGTTATACACTGGTAAGTACATACTAATCGCAGCCTCCCTTCCTCTTCAGCACTGCCACTAAACCGTCACCGTATCTCGATACGTCCAAAAGAGACTCCTTCTCCTTCTTCGTTCGTACGCCGCAAAAATAACCTTCTTTTTTGGCGAACACCCTTCGAAGAACCAACACCTTTAACGAGGAGAGAGAAACGAGACAAACACCCACGATCGCTGTGTGCACACGGCTATGCTTTCTCTCTCTCTCTCTCTCTCTCTCTCTCTCTCTCTCTCTACATCCAACCTCTTTCTCACAACACATACACACACACACGCGCGCGCACACACTGGATCTCTTGCTTCAGAGGCACTTACAATACGGGCGAACTGACGTTCGAACGAATAGGACCTTTTCTTGCTAAACTTCTTATTTCCTAACGGTCGAACTTGATCAGGGATCTTAATGATCGACGACGATCGAATTCATTCCGATCCTCTGGAATTTTCTTACTTCTCGATAATACCAACACGCGATACGACAAGCCCTTGCCCAGTTTATCGCCCTTCGTCTTCTCTCGGGATCCTTCGTCCCGATACGTCCACCATTTCGATTTTCCTAATCACGTGACTTTTCTGGTAATACGATTGGCTTGTTCTTTCGGTCACGTGGTACATCGTGAACCATTGGGAAACGATAAAGAGAAGGGAGAATAGTGAATAGTTTCTACAGATCTTGTTATCATATTAGGAATTTCCTTATTACGAAAATCCTTGATTAATCGAAATAATATTTTATATTTCTTTTGTTTTTTTTTCTTCTTACGACGAAGAAGACAACCGATGAACAAAGAGAAAACGGTACTTTTCTAATTTCGAATATAAACTACGAGTCATTGAAAAGGTATGTGTATTCAGTAGCGCTCTCGATGCGATTTAAATATATAATACAAATGTTGCACTTTTAAAAGTAAAATATTTGAGATATTAATTAAAACTTATCGCATCAAAGTTTTTCGTATACAACATATATTTATAGATATATCTATGAAGTAACGAACATAATCTTTTACCTCTCAAAGTTAGTTCGAGCATTTCTTCGGCAGATGACTCTCGAATCGTGAGCGAATCGATCGATTACATCGAGCGTTCGAGAAGTTCTCATGAAGGATACTTCGATTGTTTTCGATAAATGTTTCAAGTAAAATCTAAGAGCTAATATCTATCTATTAATTACATTTTCTTAATGTAATTTAATATAAATAATAATTTAATATAATTTGATATAAAAGCGAAGTCGTAAAATTTCTACTAAAGTCTCTTCTCGTTTAAGTATATCTCTGTCGTGGATATTTACGTTCTCGTTGATCGCTATAAGTAAGGATTTAAAAGGTAATAGGAACATTTTGAAAGAGAAAAATTCGAGTCCAGATATAGAACATCTCCTTTAGGTACTCTTATTGATGTTCACTGATGTTCTACGCTGTATTTTGATGTACCACAGTCGTTGCATCCATTTGATGGGTCGGTAAAAGAATTTCCTCGATGCCGGGAGATCTATTTTATCGATGGCGTTTACCACTCAAGAATGATTATCATTCGAGAGATAGACATTGATTAGTACCTTATTGTACTACTGTCGCTTCGTAAGAAAACGAACTTTGCGAAGTTGCAAGAAGATATTTTTAAATGTACCCTTTAGTCTCAATATCGAATGATTTAGTTAAAGTTATACGCGACAAATGTCAAAGTATCAAGCAGAAATCTCATTTGAAAGTTTTGATTGATTATAACAGGGGATTGGTTTGGCTTTCAAACGTAAATACAAAGACGCTACATTGCCAATCAAGAACCAGGTCATCAGGTAAGCAGATTTAATCCAACAAAATCTAGGAATATCTTTTAAACCATACACGTATCGTTGCTCATTTGGGAAAAGTTCAATTTAATAATATGGAAAAAAAAAGTATATGTACGAATGGATTTGCAGTTCGACATAAAATATTCCGATTTGAATCGATCGATCGAAAGTAAATTGATCTTGATAGACGAAAATATACGTCAGTTGAGATATACGTCATAAAGCGATTCTATGCTTGACGCGATTTCGCTTTGGCGGTGCATCGACTTGTTCGATGCATTTTTTAAAGAGGAATTTCTAGCCGCGTTTTATCGATTAAACCGAGACTGAGAGAGAGAGAGAGAGAGAGAGAGAGAGAGAGAGAGAGAGAGAGAGAGAGAGAGATAAGGTATATAAGGGATTAGAACGTTCGATATTTCTACGAGCTCGAAGTATCTCGCGTAGTACTATTTACGAGAGATTACGTTCGGATCGTTAGACTTACGATCGTTGATCCTCCCTCGTGACGTAACGATGCATCGCGCAGTTGGCGCGACGTCGACCTCGCCGATCTCTCTACCGTCTGGAATAGAGGATAGAGAATAGAGAGAGGGATCACGTATTCAGAACGTTCGTCACAGTTTCTGACGGATTGAAAGCAAATCGTACGCGACGTACGCCTACTAACGATCGATGGGATAACGTGAAAATTTTCGACTCGTAAAAGAAGGACCTTCGTCCCGTGTTCATCGTACATACGCGTTTCTAACTTTTCCTGTTATTAGATAAAAGATAGAAAACACGATGATTCTTCAGAAGCCGCGCATACGTATCTATCCGCTTTACGGAACGTTTGTTTACTCTTTTGCGTAATTGTTTATTTAGAGGAGAAAAAGGAAAAAAAAATTACGTTCCACTTACTACTACGTAGTAAACAAGTTCACGTTAACGAAGCATACGACCTTCTTACTGTTTAACCATTATTTTTATATCCGTGGACCTTTGCTATTTTCTATAGTGTTTATTTATTTCTTTTCTTTTTTTTTTTTTTTTTCTCTCTCGTCTCCGCGCACGTTTATGTACGTTGTAATGTATTATCGCGTATCGCTAATGTCACGAACTAGTTTTCCAACTTTGGTCCTTCGTGTTACCGATGCGTACACGATGTAGCGCTTATACGATCGCACGTGAGCTACAAGTGAATTTCTATGTGCCAGCGATATCGTAGAAAGACCGCATAATTAGAACACGCGATATCTCTTTCTAAACTTGCTGACACACGTATAGCGAGTACGTGTACGCGTGTACAACGTGCCGTTATATCGACGTATACACACCTATTATATCTATATATAGAGCCGATTGGCAAAGCGTAGAAGATTTGCCTATTCGTAAACTCGAAACACGGATAATGTTTTTTCTCGGGGAGAGAAAGCTGGAGAAAATTCGTAAACTCGTGTTTTGCGATGGACGCGATCGTAAGAGGAATGCTGCCCCAATGTTCGTTTTCCACGAACCTCGTGCATTTTCCTTCCTTCCTGCTTTCTTTTTTTCCTTTATCAAGAAAATACGTCGCGCGAATAACAAGAATGACGAGTAAATATTCCTGCATCGTGAATAAGGAACTGTAATATCTAAGAATATATATTTTTTACAATTTGTCATAGATTTTGCATGCAAGAATGTACGTACATATATTATATACTTGTGCGTATACATGGTATATAATACTATCGGAATGCCATCGGTCTAGCTTAATGGACAATGTGTGACAGGGAATTCAGCGAAGCGAGTACTCCTCCCGCGTCTACGTCAGTGGAACTTGGAATTTCGCTGATCAATACGCCAGCAAGTATACTAGCATATTTTGCGTCTCTTGCGGCAGTCTGTTTAAATAGAATAATTCATAAAAAGTTGGTTATGCCGACGAGCCGTGATTCTCGATAAACCGAACTTAAAATTCCTTCGATGGCCACTCGAGTGGCTTGCTACTAATATTTTACCGACGAAAGTTTCTCACGATAGATGGCTATTTATCGGGAAATCCGCGTGAGGAAATTTAATAACGAAAAAACGACGATGCTTTCGCCAAATAAAAATAAGAATCCAGGGAGGTTGCCGGTTCATCCGAAACAAATTCCTTCTAAAGATAATCCATTAGGATTCGCGAATATATGAGACAAACGAGATCGTTCCTTTCAAAAGTCTATGATATCGATGAAGGCACACGATCTATTACTTTATTAGACGTATATGACACGTATGAACGTGACCTGATAAATGCTTCGTTTAAACGCGCCAAGTTGTCCGCATACACATCAGAAATATCACACGTACATACGTTTACTTTTATACATTTCACTCGTTCTCCTCGTTTCTCTCGAGTTTTTCCCGTCAACACTGGACGTTGCTTTGCCGATTTGGCAATTTGCGAATCGAGACGCATTTCCTCTACGATGGTAGATCTCCTATTCGTTAGATATACAACGATGATAATTGAAAGTAAAAGCGGTGTTTCGAGTCGTTATTAGGACAAGTGGGCGTGAGTAAGACGATGATTCGCTCGTGGGAGTAGATATTCAAAGAGATTAATTCGATCCGCGTAACACCGCCGGGAATCTCTAAACTCTGATGTCGAACGTACACGACGACATTCGTAGTATGTCCAATGCATTCCGAGCGAACGTTTCCATTTCTAGAATACGATAAATATTACTTTTCTGACTGACAGATATTACTTTCGAATATCTCATCGTCAGTCTTCGTCTCCGAATCGTAAAGCGAATTAGCGAGTATCGCACCAACATCGTTTTGTCCATTGAAGGGAAAAGGGAGCGCGGAAGGGAGACCCACAATGGATCCCAGGGAAATCAGTGGAGGAAACTTGCTGGCGATGGAGTTTCGCCAAGTTCCGAATGAAGAGGAAAGCAGCAACGAGCACAGATTTCTATCGCGAGTTGCATTCTCGTGGAAGACGGCGAATGCGCGCATCGAATATTAATATATTTTCTTTCGAAGGACTCGAATATATGCACTCTATATAGGTGCATACGCGTAACTTTAGACGCGCGACACAATGTAGACATCGACACATATTATGACCGTCGATCGTCAAATATGAATTTAGCTGTGCGATAAATCGTTCAATTCAATCGGTAAGAACGAGGATCAGGCGAGCGAATACAAGGTGAGATTATTCGTCGGCCGTCGACGTCAACGATCCTTGGTATTACGTCATTTCGTACCAAGGAGACAACATCGTGGGCGAAATGCCGCTTCGTCGCTAAAATGTCGCGTAAGAGAGTACTAGGTAGAAAGAGTCAAACGAGATGCATTCGAATCGAGCTGGCTAAAAGATTCCACCCACCTCTCAGGCTATGTCTTATTAAAAGCATACGTGCATCAAGCTTTTCTATCTTCCTGATTTTTAACAACGATCTACGACAGTTTTCTATCTGGCTTTTAGGCTGGCATTAGAAGCGTCGTACTCGTATTACTTGTCATCGTTCGATCAACGAGGTCGGTATTTGTGCTTATTTCAACAATGGAAAGGACAGAAAAAGCTCATAACTTTTTTAGATGTCTCCGGTACATATCGACGGAATATCCCCATTGCACAGTGCAAGCATCTTTTATTGATGACTCGAAAACACGAAAGTCTATTTACGAAGCCTATCGCCAATGAAATTGCTACACGTCGAAAGCCGAATCGTTTATATCGAGTATTTTCTCGGACGATAATGACACGACAACGTCCCATTTACTCGTACCATAGTCAAAGATACTTCGAGCAAAACCCATTCGCGTTTCATTGGCAACGAGATATATACACATATACATACATACATACACACACACACACATATATATGTATACATGTACATATATATGTGTGTGTGTGTGTGTGTGTGTGTGTGTGTGTGTGTACGGGTTGTAGCGCTCGCATTAGAATCTCGGAGTAGTAGGAGGCGATGGTACGAGACGATGGTACGAGTCGAATATGATCGGTGCATCGAAGCTAGTAGAGCGCCTCTATAGAGGACGCGGCCAAGTAGTGTAAGCACCCAATATACGCAGCCGGTTTCTCATCGATAGGAATCGCTTGCTAGTCGAGCAAAACGCTAGTCGAAAGTACGATAGAGAACGCTTATCAATAAAGTTTCACCGCTTTGATTCAACGTATCGAGCGCTTCTTCGCGGACATTTATAATTACGGGAACCACCTTAAAAGTTGGCTCATACGATACGATAGGATAACGAGCCATGGAAATAATTACGGCGACCGAGTCGAAAATTTTGGGCGACTCCTCGCGATTATCCGAATATGCGATCGTCGTTAGACAACGAAACGACGCTAGATCGCTACTATTGCTCTATTCTAGCTTCTTAACGTTCCACGTAGTGGAACGGAAGAACTTTGAATTCCAGACGTTGCGTGTACTCGGGCTCGTTCAACCCTGCATTACGACTTTTCCTCACGCAAACGCTAGGACGACCGTCTTAACCGGTCAATTTTCTCTCTTGTATTTTCACGCTTGTCTCTTACGTCGTTATCAAGTATATTTTAGATCGCATCCGATAATGAAAATCGCATTGTTACACGGCTCACTACCCCATCTCTTCCTTCTTCTAAAACCTTCTGTAAATTTCAGAGAAGCGAGAAACTTCGTTAGGAATGGGAATGAAAATTAGCGGTTGCGTTGGAGCGTATTTTTTGAGTGCTAAAGTTGGAAAGTAGTAACGCGACTCCACCCATTCCTCGTATTTCTTCGTCGGCAATGTTAAAGCAGGAAGGATTCGTAAACGGTGGATGGCAGTGAATGGTAAAATTCGTTCTCTGGAGGTACCAGTGCACGATCCCAAAGGTTAAAACTTAAATGATTTCCTCTGCATGGGAATTAATCGTTTGATGGAAGACAGGGCGTTACGGAGAACTTCATGAAACGAAAGAAAAAAGAGATCGAAGAGACCAGCATATATTCATGGCGAGTACTCAACGTTAAGTTACAACCTTCATATAGAGGATCGAATATACGCGAATTAATGCTGTGCGTTCGAGTTCGAAACAAATCATTTTAAAGGATCCGGAACACGGAAATAGAATTCCAACGAGATTAAATTTACAGGAAATAGCGGAGGTAGCATTACGAGCAGAGGTTAGCGACCTCTTGACCTCGTGGCTCGTTATTTCGACACTTTATGATTCTCGCAAGCGGTGTTTCGATCGAACGAGACACGGCCTGACACGGGCCGAACGTTTCCAAAATAATACAGGGTAACTCCCGGTAGTTGAGCTATTAATCATTTTACGAAGATTCATTAGATTCTGTTAATCGTGATTTTTTCGAATCGAAGTCTCGAAGAAAGATCCTTTGCCAAGGGGGTCGCCAAGGAGTCTCAAGAAGAGAGAAATCTCGGTCACGTTTTCCCGAAAGAAATCGATAGTTCCTTTTCGATCGTCCGGCATAGCGGTGTGCGAGAAGGAAGGGGTTGCGAGCGAGCGAGACGGATAGGGAGGGTGAGGGGGCCGGGCGGGGAGAGAAAGAGCGAGCGCATAGGGCGGCAGTCGCATCGACGGAATCCGCGAGGAAGGAAGGAACCCCGCGGCGGGGGGTGAGCTTGGCAAAGGGTCGACTCGTTCGACGGTCGGTCTTGTTCGGTGACGCTCGGCTGGCCGGCGCCTACGTCGGCGTCGGCGCCAGCGTCGACGCCGGCGTTCTCCCCGAGCCCTGACGTAGCAAGATGGCGGCGGCGTGTCGGAGGCGTCTCCGTCCGTACAGTGCTCGCCGTCGGCCAGTCCGCGTACGTCCGTAACAACGTTCCATCGGCGTATCATCGGCGCATCAGCGGCGCGTCGTCGGCGCATCGTCGGCGCATCGTCGGCGTAATCTCGATGTTGTTGTTCGCGGGTACCCATCGTTCCCGCGTCGCACGGTGCCTTTCGTGTCTCTCGACGCCGGGGAGTAGCTGCCAGCAGCGTCACCATCTTCGACGACGACGACGGCGGCGGCGACGACGACGCCGACGAAGAGTTTCCGAAGGCTCCGCCGACTCCTCGCAACACCACGGCAACCCAGAGAAGCCGTGATAATTACGAGGACCAAGACTCGCTGCTTTAACGCGCTACGACCAACGAAAAGCAAGAACACAGAGAGAGAGAGAGAGAGAGAGAGAGAGAGAGAGAGAGAGAGCGTGAGTGTGAGTGTGAGTGTGAGTGTGAGTGTGAGTGTGAGTGTGAGTGTGCGCGCGTGTGTGTGTGTGTGTGTGTGTGTGTGAGTGTGAGAGAGAGAGAGAGAGAAACGGTGTGACTCCTACGCTCGCCCACCACCAACGTTTCTCCTCGTTCTACAGAGCGCGTTTCTGCTTTCGTTCTTCCCCTACCTCTCCTCGTCCCTACCTCCCTACCTCTCCGTCCAATTCACTTCCCCTAACCCAGCCCCTCAGCCCCCATCCCCCTACGTCGCTATCCTTTTCTTTCTCTCGCACGCGCACACACACGTATCCACGGACGTACCGAGCGCCTACGATCGGACGAACGAGCGGATGCGCGCTTTCTCGCACGTAGGTGTTTCGCGGAAATCCCGTACGTTCCCGTGATATATCTGGTCTCATCTATCCTTTGGCTCCCTCGGTCTCTCTCCGTGTTCGTTTTCCCTAAGCATTTTTTCAGGAAAGTGCGCGGGGCGGAAATGCGCGTAAGCGTACGAGGCGCCTCGGAACGACGACGCGAGAGAGGACGGTGGGACAGCCGGCGGTGGTTCGAGCTAGCTTGACGAGCGCACGAGATCACCACGGTGCCACGAGAGCCGGCGTGTACTAAGGCCGTCTTTTGCTACTATGATAGTAACGAGAAGCTTCTTACGGTGGGCGCTCCTCCCGAAGCGAGCGGCGCTCGGCCGAGTCTCTTCTTCTTCCCTCTCCTCCTCCTCCTCCTCCTCCTCCTCCTCCTCCTCCTCCTCTTGCTGCTGCTGCTGCTGCTCCTCCGCCTCCTCCTTCAGCTCGGAGGACGACGTTGGACGACGACCAAGAGGACGCGATAATCGACAAGAGGAAAACGTGCACCGACGGCGAGCGAGCACCACCGATACTGCCGCTGCTAAGGCGATGTTGCGTTTCTGCCCTCGGAAATACGTGCAAGACGACGAGAGAAATTACGAAGACGAGCGGCTGCCGGCGAGCGACGCCGACTATCCGAGCGCCGGTCCCGGCATTCTGGCCATCGACCTTCCATCGAGCACTACTATTCGCGATTATCGTTCTCATTACTACAACAATTATTGTCGCTGCTATAGCCGTGATCGAGCTTTCATCGTTGACCGAGCGAAACGCACGCAGGAATCGGCTACGCACTCGCTAACGGCCAAAGAGGATTCGTCGGGAGCCAGGAAGAAGCACGAGGATAAAAGCAATTATTTTCGAGTCGGTGCGCCGGCTTGCGCGTGACCAAGAGCCGGCCCTCGTTACTACTTTTACCAGCACGCTACGCGCCTATCAGTCGAAGCGCGATCATTCCAACGACCGCCGTGTCTTTTCTCCTCCGTTCTCGTTACTACTTGTGCGCGCGCGACCTCATCGAATACCGAAGAAAATTAGCGATTTTTCTTCCTCAATTTTCGCCACCCTTCCTTTCTTCTTTCTCTCTCTCTCTCTTTCTCTCTCTATCTCTCTTTTCACGGCACAAGCCACGAACGCGATATCTTTGCGAGTGCTGCTGCTGCTGCTGCTGCTGCTGCTCCTCCTGCAAGTGCCGGCTTTTCTCAATGGTACAGATCGGTGCACCAAACTCTTGAAAAGCGTCGCGAGTGCTGCGAAGACACAGAAAGAGAGAGAAATAAAGAGGGAGAAGGAGAGACAGACAGGGATAGACAGAGACAGAGAGAGAAAGAGAGACTGAAAACGATAGAAATTCTATCGCAATTTCTTAAAACACGGACGCATCGTCTTCTTATTGTGTAAGAGTGTGTGTGAGAGAGAGAGAGAGAGAGAGAGAGAGAGAGAGAGAGTGTATAGTAGAGAGAAACGAGAGGAGCGCCTTTGGGAGTATCTTTCTTTCTCTTTCTATTCGCGTTATACTCTCCTCGAACCTCCTCACCCCTTTCGCCGGACTTCCTCTTAATCCCTCTTCATCGCCACATGTCACCGAATTTCGAGCCATAGCGTATATATGTTTATCGTATTTCCCTTCTTTATCTATGCCTGTATATGTATGCCTATGTATATAAGTGCACGTATACCAATATATTGTATATACATATATACATACATATATCACACGAACTCGTTATAAAATATAAGGACGTGCGCGCGTTTGACGTGAGATTAAAAGGCGTACAAAGTGCGAAAGCAGTCCGTTAACGAGAGAAAGAAGGAAGAAAAGTATACTGCTTCTTCGTTTTCTTCGTCCAAAAAAGAAGAGAAAGGGGGAAAGAGAAAGAGAGAGGAGGGGGGCGGGGGCGGGGAAAATCGACGTTTCGTGCTCCGCTGGCGTCATCGCTGCACGCTAATCTGCCTTTTTTCCTACGTTATCTTCGTACGTCGCATCGAGTACGTCGCTGGACGAATTTTTCAATGCGACTCTCTCGATAGTAAAAGCCAAGCCGTACAGTTCGAGGACCTTCGATCATGTCTCTTCTCAACGTCAGAGGTGAGTCTTCTCGTTCATTCCTATCTATCCATTCGACGTCTTATTTATAATCCATCTAATATCTTTCTATTAGGCTTATATAGGAAATTTAAAAGAAAAGTTTTAACGTGCCTCTTCCCAAATATTTTTATCGAAATGACGAAACGTTTCCTTTTCATCGAGCGCATTCCATTGCTGTTAACTTTGTAGCAAATCCTTTCTAGCGCAGTGACGTAGAAAAGAAAGTGGGCGATAAAGCGAGGTTAAATTGTCTCGGATGCTGGCCGTTGTGCTCCCAACAGATTTACGATTCCGTCGTCATATATAGCCTTTTGGCCGTTTTGAGAAAAGGTGAAAGGGCTCATCCAAAATTTTCGTCCCTTCCGCTCGATGGGATCTGAACGAAAGCTGCTTCGCGCTCTACTCGCTAACGTCCAATAAAAAGTCTCGTGGAGCTTACGATATATCGAGAATATTTTACGATGGTTATAAAACTAATCTTGGCACGATCTCATAAAAATGTATGAATTTCGTAAAAGAGACTTTTCAAAATCGATCGACGAATTCGAGACTAGAGTTTCTTCTAAAGAAAAAACGATCCTTTTTTCTCTTCGTTTTTTTCACATTTATTTGTACTTTTCACTCTGCATAGGATAGGTTCGTGAGGTGGTCTTAAAAATCATCACGGCGTATACTTCGTCCTACATCGTCTGTTCAGTATTTCAGACATTTGAAAGAATGCCGTTACCTAAAGTAAAGCGTCGGAGTCGCGGAACAGAGTTAAACGAGTCACGATACATACGGATTAATTAGCGTTAATGAAGTCTCTAATTACGTTAATACGAATGCCCGACGTCGAAAACTAGGAGTAGGAGAAACGTGCCAGGGGTAGGAGAATGATCGCGTGCTAACGGTTGGTGCGAACCAACTGCTGTATGTATGCCGAGTCTAACCATTGCTTTTTCTTTTTTTCTTTTTTTTCTTTTTTTTTCTTTTTTCTCCTTTTTTTTCCTTTTTTTCGCTTTTTTCTTTTATTTGCGTTTCGAACGATCGCTATGACGTAGCCAATAATACGACTCTTTATTTAACGATAATCGCGATCAAATGATTGTACCATTCTCGATTATTTACTTTTTAAACGAGATTAAGATTTTATTTGACTTTCTCGTTCGAGATTTCCGTTCTGTTTTTTCCTTTTTTTTTTTCTTTTTTTTTTTTTTTTTTTTTTTTTTATCTATCTACCCTCGAGAGCGTGAGTAGTAAAAGCGGTGATCGAATCGGACCGAAAGGAGAGAGCGCCGTTCGCTCCGACACCGTTATCGGTCTTCGTTATAAAGCACGTCATTTTCTTATTTATTCGTGTCACTTTGAAACTTGCTTCCCCCATTCTCTCCCTCTAGGTACCCCACAAATTAGCTTAGTTTTCATCAGCTTACCGGTTTCTTCGGTTCTCGCGATACGGGAATTTGATAGGGGATATTTCAAAGCGATGCACCATTCTAAATAGGAAATCATTCCGAGCACGTTGACGAAGCGAAATGTCCGAGGCACGTCGTGTCTGTCGGAGACAGAGGGGTGCTCGATTAGCGATGGTAACAAAGCATTATTGAATTTTCTCCTACCCTTGATGGCCGGCGATGCTCCATTAAGCTGCATTCGAGTGGTTACGAGTGCGAACACGAATTTTTTTCGTTCATCCCAAAGAAAGAGTCTTTCGACGAACATTTGACGTTTTCGACGATTTTATGGAAACGAATTTGTTACCTGGTCACTGCATTTAACGAAGTATAAATTTACAATCAATTAGAATCGCATTAATCGTAAGGAATATTAATAAAACGATCGTATATAGATTCGGATTAGTTGAAACGAACGTCTCGGACGATTTCATCAGCTTTTACGCCGAAGGAGTTCTTTCCATTGGAAAACCATCCATGGAAGGAAGCGGTACGGTATTAAAACTCGGTGCGATAATTTCATCGGCATCGAACCGTTCGATTAGCCGGCCTTCTTTCAGGCCACATCTTCGTGCCGTCCCTCAAACTACCTTTTTCTCTCCCGCATAATATACTCTCTCCCTATGAGGCACGACCTTTGTCCTTATATTCGCCATATAGTCCGTCTTCCACGAACGCCCTATGATATATAATTAAAATTGATTGCGTGCTTCGATTTTTACATCGCACTCGTTCCCGTTACGATCTAACGATTTTATCATATAATACAATTAATTAAATCGAATTTTTCTTTTTTCTTTTTCTTTCTTTTTCTGTTTTTTTTTTTTTTTTTTTTTTTTTTTTTTTCATTCGAGACGCGACAATCGATGAACGAATTCAAATCGAAATACAATGAATTAATTACTCGAGCATCAGGTATCGTGTGATTTAAAGTTTAACGGCTGAGAGAATCTCGAAACATTTGATAGATATTTCTGGGTCGCACGAACTTTGGTGGCGTCGGTGAACCACATAGCGATATCCTTCGGGACGTACCACGAATTTTAACTCACGCATACGAACGTACACGTATTTTCTCTAGGATAATCCTAGTCGTGCTCGAGAACCGAAGACATTTCTATGCGAGCGCATTTTCTGCCATACGGCGAATCGAATGAACGTCGCGAAGTAGCACAGCGTCGTACACGTATTTAAAATACTTCGATCTCTCTTTGATCTCTCTTTTCTATTCCATGCGTTAACTCGTAAACGTTTACAAGAGCAATTTCTCGTAGCTACGATTATCTCAGTTGAATCGAACGTTTTGCCTCTTCGAAATATTTATTCTACCATCGTTGAGAGTTAACGATGAATTATCGAATTCCCGTGGTTATGTTCTTAGACGGAAGGAGGTATTACAAAATATTTATATCTCGATAAAATCTAAAAGATCGTTTGCATAAAATTCGTAAAGAATCGTATACGAGAGAGAACTTGGCATCGATCTTTTATATCGACCTAGCTATATATAATATTCGCCGGATAATTCTCGAGGGAAGATGATACCTTGGCGATTGTTACGTTCTAGCGATAAATAAATGGAGACTAAGCGAACGCGCCATCAGTAAAGTCTAATCTATCTTTCTCTCTATCTTTAATAGTCTTCGAATACCGCATTCGGATATCAAAGCGCAATAGAGTGCCCGCTTATAGCTACGAGAGGAAGATAGGTGGATGGGTGTAGCGGGCAACGCAGAGTCCAACAACGGTTGACCCCGCGTACCCGGGGTCATTCCCTTTCTCGACCAGCGCAAGCCCCCGGCACCCAACACTGCCGCCCCCTTTCCGTAGCTCCGCTGGACTTCGTTCCGCGCTCGCTTCGTGCCCAATCCTCCTCCATTCTCTTCTCCTCCGCTTCATCTCTGGAGCGCTCCTATCCTATTTCTAACGCTCCCTCGTTTACACCAATACCGATTATATAGACCGATATATGTAAGCTGGTACGACTACATAAATTCGCCTACGTAATCTATATACCTTGGCTGACATGAGCGGATTCGGTGCGCGGCAGACCGATCGGACCTGTATACACCGAGAATGCGCTTAGAACGAGTCATGCCTCGTCGTCAACAATTTCCTCTATATATATATATATATACATATATATATATATATACATACGTTTGTATATATATATATACATACGTTTCTGTATCTTATCGATGTATTCTATTGACATCCTTTCCCCGAAAGATCGTCCAACGATTCTCATATTGTGTCCGTTATAACACGGTACGATCTCGGATTTAAAACGTCTTGTTACCTTTTTTCACTTTTCAAATGTTAAGAGCACTCTCATTTCTCCGTACTCTTTTTTAGTATTTCCTTTCATTCGGTACAGATACTATTTTCAACGAAACGCGGACCGCCGTCATCGTCTCTATAGGCGTAGGCAACGAAGGACCTACTTTTTTTGTCGCTACCACTCGGAAAGGTCCAGCGCATTTACATGACGCATTTTTCACTGCAAGTTTGAAACGTCTCCTTGTTAATGGAGATGCATCGTCTACAATAACGACGACGATCCGTTTCGTTCTCGTTAACGAACGTTCTCTTAGTCTACTTTCGATGCAAGTCGCATTTTCGTAAAATCGTCTCGGGTTCTACTTTTCATCTCAATATTCATGTCTCTCGCGCGATCATTGACATAAGCAAAATCGCTGATCAATTTCCATTCTATGCCGCCTCTATGCGTCCGTACCGTAAAAATGAAACATCTAGTTATAGGCTATATACCGTCGGCTCTAATATCCCATTTTTGTTCATCGACTTATCATTTTCTCTCGATTGTCGATGCGTGCGTAAGATAGAACATGATCGAAAGCTATAGGCGAGCGTCGTAACATGGCCAACCTTTGACGATTTTTCTTCTTTAGACTTCTCCTGACTGACATCTCCTAAGCGCGTGAACTATCGCGCTATATTCTTTCTCTATTCGATCTAATAAAACCGTCTCGATAGAAAGCTCATATGTGATAACGATTTATTTGTTTCGCGAAAAGAGATTTGTACCCGATACTTGGACTTTATTCGTTCATATTCAATTGTATTTTCCGCCCATGTAATTCGTCGATATAATTATATGATTCTTTTATTTTCTATTCGGTGGGTGCTCTCGTCGAAAAGTTCGTTCGCTCGTTCATTCGCTCCAAGGACGAACGCGCGGTACCATCGGAAACTTTGCTCGTCGCAAATAATGCTTATCTATAGATAGATACGCATACGCCTTAGTAGACGCAACCTAGAATTGATCGTGGTTGTCGAGTATGAACGAGTTATCTCCGCGTAATGAAGATCACGTTCGTTAAACTTGCAACTCCTGACCTTTTCAAAAAATACTGTTCGCGAGTTACTCTTGCATCAATTTTTTAACGAACTCGTCCTTCTTTTGCTATAATCCAATATAAAGAGAAGTACGAAACAGCCGGTCCGAACTCGATACTTGTACGTAAACCGTTGGCTCTTCCTCCAACGAGCCGCACGTACTACACGTTTCGATCATTTTTCTAACTCTATAGAATTGCCTTTTTAAGCGTAAAAGAAACATTCCAAAAAAGTTAAAGGGGTAACGGCTGTTTCGCGAACGTGCCTTCTACCTAATAGCGACATGCCTTACTCTTTCGCTTGAGACAATATTTTCCAAAGCCATTTCCGTCAAGCATCATACTTTTCTCAAGTTTCCTTCGTTCGGGTCGTTGTTCACTGCGTTGTACACTTTTAGGTGTAACTTTGAACGATCGGTGTTTAGGTAAAAATAATAGCATACGCACACCATTTTCGAATCTATGTCTCTGACCTTTCGATCGATTTTCGATCAATCGTGAAAGGGCGAATGAGGTAGAGGCGGAGAATAGATAGGTAGATAGGTGTGTGTGTGTGTGTGTGTGTGTGTGTGTGTGTATATATATATATATATATATAGAGAGAGAGAGAGATCGATGATGAGGTAGCGTCGTAAACCCGTTGTAGACTCGTCCGGAATGAACTTTAGAAACGCTTTGATCAGCCGGCTTCGACTGCCGGCTTGTTGGCACTCTGTGTTCCTCCAGCCGTGTTCTCCGTGCGATATATCAGGATAGTTTGAAACGAGCCATGTATGGATCGATTCGAGCAAAGTACCTATGGTACCTAAGTACGACAGGTGGTCAGTACCGATATTTGACCCTCCGCTTTCTCATCTCATCGAATAAGCCTAGAAAGGATTTACTTTACAGCGACAAAGATTTCTTTCCCATCTCGTAATCTTTTGGTTACGTTTTAGAAAATATCCGACTACGCATAATTGAATTTTTAAAATTGTCGTCCTTTGATAAATTACAAGAATAAACGGATAGGTACCTCTCCGTATCGCGTTCCGAATGAAATTTCTTTTCCCGATAATTTACCGAGGACGTAGTTACCGGTCGTTTACTCGCAAACGATGCTATACAGTTCCGTTTTCCTTCTCGAGTTGAGCCGGGCCAAGCCGTGCATTTTCTCTTCGGAGCTTTTCAGGTAGCGGGGTGTGGACGTTGCGAAATCCAATATGGATATTCTAGCGGAGTCCGAAGCCGCAGGAAGAACCTCGCCTAGTTAAGGACACGGGCGTTGTCGTTACGACGAACGGAGTTCTTTGAACTCGAGCTCGACGGTTGCGAGGTCGACAATGTGGAGGGGAACAACTTTCCGTTCATCGACTTTCCGTCCTTCCGTTCCGTCTTCTTCAACGTCCATCTTTTATCCACCTTTTCTCTTTATTTTCGCGCTCTATTCTTCGAAAGAGCAAAGGGAATTCACGATAGACCGTGTCACTGGGACCATACCGGTGAGAGATATTTATCATTATTCCATGTCGAGAACTCTCGACATCGAGAATTCCGACAAGCTTCCACGGACTATCCACCTATTTTCTTAGAAGCGTATTTTTCTACCATCAAACGAGTTTGACCCCATTTAGTTCGTATTTTCATTAAATTAAAGCGCCGATCGCAGAGACTGAAAGAGCTTTCCGCAGCTTGGAAATGTAGTCTAGAGTAGCTCGTCTAGAAAGCTCCAACTTTCGATTACGAAGCTGTTTCTCTCGGCTCGAAGTTTAACCATGGTTTTCTATTGTTTCTTCGATCCTATTCCAACATCGCACTTTTCTTTTTCTTCTCTCATCTCGTGATCGCTGTTTGGTTGTAACGCGATAATTTCGTTTTCGATTATCGGCTTTATCAAGGAAAATGGAGAAATTTCACGATATAAGGGAATCGAGATCTTCGGCTCGCGCGCTGCCCGTTGACTTAATTACGCGCGAAAACGATATTATCAGGAAGGATTTATATAGGAGAATGCCGCGAACTTCGACTAATTAAATCGAATATTCCCTTAGGAGTAAACGTATGAGTAAAGAAAAAGAGATTTACGAAGACATTTGGATTCAGATTCGATTCTATTTATAGTCGTTCGAAAGTTCCTACGAAATAAGATTATCCGCAGGGAATTACGAAATTGCTCGAACCTCGAGGACTCCGACGGAGAGTACGGATTTACGACGGTTATACCCTACAATGGAGACACTTTAAGTGGTTTCTATCAATAGAAGAACTAAAACTGGATAAAAGACTGATATAAGGTACGACGGAGACCTGCTCGGGAGGAAGCGACTCTCCTTCGTTCCGCTGGAAACGGCTTTCCCTCTATGTCGAACACGTCCTTAATCGGGAATATCTCGATATATAAGGTCTGCAATTAAACCTCCAATCCTATTCGCCGAGATATATTTTTATCGGCCATCCTAGATGGATATATAATTAGAACGTTACGCAATAATATCGTTCCCCGTCACAATCGGCTCAACTAATTGACCGGATGAAATGGCGTTGACGATTCGCGACAGCCGTCCTCGCGTATCGTGTCAATTTTCCGTGTCGTAGTTAACGTACCTTTTTACCTTTAAATTTATCGTTTCATTCTTCGATCTACTCACGTACACGACACCATGTCGTGATTTATTTATTCGGAAACGCTCCTCCTCGTTTACGCCGGAGAGGACTGCCTATTCATTTCCTAGTTATATACCGTGAAACGCGATGCTTTTTACCAAGGCCCTATCCTGTAAAAGTATTTTACCAATTTTTATGTCTCATTAAATTCTCCTAAACGAGAATTTTGGCGTAGCGTATCAAGAGCGTATCAGCGAAAAAGAAACGGCAAAGTACTTTCAACTTTAGCCCAGTTCGAAATCCGGACTCGGTGGGTTAACGCGAGATCTCGCAATTACATCTCGCAATTACCGAACGGTAATTTGCAATAGTTTACGAAAGGAACATCTATCTTTTCTTTTTTTTTTTGTTTTAAATCGCAATACTTCTCGATTACGTTCGAGATCGTTGACCCTTTGTTTATTCACCCAATAGCAAGGTTCCCAAGGGAACTTCGTTCGGCCTTAGGCTGAGACATCTTATCCCTTAGATCTAAAGGATTCACCTCTGGGGAAATACGTGATTTCGAGCCAACTCTCGCACCGACGAACAGACTAGGCCGCGTTCCTTCATTTCCGTGGAAAGCGAATATTCGATCTCTTCGTTCATTAATATTCTATGTTATTAGCTCGTTTGACATTGTTGATTCCTCGCGACTTCCTCCATTTCTTTTTCTTAGCGACCCTTATTGATAATACCATATGTTCGTCGTGACGTAGTCGTAAAAAATAGCACGTTCGACGGTCTTATCTTATCTTTCTCCGGGCCACATGGTTACGTATATAGGTGCGAACGTGTTATTCTTTCTTCGTGACACGAAGAGTCTTCGCTGACATAATAAGTCTCCGCGAAAGCACGATAGAATTTCGTAAGTTTTTAATCCCTAAACCCTGTATCACAATCGTAATAATCATACGTTTTAATTTATCACTGCTAACGATGAACAGTTTCGTCGTCGAAGGTGTAGAAGCGTTCCGGAGTTTCTCCCATCGATTATCCATAACGGAGACCGAATTTACACCGGACTAATTAGCCCAAATTGCTTGTAACGTTGCAAGAAACCAGCTTGCGATGATCTAGCTCGCTTCTAATGGACAGGATACTTTGCGAATAACACCGAGGGAAATTGCAGCAAAATGTAAAAAAGGCGTCGAAATGATTCCGTCATAATTAATAATATTACTTGTAATCCTATTTGGATTTTTTCCTCAAATATAAACCGACGGTATATACTTTCTTTCTTTCTTTTTTCATGTACGTGCGCGCGCTTAGATCATAAAAGGTGGTTTCTTCGCAGATCCTGCGAGGAGAATCCTGCGAGGAGAATCCTGCGAGGAGCTACGATGCCTGGATAAGATATCGTGCTTACAGCTTGTCGCGTAAATATTACCTTTAATATAGCTTCGCTATAAATAACGTCGACCGTATATGGCAGTAGTGCCGGTTTCTCGATTCTCCTTCGCTCTCTCATATTCTCGACTCTTCCATAACGTCAATTTTCTCTCCTTCTCTCTTTCTCTCGTTTTCTCACCCTTGGCTAAAACGCTACCGGAGGAAAACTCGAGAGTGGAAAGTGAATCCCTTCCCTTCTCTCGCAGAAGCACGAAAGAGAGAGGGAGAGAGAGAGAGAGAGAGAGAGAGAGAGAGAGATTGTTCTCGGTTACATGCACATAAGCATACATTCGCGTAAAAACGTGGAGAAACATGGTACAATGCAGAAGCGTGTACGGTGGTATGGCACATGCAAGGACAAGAACTTCTCAGCTCGTATTCACACGTAGACGTCCATTGTCTCGACTTGTTCGAAAGTAAGGGAACGTAACTGAAGCGTTAAGGCTGACATCGTTGTTATGTTCCTTTTTTTTTTCTTTTTTTTGTTTTTCACCACCACCACCTCCTCTCTAGTCTAGATGACGCCCATTTATTTATGCAACGCGTTCTCGCGAATTTCAAAATGTATACTCTCGCAAAGTATTCTCGTTCTTCCATCGTATTATTTCTTTTCGAGTCCATCCACGTTTCTTCTCTATTCGGAGGCGCAAGTACCGTCGACGTCACCACTACCTTTTGGTTTTCAATCCCTATTCGCATGGCGGTCCCTTTTGTCTCGATATTCGACGACATCTCTCTCGTCGTTGTCTTTGTGTACTTGATATTTTCAAGAAACACTTTCCAAAGTCATTTATCGAGTTCGTTGATTTCTATTGGACGAAAGAACGACACGTTCGCCTAGCATAGCTGAATCGATCGTGGAACGACGCGTCTCTCTTTCGATTTCTTGACCGTCGGCTGCAAAACGATCGAGTGTTAAAACAGTGACGAAATTTTTTCTTAGCTCGTGATTCTCTTCTTGCATATTGAGTTTACATCGCGACTGGCCCATTGCCAAGGCCATAGGTATTGAACGGTTCCTCGTAAACACATAGCTGCTCCCGCGCAAATTCCAATTATTTTTAAGCGACTGAGCGTAATTAATTTGTAAAGAGCACGGATAATGAAGTCGCGTTCACCTGTTGGCTCTCTTTCTCTCTCTCTCTCTCTCTCTCTCTCTCTCGGTCGCTCTTTCTCCTTTGGTCCTTTGGTCCGTTCGAACAGAAGTGCAAAATACATATTTGCGTTGCCAGCAGGACCGAGTTACGCTTCTTTCGGGATGATTGTTACTTTAACTCGAGTCTGGGTCAGTGACGTCATCGTTTTTAGGCCGCCCACTTCAAGTTTGTACGTCGTCCTTTTAAATATTTACACGGCGCCTGTGACCGAGTAGCAACCATTTACAAGGAGATAGCTTTCGTCTTTGCGTCCGTTGAAACTGAAACGATCACCTTTATTTCCTGTTCCAACGAGAACGAATCTAGCTGAGAAAAATTGCTGCAATCTCAAATTTTTCATTCGCTCAAACTCGATTTTTATTCGATACGCACAGAACCAATGTATTTTACATTCGATGAATTATGTATTTTAACGTAAGGTCCGAAGACAAATTCTTTTGTCGGTTTTGCGATCACGCTACGCGGATCTTCCTCGGCTCGTACTTGTAAGATAATAGACGCGTACGCACGCACGCACGCAATAAAGTTAAGCTCGCGGCGAAGCCATTCTCGTGTCTCTTGCACTTAACCTTAGAACCGAGCTATTCCTTTTCACGTTGGGGGACTTTCTCATATATCGACTGGCATTTATTAGCACAGGTCATTGCTTCAGATCGCAGTCGGTCGTCGTTTAAAGAGATAGGCGCGCGCGCGCGCTCGCACGATTAAACTTCATCGTATCGGATTACGGCGTAACGGCGTGTACGCTTGCTCCCGTAACGTGTGACACGCTACCGTGACCTTTTCATTAATAAGAGGATATTAAAAAGGGAAAAATAAAGAAAAAGAAGGAAAAAGAAAATAACTAGCGCGTCGTTTCTTCCGTTTATTCGCGTCTTTTTCTAAAGTCTGCATTGGCTGACTTATTATCGATCGTCATAGTCTGCGGTTACGAAAGATCAATTTAGAAAGTCCTTTGGTGCCGGCGGATAAACAAACGAACAAAGGAGATACTTGCTCGACAAACATAAATCGTGTAAAGCGTGGATGTACGAGGAACTACGGCTTAACGTTCTCGACAAAGTCCATTGGTTCCGTGAACGAAGGTAAAACGCGTTCGGCCCTAAGGTACGGAAGGTTGTTTTGCGTCGGGCGTAAGCGTAATACGTACCGCATGTTATGTCGATCGATAAACTAAACTTGCAAATCCTTGCTCCGAGACGTCGCTGCTTTTTGACTCGAACTCCTTTTTTCTTTTTCTTTTCATCCGTTAGATCGATTGGGAGACGCCGAAGACGAGAACTTGCCAACGTAATAATTGTAATTATATTAAAGTCTACGGTGACACAGTAACATGGCACTTTGTTCGACTGCGTTACGTTATCGGACATTATCTAATTAATCGTCTCCGAAGCACGTAATGGTCGTATAATTTTCATTGTCGTCTGCCGTACAATTTCATTTGAATATTATCGATCTTAATCTTTTGACTGCGTTTATGCAGGTTACGCATTATCTTAATAATTCGACGTAAAACGCTAGTATAAATACCGATCTAGAAAAATGTAGATGCACGTGCACGAAAAAACGAGACCCTGTCGTCTCGATTCTAATAATCTGTAGGTTCTACCTATATAATAATTGATTAATAGTGAACGTGGCTCACGTATGAACGAATCTCATTGACTTTTAACACGTTTTACATTCGCGATCGGGCGAACGGGACGGTACCGTTTCTCGATAAAATCCGTTAATTCCATCAAATCAATCTCGTCTCGTGCAAACAGACGGTGCTAACGGCTTATCGACATCGTCGGTCCAATCTATTATCAGAACGGAACAGTTCTTTGACCGACACACCTTTTTGCCTGCTCAAAGAACGCGATAATAATACAATTAATATAAGATAAGAGATCTTTTACGAAGGAAGAGACGTTTCATTTTTTCCAACTTCGAACTAAGAAATGGAATCGCGTTATAAGATTTTAATGGCCGTCACCGATAACCCGATCTCTAGGAGGGCATCTAATCGTGATTAAGACATTGCCTTTTAATATTTCCCTTCGTACGGCACCATTTAACGTTCCGTTTTATGTTTGCAGTGAAGAAGGCGCGGTTCGTCTGCGAGGAAGGTTCGTATCAACTGGTATATAGAAGAAGAGGAGAGGGGAGGAAAGATGCGAAGAAGAAAAAAGAAGAAGAGTGGAAGAGTCAGAGAAGCGATTTCGCCGACTTGTCGGCGGATCGTTTCCTCCTGCCATTTAAACTTTCACGAGCGAAACGCAAACGTGGATCCGATCGAGCGTAACGGCGGACGATTGTCCCACAGAATTGGAATCGAAATCGATACCTACGTAAAGAGAAGTCTCTTAGTTACGCTCCAATTCTGAGATCCGCGCAAAATTTGTTGCGTTCGGATTGGAACGTTTCCAAGCTAAAGGTTATGTGACTTTTCGACCGGAATATCGCGACGTAACGTTCGTACAAAAAGAAATTATCATCGTTCGGTCGGGGTGGCATGCACCTAGTCGAGCCGTTCCTATAATTTTCGAAAATCCGCCTTGAAATGCGTTATTTGCGCCTGTTAAAATATCCTTTTACGACGATGCCGTTCGATTTTCATTTCCCTCGAGGCGCCTTCGAGGCTCCTTCGAAGCTTTTCAATTTTCCATATCGACGCGTACAAACCTTGAGTCCTTTTTATACCCTTTTATTCTTCTTTCTCATATTGTGTTTACCATCCGTTAACTCGAGCTTTAACAACGCGTCTACTCGTACGCGTCTGGAGAGTTGAGAGAGAGAGAGAGAGAGAGAGAGAAAGAGAGCATTATTTCATCGCGCATAAAACCACTCCTGCGTGTAGGATTTGTTTTACTTATCGCACTTTCTTCCTTCCTGTTCGAAGAAACGAAGTACGCAAAAATACACACTTTCATTCTCTACGCCTGCCTGGCGTATCGTTCTTCGTAGACCAATCTCGTACGTCGAATATTATATTACATATCGCTTAGTACCGTATATATCGTTAGTCGACTAGAGATAAGAATTAATTAACACGAATTTCAACGGGATAGAAATGATTTTTCTCGATTACCCTTGTAGATTAATTTCATCGGCGTACATACGGCGCACGTATGCGATAGAGAAAGGGAAAAAACGAAGAAAGGAGGAAAGTGGATATTCTCTGATAAATTCGCGAAGAAGGTAAACTTGATTTTGTTCTTTTCAAATCGGATCAAATGAGATATTGCCGTAACGCGCATTCGAGAGATGAAAAAAATTGCGTTCGAGGATGCAAAGAGCTAAAGTGAAAGCGTCAAGAGAGAAAAAGTACGCGGGCTTTTCAATGAAACGCGCCTTGCTTGCGACGGCGGAAACTTCAATGGGGGGGAGGGGGGGGGGGCAAAAAAAAGAAGGGAAGAGAAAAGAGAAATGCTGCTAAACAAAATCACATCTTTGTCAACTTTTGGCTTTTCTACGGTCAAAAGGTCGCTTTATTTGTACTCTTTTCGATTCACGATACGCGTGGGCGCGTATATTAATTTCTTACCGATCATCCATAGACCCTTTACGACGTAAGGTGAAAGACATGGAGACCTAAAGGTGAACTTAAATCAGTAAAGAAGAATGTATATCTTTCCCAGACGAAAACAAGAATGGACATTCTTGTCTTCAGACAGAGGGAGAGAGAGAGAGAGAGAGTAGGCAAAGTTGTAAGTAAAGTTATAAAGTTATAAGAGTCAAACTTTTCCGAGCGTTCGCTACCGAATAAAAAGATATAAGGAAGTAAAAAGGTAGCTCGATTATTAAACGTACTTGAACGTATTTATCGTAGTTACGAATGCGCGGAACAAAAGGAGAGAGGTTTAGCGATGGGTGCCTCGAGGGCGAGGGTAATTCGGGACGAACGTTTATCGAGCACGTAACCTTTAGCAAAACAAAGTCTCTCTCGTGAAAGTGTAGCAACTGTGTTTACTTGCTCGTACGTCGTTCGTTAGTCGACGGTGCGTCATTGAACGAACGATTATCGTTAACAATTACAGCGGAGGACTTCAATTCGTACGTAACGCTGAAACTGCAGAATGTAAAGTCGACGACAGTCACCGTAAAGGGGGCCAATCCAAGCTGGGAGCAAGATTTCTTATTGTGAGTACAATTATCCCTACGTACCGTCCTTCCATCATTATATTCTAATAGATATCGTTTCGTACGTAAGACGAAGTAGATGAATGCGAACGAAAGAGGGTGGAGAAAAGCTGCGAATCGAGGTCAGACGGTGAGTTTAAGAGGGTTCGATTATTTTTAAACTTTCAACGAGGTCGGAGGCGAAGCGCGGAGCCTCGCAAGAAAATCAATTTAAATTTAAAACGGTTGCTCACGATCATCGTCGTACCTTTTCCACCTTCTTCGAAAAGTAGCTACTTTTTTCTTTTTTTATTTCGAGCACGAACAACGTTTTCTATTATTTCTTCCGCTATATTTTCCTTTTCGAATGTCTTTTGAGCTGGACGAAACTGGTAGGTACGTATCGAAAAAGAAGAATGTTGCGCGGTTATAAATATTATCGGCTTGTACGCGTTATTGACTTTCCGTCTGCGGGCTTGAGAAACGCCGTGAAATCCGAAATTTCGCGATCGACTATCGAGCCCCCTTAAGGGGTAAGCCGATCCAGTCGATCATCGATATATAAATAGATGCTTAGCTTCGCGGCGACGAGATAGCGGGCTTAGAATAGGTCGATTAGCGAGATCGTGAGGTGCGTTTAAAATTTCAATTCCTTTTTCTTCTCTTTTCTCCTCTCTTATTCTCTCCTCTTCTTTTCTTTTCTTCTTTCTTTTTTGTTCCTCGTAGAAAGAGGCGAATGTGGCCTCAACGGGTCCGATCCGCCCGTTTCTATGCATCGTTAGCGCGTCTCGAGCATAGATCTACTTAACGTTTAAATCGTTGAAACGCCGACGAGGGGGAGGATTGATTTCTCCGGTTGCACATAATTATCGAACGAACGCGTAACCGCTCGCTAGCCCGAGAGCTGGAAAAAGAAAAAAAGCATTTTCCTGGATCTCTCCTGTTTCGGATCTGTTCTGGATCTGCTTCGGATCTATTCTACAACTACATTCTACATCTATTCCGTATCTGTTCTGGATCGAAGGGCCGCCTCGAACAAGTGGCGAATGACGTCATCGATATTTCTACCTAGCTATAGTTGAAAGCAGCCGGTTCAATGTTTCCGCCGGTAAGGTGGCTTACGGGCTGCCCCGTTTAAAACTCCTAACCAATGAGCGAGCGATCGATCGCCGGTCTTTTATCGCTATTACCACGCATATTGCGTTTCGCCAGCAAATTTCTTCCTTCAGGATAATCATAACGATTTTTTAATCATATCTAGTAAATAGTTCGCTTGAGTAATCGATCCATATCGAACAATTTCAAGTTTTCGCTGGAACGTTTCGAACGTAAGTAAGGACGCGCGAATCGTGACGCTAGGAAACTCTCGGCGCCATACAAATCCTTATGTACGAGCTAACAAATCTTTAACCTACTTTTGCACGTTCGGTGCAAGCTTTTGTATTCGTTGATCGTGTATATATTTAACGCGTATTTGTCTCGGTCCTCGACAAAGGGCTAAAGTGACGTTTCTAACAATGAGGGCCATCAATAATTACGCGATTGCTCGTTGGACCTTCGAATAATTACATAGTTAGTTGTTTTCTTACGAAATTCGATCGCGTTACTTTGTTAGAAACGTGTGATTTGCCATTAAAAGTTAATCTCTGCAAAAATCCGTTTTTTTTTTTTTCAGCGAAACAAACGATATGAACGCTGGCCTGCTAGTAGAAGTTTGGTGCAAGGGATTTCTCTGGGATCGTTTTCTCGGTTACTACTTCATCCCACTTTCGGAAGTGTCCTACATGAACGAGGTAACGTCAAATAAGACTTTCGAGACATCGGCGTTAAAGCAAGAGCAACGCGTATCGTCAGATAACAACAGCAATACACAACCATTCGGCGACACTCGGACGGTACACTCAACACGATACATACACATTTTTTAGTAGAGCATCGTTTTTCAATCGAACGTGCATGCGCATAGCTGCTTTTACCGAAACGCTACTTACTCGTTCGTTCCGAGGCATATAGCTTTGGACATTTTTTCTCGATCGAAAAACTTTTGATATTTGCTGAAAGGACTGAAAATCAAATTCGGCCAGTCGCAGCAAATTTTCGCAACAATTTTTTCGAAAAACTTTCTACGAAATGTTTGCGAAAATTTACGATCGTAGATTCCAAATTTTCATTCGTCACGATTATTCGAAGGAAACTTTGAAATTGATCAAAATCACTTTATCTAAAAATACGAAATATTGGAGCAGATATTTTTTTTTTTTGTATGTTCAATCGATGGTAGTAACGTAGCTATAGAAAGTTTTGTAGAATTTTAACTCATGCACGTGCACTATCCGAAATAAACTAAGCGAATAGTCTTTTCCAGCATGCAGTTTCATTCCACGCTTAAGACACGATTCTATTGTAAGCATAAGAGTTGAAAAACTTTTCGATAAATTCTTCTTTCAGTTTCATCGATCTTTTAATATCTCTCGGATATATCCATTAATAAGGAAATTGTATCGCAGCAAATTTTAACCGATATTTCTTTCATCTAGGTCGTACTACAGTCAATACTTCAATTTCTTTGTTATCCTCTTTCTCGTATCGTATGCAAAGATTTTTTTTACGCCGATTTCACGAAATAAAGTTTTTCTATTACGCGCTTTTTTCTCTACCACTTAACGTGTAATATCGAAGCTTCGAGGGACTTTGAGAGAGAGAGAGAGAGAACAGAGGAAACGCTAATTATTTACGAGATGCTTCAAAGAGGGCTCTTTTGGAAACACATTCTTCCTTCTTTCTCCATCCATCCCCGATGTAGTACATCTTTACCTTTTTTTCTCAATCATCTGATCGAAGTTCGTAGACGTAACGAAATTCGTTGAGTGTTCTCACGTCGAACGAACTGAACCCAATTACCACCCTGGTCCTTGATCGAAAGTACTACTGTTTTTTGAGACTCTTCGATAGAGGCGTCTCGACCGATTCGAGCCGTGAAACTATTTTTCCGATTTATTGTATTTTCGGCGAGCGTCGACGATCTATCAAGCGCATATTTCACTCTATTTCCTCGTTCGAGCCACCGTTCGAGTGAAACGATTTCGATATATGTAGTCGGTCGGAGGATAACGAATAATGAAACGAGAGAGGAAGAGGAAGAGAGATTGCAAAAGTAATTTGGCTAAGTGTTGCTTTCGTCACCAGGAATTGAAATTTCCTCAAAACGATACCGAAAAGTATTAGAAGGAAAGATGGAAGCACGATGTGAAATACGTTCGTCGCAAGTACTTGCGAGATCGTGAAAGACGAACGAAAGTCCGTTGTCTTTTTATCGGTTCTTTACCTCGAACCTCTCGCGCGATAGTCCTTTAGATTATATCTTTCCAAAGTCGATCTTTTGTCCAGACATTCTCAATTATCGACAAAACTTTCGACACTCCGAAGCTCGAGAGATTCATGATCCGACAAGTATTTATTTACATATTACATTCTCTGCTACATGTACGATTTAATGCGATACGTTACGAGCTATGAGTTTTGATAAGACTGCCCAATAATGCGATTATCGCAGATTCTTCTCTTTTCAAATTTTTATTCAAAAATTATTCCCCATTTTCGTCGTTTCAATCGGTGCGATTCTCGCTCGTTTTCTTTATTTCTTTTTTCCTCTTTCTTTCTTCTTCAGATGCAGCATATCGTTTAAACGTTTCAAGAGTTTTCCAAATCGTTTTGGACGCACGTCGTTATCGGTGACCTAACGACGTCTTCGACCTTCTCCTTTCACGATCTCGAAGAAGCTTACCCGTCTTTCGTCCATTGTGAATTTTATGCTTCTTGATAATGCGACGATCATATTTCACGGACTACAATTTCATAATGACATCGATTCACCCTCTTTACCCGCGCGCACGCGCGTTCTCTCTCTCTCTCTCTCTTTTCATCTTACAATGCGTTCTATAAGTCGAATGTGAAACACATCCCGGCTCTGATCCGTTTACCATCGAGGCGAGCATTTGCAGGCGCGTGACGGAAACATAAGAATCCCGGTAATCCCAAGCTTAAAGGCTGTCCATAATCTATCCTCGAGTTAGCTTCGGCTCTTGTTAATATCAAACTTTTATATCTTCCTTCTCCCTTTCGCCCTTTCTCGATTATTAACTTTCAAATCTTTTGATCAGCAATCGAGTGATTCTTCGAAACGATCAAGAAGCGATTTATAATTTATGCAAACAAGTTTGCGGCAGATTATATTTTCCTATTATTATTTTCTTCTGTAAATTTACAATTCGTAGTAAGGATTTGCTATTACGATAGCAGGCCAGAGCGAATCACATTATTTGACGTTTTAATTTTCAATATTTTTCTCGCGTGAAAAGAAGGAGGATAAAAATAATCGTAGATCGTTGAAAGAAAGAAGTTGCGGATCGATATCATCGATAGCTCGGTTCGCAACGAAAAAGGAAAATAAAAGGAAAGAGAAAAGTCCGTCCACTTTTCTCCCTTAACTTTTCCCCGCTCGGCTCGCTTATAAAATATCATTGCCGTAGAGTGGGTAGCGCAAATAAAAGTCCCTCGAACAGTCGATATCGTTCCGTAGAAGTTTGACGATTCCGAAGCTCGAACGAAGAGAGACGACCGATACAAAAGGTGGAGGAATACATAAATTCGTAAGTAACATGAAACTTGCTACCGCGGCCTCACCGTTTCTTTCTTATACTTTATCCATGATATCATACGTTTCCATCTACTTTTCTTTATTAAAAAACGAACCAAGTCTAAAGATAGAAAAGCTTTTCCGCTTATATTAACCGAATTTCTCTTATAGATTTTGTTACAATTATAGTCTTGAAATAACTTTAAGAAATATCGTTCTCGAGATCACAATTTTTAATATCGAAAATAGAAACGTTTGGATATTTATCCGAGACTTATAAGGGACATTTTCAAAGAGATGGGATGACAGGGCCAAAGTCCATATTCCTCCTTCTTCTCTCTCTCTCTCTCTCTCTCTCTCTCTCTCTCTATCCCTCTCACACACTACTCCGAAGGTCCTTGAACCATCGCAAGCTGCGAAGGATCCCAGAAAAGAATTTCGACTCAAGTATCCTTACATATTCATTCTTTCGGATGAAAGAAGATGCGTTTGACTGCACCGGCAAGATCGACCGACAAAAGAGACTAGCTTTGCTAATCCAATTGATTCGCAAAGGATTTTGAAAATTATGAGAATAGCGTAGCGCCTTTGCCGGAGATATTCGCGAAAGAATGTCGCGTAAGATCGTCATAAGCGTATTACGTAGGCACGGTTTGGTTCGATCGGAGAGGAAGGATCGACGAAGGATCTTCTCACCGGTGCAAAAGCTAGGAAAAAAGAGAGTGAGAGAGGAGGGGCAGTGTGCTTTTTTCCGCACGAATTGCATCAAGTACATCTTATCTTTCGACGGAGGGTCGTACAAATTAAATTAGAGGGTGGCCTTACCTCGGATAGGGGTGTAATTCAGTCACGTCCGAGTAGACGACCCTTCCTTTTACACACACTCGAATACTCGCCTCACCCTTTAACCGTTCCGTCCTCGCTTACCGCATCCAAGAGTAGCCTATCGCCTGGATTTATCCTAATCTTTCTATACATCCGCTCGAATATACCATAGTCATAGATATCGTAGATGTTTGCTTTATTAAAGGAAGATTATCCGGTGGGACATTCCTTTACGTCTCGAGTTCGAGCGTAGGAGCGTAAGGATCGACATTTGATGACGAGACAAGAGAAAGACCAACGTTTTTAAACTCGTCATCCTGAATTTTTGATTCGAGAAGAATAAAAGAAGCATAGCCATGACTGCCTTCATCCATGATATCCACCTTGGTCCCACCATCGCCATCGCTAGCAACAATCTCCGAGTCTTTCCTGCTCGTGACGTCACCTGGCGCTCAGCCAACTCGGAGCGCTCAATGAAAGCCCGTCGGGGAAGCCAAGGCGACGTAGTCGACGTGCTTTTACGACGGCATTATTTTGCGTGCGCACACGCGAACGGCCAGCCCCGATCTTGTGGCAACGACCTTGATAGAGGACTCGAACGATATCGCACTTCTTCTTTGTATCGTTCGAATAGAGACCTAAATCGAGCCAGCTTACCATACACTACTTTACATCGTAAAATTTCTTACGACGCAACACCTCTTTCCAAAGTTCTTACGACAAATTACTTTTCGACGATCGTAAGTCGCGCTTCCTTTCTTTTGCCTTTCCTTTTATTCGCGTTTGCACTTTAAACCTCGTGATCGTGACCACGAATGATTGGTAGAAGGGAGAGGGAGAGGGAGAGGGAGAGGGAGGGAAGGAGGGAAAGAAAAAAACGATGAATCACGAGACGAGCCATTCTTTCAAGTTTCTAGACGATCGATCGACGCGACGAGTCTGGCGAGCCGACGTCGGGACATAAGGGGAATGAGAGCAAGAGATAGAAAAAAAAAAAGGGGAAGGAAATAGGTGGGCTAAGAGAAGCAGAGTGACCAGAGTGGGAGGTTTGCTGCGGAAGAACGAACGAAAGTTGAAAATATAACGGATAAACTATAGTAAACGTGACGAGAAGAGGGTGCGGCGGTAGAGAGATTGATTAAGCGATGTGTAAAAAAGAGAAGGAAAGATAAAACGTGCGAGAAAACGGAACGAGATCTGGTAGCTTTTTCTGTTGCGAGGACAATCTGGGTCAGGTCTGGCTTAAAATATTCATAGAGCCGACCGAAGAGCGAGAGATCTTCGTACGAGCGATTCGATTCACATTAGAAATGCGCTGACTGTGATATGTCAAGAAACTCGAGAGGGGTATAACGCCGGGATAGCACTGTAAACGAACGGCATCGGCAACATGCCTCGGTATATGGCTCTCTCTTTCGAAGTTTACGTGTGCCACTACGCACACGTGGAAAGAAGCAGCCGTCCCTAACGGTGCCGCCTTGGCATAGCTTTTAGCGATATCTCCTTTATCCCTAACGTCAACATTTTCACTACGTTCCACGGTATGACGCTTGCCGCACTCATGCGATTCTGAATTGAATTTGCCGTCACAACGATGAATATCCTTGATTTCGGAAGAACGTCTTCCTCCCGGGAGATGAAAATCCTGCCTCTCCACGCTTCAATACTTTTCGATCCTTCGTTGCTTTTCATTTTATCGAAAGAGTAGACGACGTTTGTCAAAAAAATGGCTATGGTTAGCAGACAATCTTTTATCAATTTTCTTCAACACACATTTTTATATACATAGGTATATAAAAGTAATTTTCATTTCTTTTTAACAAAGCCACGCGCAAAAATCTTTCTACCGACCTAATATTCCTTCTCCGGTAATTAACTATCGAAAGTAGATATAATATGCCGATCGGAGAAAAGTTTTCGATTATTATTTCTTGTCCGCTCTTCCTTCTTTCCTTTCCGCGAAAGACTTTATTACCTTATAAGAATAAAAGACGCACCGAGAGAGAGAGAGAGAGAGAGAGAGAGAGAGAGAGGCTCTGAACGACGCGCACAGGAGAGATCGATCTTCTTTTCGCCATTTTAACACTGTCGAGGAGACTTACCTACCTAAATTTGCATTTTCATTACCGACTTAAAGCTCGCTCGAGAGTGGTCTTTCAATGGCTGCCGGCCTTTCTTCTGCACGGCCAAAGAGAGCCACCACCCACTCTCTCGTCGTTAATCAGACAAGAATCGAGATTTAGCGAGAAAGAAATCGGCATTTTTGAAGTTCGAAGAAAGGAAAAGAAAAATAAAAAAGGACCGTTGCGTAATGTAAGTAGGAGTAACGGAGATGGAGGATGCAACGGATATCGATTTATTTCGTTCCTCGATGGAGGCCTTCGATGGCAGCTACGATCGAGAATCATTTCCAAGACTCCGTTCCGCTGATCGACGATTTCAGTCTTGGCTCACGAAGACTATGAAGAAATGGCTCAACAGGATGGCACTCTTCGATCGATCCTATCATTTCCGTTCTACTCTTTATCTTCCCCTTCTAGCGTCTCCTCCGAAGTAAATCGTTCGTTTGCCTTCCTAACGCCGTGGAAATATGAAGGAAGGAACGAGAGACCGAATATCGCTTCGATGATTTCGCAAGTATGTCGTTCTATGTGTCGTTCCTTCGATAACTCGAAAGCTTCGAGAGAGTCTTTCGAGAGATAATCGCTATCTCCTTTAAAGAGGGACTGGCGCGTGATCTTTAAAAGAGAGGATCGAGTCGAGTCGCTTAGTTGTCCCAAGAAATTGATGAACGACCACGAGATCTCGTTCGATCGAGAGTTAGGAAATTGTAGCCGCTTTTACGAGAACGATGGCTTCTTCTTTCTATCGTTATATTCTCTCTCTCTCTCTCTCTCTCTCTCTCTCTCTCTCGTCATAATAGGAAATAGTCATAGAGCGTTCGTCCTTATCGCGTGACAAATCCCCACGCAACGTTTGTAATTATTTGCGGAGATTATGGCGGAGAATCATTGTGTTGTCGGACCCTTAATTGCGGGGGCGTCTTGCCTCATTCGCAAATACCCAGGCTTTCTCTCTCTCTCTCTCTCTCTCTCGTTTACTCGCTCTACACGTTTTAGCGTACACCGTAATTCTCTTTTTGTCCTCGCTCAATTTCATGAGATGGCACGAGAACGCCGAGCCAGCACACGCCGACGACGAAGAGGTGGTTGTTGGAAAAAATCTTGAAAAGGGGTCAAAACGCGCGTGCGGAAAAAAGAAAGGGGTGGGATTTATAGAGACGTTAATAATCGTGTCGCCTCGTGACTCGGTCGGGTAGTATCGACGTTTCACGTTTGTTCCGTTAAAATGTGTCTCGTATCGATCGGCAGAATTTTTACGTCAAAACGAAATGCACTCGAATCGATCACACACATATTTCTCTAGAAAGTAAATAAGAAATGTGAAATTAATTTGTTGATTGGCGAAAAGAATTATTATGGAAGCGATCGCAAGAAAATTAGTTTTGCCATAAGATTCATGGAAGAATTGTATATTTCGATGGCGCGAGATAGGAATGCAAATTACGTTCGTTTAGTTTATTTTATTGCGATGCATATCGAACGAGAGTATGGTTAACGCTCTTCTCTCTCTCTCTCTCTCTCTCTCTCTCTCTCTCTCTCTCTCTCTGCCATGATGCCCTGTTCTCCTCCTTCCATCGATTCGTTCAGACACTTATTTCTCTCTTGTATGATCGAAACGATAATTGGGCTCGGTTGCATGGAGACGGATTGAAATCAGACGGGGGCGACCACACGTCACACCTATATCACTAACTCAATTCACCTACCCCTAGTAGCGCTGTAATAGGCTGGAATTAATTCCAACTCGGGCGGATCGACGAGCATCCTCGATCGAGTACAGCGAGTCGTCTTTAATTATCGTTGCGCGTAAAATAGAAAGAAGTTGAAATTGATCGAAATACTTTGCAAAAGCAATCGATCGACGAGAGACGCGGTATTTCTGAGTCGCGGCTAACCAAAACCATTGTGGCTAATTCATCGATTATATTAGAACAGGAGAGGGAACAGTAAGTTATCCTGATAAGAAGCAATTAGGATTAAGAGCACAGCGTACGCTCGATTTGCGATCTGCGATTGTCCGAATAATGTCCTTTAATTTGCAGTTAGATCGTTAGCATCCTCGATGGAAGAACGTTGCTCGATGTTTCTCTTTCGTCTTTGTCGTGCGCAAAATGCCAAACGGAGAATTTATCTTTGGAGCAAGAATGACAAGGCCCATTGGCCCAAAGATAATTCTCCTTTCCTTTTATCTGTTTTTCTCGAAGCAGCGCGAAATCGGATGATCTTGGATAACGAGATTGTAGATATTTCTTAAAATCTCAATCTCCGTATATTTCGAGACTACTCGTTATTCTCTCCTTCTCGTCGCATCGATCGTTGAAAATTATCAAATATGTTACGAAGCTAAACTGCGACTAAATATCCTAAGAAAATTTGCTTACGAGAGAAAATCCTTTGATTCATCCTAATTATCGTTACTCCGCACCTTAACCCTTATTCGAGCTTTTAGCGTCGACGAGGCTGTTTTCAGTTTTTACGATTCGCCGTTTCTCTAACGAGAACGCCGTAGTCTAGTTTCGTGATGGAATCGGATTAGTGGGGCAGAAATAATTGAAAGGAATTCGTTAGGACGTCGAGTGCCCTCGTCGACTTACGATCGCGTGTTACGTCCGTCGAAAGTCAAGAAAGGGAAGAAAATATTTTCTCCAGACGTTGACGGTGAAATACATAGGGTACAACAGGTCCTTAAAAGGAGCGAAAACCTCGATCGACCTGATCTCGATTTTCTCACTTCGAGCTCTTTCAAGGACATCGATCTTTAACCATTTTTCGTAACCACTCATGGAATTATAATTTTGCATATCCTGACGCAATTCCTCTTTTGAAATTTCTCACGTACGACTGCTCGAGAGGGAGAAAAATAACCGAGACCGAGAGCTTCAAGGTTCAAGGTACAAGTTTGTTACTATGGCAAATAAAAAAAAGGTATCGCTTTAATTGTGGCCCATTTCTAACAGGTTTTTCCACCTCTCCGATTCTTTTCGCGATTGAAATAGAGAGGAAGAATATTTCATGGCTACAGCCATTATCGCTCGACGCCTAACTAACAACGGTACGCATTCAGATCGTTATACGCCAAATGGAAAGAACGCTTTCGACGAAGTTATATAAATTATTATACATTCACGCTTCTATTTAATAATTGGAGTTCGCGAGCAGTCGGGACGTAACGCGTTGATTCTCGATGCTAATGCAATCGTCGGCGAATGAATTATAGTGCATTCGAAACTACCCCATCTACTACGTGCATTAAATTATTTACTCTTTCATCGTATACTGCGCAAACGTCGTTTAAAAGATGGTCGAAAAATGAGTACGAACAAAATTAGCTATCTACAGATATCGTATGTACGTATGTACGTATGAAAGATAAACAGTATCGTGAATCAACAAGACGTTCTCGAGTATATTTGATCGACTCGATGAATTATAGTCGACGTAAGGCAAACAATATGGCTATTCGCCACTCTGCATTACGTATTTACCGGAGTCTCTTTAATATTAAAGCTTTTTACGATATTTCACGATTAAAATATAGCGTTAAAAAAATGTCCCACAAGCTGGATCGTTTTTATTTTTTCCTCAAGTTGCCCTTGGAATTACTTTAATCCAGTAGGTACAATCTTATCGCAAGATCTTCTCGCTCGCTTTTTCTGAACGAACGTAGCGATGCTTTTTAGTTGTTCTTTTTTTTCTTTCTTTTTTCTCTCTTTTTTTTTTTTTTTTTCTTTTTTTTTTTTAGAGCGACAATTTTTCTCTTCCCTAAGTTGTTGTCGTCCGTAGAATCTTGGATTTATATCGTTTTATACCTTCACTTTGCAGGAGGGCTCTGGACAGTGGGTCGGCTTGGATTCCGAGCTCGAAATGAGGGGTGCCGAAATCATTGGCACGAAAAAGCCGACCGGTCACTCTCTACTAATAGACTGTCGATTGGAGCTACCTTACGGTAAGTCCGATTATTTATTATTGCACTATAAAAGAAAGAAAAAGATGATTATATATAAGGACAATACGACCGTGCTTTTATACTAGTTTAATTTTATAGTTCTTTATCACGAGATACACACGCGCGCGCGCGTACACTTTTAAACGCAACAACAACATGATCATCGTGAAATATAAAAAGTCGAACGATGTAGTTCATTCGTTGGTCGATGGTCAAAGGACCTTTTCAAATACGGTTGCCAAAAGTGTTCAACGCGAGACTTATCGCTAGGAAAAGAAATCTCGGCTGACACGCATATATCCGTTTAATTTCACGATCGTCAGACTCCAATCTAGACAGTGGAATCGAAAGAGCGTAAATGTTGAAAAAAATCTAAGAGAGAATCGATCCATCCAAGTTTGGAAGGTAAATGGACGTGGATTACGAAGGGATCGAACGAAATTGGCTCCCGGTAAGCCTTTTAAGATTTTTTTAATCGAAGCAGTAGCCGTCGACGAAAGATGATAAGTATTATACGAAAAAAAAAAAAAAGAAAAAAAAAACCAAAGAGGATTTCTAGGGAAGTGGAGAGAAACGTGCGTTACGGGCTCGTGTAGTAGTCGATCGTACGAGAGGCGGAGGAGGAGAAAACACGACTTCTCTTGCACGGGGACGAACTTTTAATTGAGTACGTCTAGAAACTTGTCGAGCTTTTGGCTCGACGCCTGCCGGTGGTTCGTAGATTCCAAGCCGATTCGTACCATTCGCATGCCGCGTAGCTACGTGCTTCGAGAATTATTTCGACGTCTGGTACTTTGGAAATTGGTCGAAATCGACCGAACGTTGCAGGTGAGTGGGGGGGGGGGGAAAGAGAGGAGTAAAAAGGAAATACCAACGAAGCTTCCTCGCTCGAAGTTTCGCTCCCGGGTTCAGACGAAACGAGGATAGCGCGTTTCTGCGTTTGTGCGAGCACGCACAAAAGAGAAGAGAGAGCGCTTCGTTTCTCAATTTGGTTTCCTCTTCCTTTGCAACGACGATGCAATTCTTTCTCAAGCAGACATCCGATGATACGACCGACATGCTTTTCGTACGTTTATACAAAACTAGGAGATGCATTCTAGCTATACATATCGTATAGCTGCGTTTTACATGCATTATTCATGAGCGATCGCGTATAACTGCAAACTCATCGTTTTCTCTTCCGATATCGATCGTTAATAACGTTTTGTGTAACCGCCCCAAAGGCAGACCAATTTAAACCGGAGGATTTTGAAAAACGTTTACCTATCAATCGCTAATCAATTTGTAATAATGAAATGAGGACCCTTCGTTAATGGCTTTCTCGATATTCTCAGACATATGCGTTAATAGTATTTCCTAATCTTTCCAAATTTATCTCATTAGATGCGAGAACGAGCGTTCTTTTTCCTAAATATAATCTTTTAGAGAAAAACGTTCGGTTCGAAAAAGTAATACTTTCCAAGAAGCGCGGTCAACTTTTACCTACTGGCCGGTCGTCGACACGACGATCGATATGTTATCGACCCTCTCGCTTCTCGGTTACAATCGGAGCATGTTTCCGATAATTTCGTGATAAAAATGGACAAAATTTTCTTTCTTGGGATAAAACGCCATGGATCGACGTTGTAAGAAAAAATCCGGCGGGAGGCTATAGGAACTAGGGACAATAACGGGAATAAATGTCGGAGGATCGATAAGGAGGGGCTAGAACGTCGACGTAGGACGGGTAGAACGGGACGGGGCAGGATGAGACGTAGCCGTTTAAAGTACGGACCGATTAGCCGAACGCGTTGACGCGAAAATTGCCCTTTATCGTGGACGATTTTTCTCGATTCCCTTATATATTTAAATCGTGCGCAAAGTCTTACGCGAGTTCCTTTTAAAGCAACGGTGCAAATTATTTTGTATCACGCGATGCTCCACTTGACCGTGTTGCGAAATGAGGGAAAAAAGGAGGCCGTTTATAATAAACCTAGGTGCAGGCTGCATCGCTCTACCCATCCCTCTAACCCTCCTCGCATTCCCTTCCTTTCCCTTTCTTTCCAACGTCACCCTCGTCTACACGTTCTTTTTCTCCTTCTCTTTTTCCTTTTCCACCTTTGTCTTTCCTACTCCCCTCTCACAACCGCGTGTACTTTTATTCCACGTATATTTCCGGTTTTCTCTACATCCGCGCCGACGTGCCTGCTTTTAATGGATTTTCATCGAGCGCTCTCCTTCTTATCCCAGTTTACCTTTCATTGAGCTTTTTTCAGGGCGACGTGTAAATAGAACATAGATACCTCTTAAATTATATTTTAAGACCTTGACACTCACTCGAACGCATAATGTATTTTTTTACGCTCTTTCAATCACTTTGCCGATATATAAAAATAACATTTTCGGTTGGAATCTACTATCCAAAGGCAATGTGCTCCGAAAGAATCAATATCCTCGTAGGTACATGTGGAAAAGATTTATGACGCTCGTAGAATGGTAAGCCGGTATTTTTGAAGACACCTCGATGGATTCATAAATATAAGTCAGATTTATCGGACTGCATAGCATTACGTCGACACGGGAACGGTTTATTTTCATGGCTATCCCTGAGCACCGCGACAAGAAAAAAGATCTTACTCCGACGGCATTTTATACATAAATCACCGTTCGCTAAATCAGAAAATTCGTACGGAGCTCTTTCTCTCTTGTTCATCTCTATTCGTCTCGGATAAGGTCTTTTATCACGAAACTACTGACTGGTCTCGACGAGCCCCGTCGTCCCGAGGCCACCTTTCGTTCCAATATATCTACATACGGCAGGGAAAAGACAGATGTGTGAAAGAGGACAGCAATGAGTGGAACAGAGAAGAAAACTTTGGAGATACTGTCGTTCGTCTCGTTAATCCGACTAGATCGCTAATAGATTTCTATTTGCGAGAGAGAAAATGCATTGCCGAAGAGGCGCCTCGTTTATTCGACCTTTAATCCGAGCTAAAAGAGTTTGCTCTCTACGAAATCAGTGATTATCTTCAAATCAATCACCGTAAAACACTTTTGGCAGCCGCGTCGACGCGAACAACACACGTACATATGCCCATACGTTTACCGACGCACACGTAGACGCAGAAAAGAAAAGAAAAGAAAAGAAAAGAAAAGAAAAGAAAAGAAAAGAAAAGGAAAAAAACACGATCGTTAACGGATGAGAAACGTCCAATCGTACCGTCTGATCAGTGTCTGACCAATCAGGAAAGAGCGATCGGCGAACCGGATGGAAAGCCCTGCTAACGAGCGAAACGGCAATGCAGTTGCGAGCAGCTCGGCCCATGTGTGGCTCAGGTACCCTCGTCAAAATCCGCATTGACCTTGATCAATAGGATCTCCTCCCGATTTTTGGTTTTAGGGGATTCCCATTGATCGCGGGAACGCCGTGCGCTAATTCGCACCTCACGTATTATTTCTTTTATCGTTCAGCGGATGCTTCGTTTTTCGTGGACTTGCGTCGAGCGCACATAGTCGAGCTTAATTACCTTATCTCGCTCTAATCCAAAAGATACGAACAAGAAGGAAATTTAACAAAATGATCGAAACGAGACGCGCTTTCACGATCCACGAGAGTATCCGCGTTGTTTGAACGTAATTAGCGATAATAACCCTCTTTTTGCTCGTCAGCCACTGCACCATAGCCTTTACATGTCGGTTTTCGTTTCTCTTTCTTTTATCCTCTCTTTATCTTTGCGCCATATTGTAAGACGATGCAATCGGAAAGATTGTAGGCGACGACGATCGATCGGTTCAACGAAAGATAGTAGGCCCGAGATTTCTCGTTTCACGGTAATTAAGAAAATGGCTTTGAACTTAATTGACTCGAATGCTTTGTTCCAATCTTTTCGTATCGTCTTGCGTCTCTTTTTTTCCCTTTCCTTCTATTCTCCGTTAAGTTAATTGTTCAATCTCTTTTGGATCAACTCGTGCGTGTTTTACGACGTAAGTATGACGACGTAAAGTGTAAAGTCACGCTAAGAAAACTCTTTTCGGTTCTTTGATCGATGAATTTATCACCGTTAAAATAATATTCTCATATGTTTTCTCCTTTCGTCGAATCGATCGATCGCCGGCGTAATTCGTGAAAACACACGCATACACACACACACACACACACACACACACAGAAAGATGAAAAAAAGGAAAAGGCATTGCATTATCACGAGAGCACGGCACCTCTTCTAGGAATTCTGCTTTTCGTTATCTTTAGTTTGATATCTTTAGAGAAGAAAGAGAACGCGTCGATCGTTCGTAAATCAATGTTAAAAGGTGAGACGTTTGACCTTTCGATGTACTTGAGCAGTAAGCTTTATCCAGAGACTTTTATCGTGTTTTGTCCATAAAAGAGATAGAGAGGAAGCATCGGATGCGCCGACAATCAGGTTTGCTAAGAGTATCGAGGTAAAATGAAAGAAACGTTGGAAGCGGTGACAAAGCGTTGCGTATCGAGTGTTTTTCTTGTCGATCGGAAAAAAATACGTTATCCGACATCTCTTTTATCACGCGCAAAGATATCGTTGCTTTTACTTGTAATTTACGCGACAAATTTCTATAAATCCCTATCTTCCAATTTTCTTATTGAATATCCAAACACATCGTTGACTTCCGTTTCCTCCGTTGACGACAACCTTTATCGTTATTCTCCCATTCGTTCGATTGGCCGATAATAATTCGATACGATATATTTATTCTTCGATTCCGTTCCGTCCTCGCCCGCTATCTCCTCTCTCTCTTCTATTTTTCTATCTCTCTTCAAGCATATATTTCCTTATTAAAGCGCACATATTCATTCACTTTCGCAGCACACCATCGCACGTGCACGCAGTGGCGCGGCGATAGCACAAGAGGGGGGATGGGCTTTGCCGCGTTAAGTGAGCGACTTTTTCTTTTTCTTTGTTCTTTGAAGGCTAATGACAATGATATCGCGTTGCAATGATGCGAGAGGGTACCTGCGGATATATACATACAACCGAGCTATGGCTGCGACACTGTAATTTAACTGAACAATTGTCCATAGTCGTTTCCCTTCACCCCCCACCCAACCCACCACCACCACCACCACCACCACCACCCTTCTATCTGCCTCTTCTCCTTTTCTTCTTCTTTTCTTTCGTATACGACTTTGCTTTTCAATCGGATCCATCATCGACGACCAATAGTAGTAGGCGCCGATGATGTCTGATCCGTTAAATCGTCGACGAAACAAAAATGTCTTTTGCGAATTCCTCCGATTTGATTTTTTTCCTCTGTCGGCGAATGAATGGGGATAGTAATTACGTTAGTTAGCTTCATTCGTTTCACTTTTCAAGCATGCGAAACGCATCGTGGAGTGTGTATTTCTATTTCTATTTCTAGTTTCTTTATTATTTTCGTACACTTGTGTATTTATCTTACGCACCAGGAAGACGTTGAAAAATCAGTAAAGTTAACAACGAAACGATTAAAACGAAATCTAGCGAATGGTCGTACACGTTGATCGAATCTTTTCGACGGTCGATTAAACTCATCGAAGGAAAAACGTTTGTTCGAAATTGTTGTCAGGTTTCGATAAAGAAGAACGATAAAGGCTCTTCAAACTTTTTCAAAATACCAAGATCTTTGTTCTTCGAAAAGTAGAGAGAGAGAGAGAGAGGGAGGGAGGTAGGAGCAACGATTAAAACAGACGAAACCAATTAATCGTCTAACGCGATATACATATACATATATATATTATATAGCATATCGCTTTGATTCAATCATTTCTTTCAGCCGAATAAACGGATATATAAAAGAAGATGGTCTTGCGTTCTTCGTTGTCGGAAAGTTATTTCGTTCCTTGACCGAATCTTTTGGTTCCTCGTCTGACGAGGCCGCATCAAAAAGCCGGCTATGAAATCGAAGGGAGAAAATTAAAAGTCTCCGCGTCGGCATTTTTCGAGACAAACGTTTCCTTTTCTTCGTTACTCGTTTCCGATAAAATTGATCGCTTTTTTTGCGAAAAGGAAAAAGAAGAGATGCTAGAATTTTCTTATTTTTAGCATCCTTTTCGATTCGGCCAGCAGCAAGGAAATAAAAAGAGTCTGTCCGAAAAACCGAAGAAATAAATGACGACACTCGCTCAGAAAGACACGTCTCGTTGTGTCATTCGCGGATCGCAAAAATTGAACCTCGGATAAAATTCGCCTTGGGCTAGGTGGATAACGACAAAGAGACAAAGAAAAAGAAGGAAAACTTGGACGGGGGAATCTCTTCGTCTCTCGTAGAAAGAAACTCTCTTTATCGCACACACGCTCGGTCGCTCGGTTTACGTTCGTAAAAAGAGCCACTACTAGCGGGCTTCCACTCAAGCTCGCAGTTACTCGCAACGCCGTTTTTCAATATATCGACGAGCAGATGTTATATTATCGACGCGAGCAACGTTTATATATCGTATTTATATCGGTCGAACGATCGTCGAATAGCAACGTCGAAAGACCAACGAGGTTAGTGCTTAGAAAATAATCTGAAAAAAAATAAAAAAAGCGGCTCGCGCGAAAAAACATCAACCGATATTCTTTCCTCCGAGTCGTGTACAATAGAAGAGTTGAAGGGGTGAGAGCGAGCGGGCGTGCGCGTGCGTGATGCTTCGAGTGCAGCAGGCAGGTTTCCCTATCTCCTTAAAGAGACGTCACTATTCTCGAACGGAGGAGAAACGGGAGAGAGAGAGAAAGCTTTGGAGAGGTCATCGGAGTCGTGGGAGGGTTGAAACTCTCGTCGTCTCGCTGGAAAGTGGGGGAAAGCTCAAAGAAAAGAACTGCTCGGTCTTTCTGCTTCCGAGACGACGACGACGACGACGACGACGACGACGACGACGACGACGACGACGACGACGACGACGATGAAGAAAAAGACGGAGACATCGACTCGCTCTCTCCTCCGGGGGCTTGACCCTTTTTAGACACGACCGCAGGGAGTTCCTTATTTTAATTGCATCCGAACCAAAGTTAGAAGCGACCACTGGCAGCGAACAAGCACTTTCTCTCTCTTTCTCTCTCTCTCCCTCTGCCTTATTGCATATGAGTGTGTATGTGAGAGTAAGAGAGACGAAGAAAAGAGAAAATAGAAACGGGAAATCGCAGAGGGAGACGATGGTACGTGTTATTCGCGGCAAGGAGTCGCCGCTTCAGGCCGGTATGCAAAATATGTGGGTCAGGGTCGAACGACGAAAATGCTCCGAGTTCTTTTCCTTCTTTCCGATCTAGCTTTTTAGATCGGTTCGTGGAATGAGATATTACTTTTTAGTTTCTCCGACGCGGACATATCGATGTTTTGTTTATCTCTTCTTTTTAAAAGTACATGTTCTTATCGTTTCGTAAACGAGAAGAGAAAAAAGACCGAATGCAATAAGCGATTACGTATACGATATGTCCCAGGTTGAAAAGTCCATCATTCCGTGGCTTCTCTCGCAAATTATATCAAAGTACCGACGTCGAAATGGCAAATGCAACTTTCGCGTGACCGAAGCGCGTAGCTACGCCGTTAGGGCTCTATTCGTATCCTATAGATATTTTTCCTTCCGTCATTGCATACACGTATATATCACGTCTGTTATTTCCACGAATCCGCGTTAAATAGGTCCGAACTTGAGAGACGATATTCAAAGGAGCCCTTTTCTTTGATCCAAAATTTTAAAACAATCGCGTGCTCGAATTCGAAGTCGAGATTATCGTAATCTCGATCAATCTGTACGACCAGTTTCAATCGTGCGACATCGTTCGCGAGTTGTTATGAATTAATAACGAAAGAAAAAAAAATCATTCGAAGGAAAAGAAAGGAGGATGAACAACGAGAGAGGGATCGATGAATGGTCCTTCTATCGCTAGCTCATTATCTAGAAGAGTAGATACGGATTATGGTAGAGGCGTAGTGAATATCGATTACTTTACTTTTTTCTTCTTTCCTCTCGTTGTACGTACATACATATGTGTACTTATATAGAGGACGTATGTACGCGACGTTTAAGACGGTGCGGATTAAAGAAATTAGATGTCGAGGCTCGCGCGATTAAACGTATCCCCAATCGATCTCTATCTTTTCGAAAGACCCGGAGAACACGGAAGCAGCCGATCTGCAGAGGAAACTGGAGATGCTGAACAACATGATGGACCAGGAAGCACGGGCCGAACAGGCACGCCGACAGATATTATACAATATAGGCCACTGTAAGTATTCCCCGCCATTTCCCATCCAAAGATATTACATTTTAAGCTACTGCTATTCCATTCGATCGCTCTCTACGATCAAAGACTTGGCCCCGATCAATCGCTTCTCTCTTCTTCTTCTTCTTCTTCTTCTTCTTCTTCTTCTTCTTCTTCTTCTTCTGATTCTTCCTATTCTTCCTTTTTCTTTTCGACCGATTGGCTCGCGTACTTAATGTTTTCGCGTCCGGAGGATCCTTTGATTTTTTTCGCCCGGGTCACGTTTAGCCCTTACTCGATCGTCGTCGTTGGGTCGCGTTACGAGTTTTCTTTTAGAACCGAAAAACCCGCGCCGCCTGGGAACGGCTCGTAAAAGTTTGACGTCGATGCACTTCCAACGCGAAAAATCAATTTGCCGTTGTCAAACGATTTGTTAGTTTGCAATAATGTGCATTATCAGCAGTCAGTTTTGACTCTCGTTTGTCGACACGACAGCCGTCGTATGAAAGCAAGTTATCGACCATGGAACTCGTGTTCAGAGTTGTCGGTAACTTACCAGTCAATGCGTCCTTCTCATCCTTTTCGTTAAAAAAGAAGAAAACGCATGGTAGAGGAGCAAAGCGTTCATCTTGATCATTACACCGTCCCGATTAATGTTTCTTTGATTTATCCGTCCGTCAGCTAACGCTTTCCTTGGCGCTCATTTGAACGCAAAGTAAATACGTACGTATTCCCGTCCTATCGTTCGCTTATTTCCGATCGAAGGCGAGCGTTACTAAGAGACGAAAAAACGTCTGTTCTGTTCTTTTGCGAATCTTCGGCAAACATACCTACTTCCTCCCCAGTGCACGGCTTCGCTCCTCGAACTCGTTCAATATCGACCAATTTCACTTGCGGAAAGTTGTAAAATTATTGCGGCCAACTGCATCACCGACAAAGTTCTAATTACACTCGTGATTCGCTTAGGAAGCAAGGGAAGCACGAAATTACGATGGAGTTTGTTCTAATTATTGATTTAACGAAAATCCAATAGCCTCATATTTTTACGACGCTAATGGGCATCAACCCGACGGGCAACCGAACGCGTTTCTTCGAACGAACAATTAGCGTCGCTCTTCGCGTACAACGTGCCATTTATTCTCGCCGTTCTTGTCTCGCCAATTCGACCCGAGTGTCCGAGGAAAGGGATCCGCGGAATTTTACGCGCGCGGATCGCTTTAATAACTCCAACGAAATACGCAAGATCTTTTAAAGTGGCGATACGCGACGCACAAAAAGAGATAACGGTCCTAGCGATAGAGTGACACCTTTATCGTGTCTCATTGAGCGTTCGAGGATACACATGAAAACATCGCAATTCGATCTGCGAGAATCCGTTGAATCACGTTTGTTTCGCTTTCAGCCGGTTATTCGGAGGATTCCGACTACACGTCGGACCTGAATTATCCAGTTGGTGGACAAGGGGCGAACAGCTCGGCCTCGCAGTTCCGTAGCGCGGCGAATCAATTGGCTACTCCTCAGAGGTCTCTCGAAACCTCCAGGGAAAACAGTTACGAGAGGGACGATCATCAGGTAGCCATTGATCCGATCGATCCGAGATACGAGTTAGAAGTCGGTAAAACCAGCCTCGATCCTTTAAATCATTCTCAACGGTTCTTTTAACGTGTCTATGCGACACGTGTTATGTAGTTGTGTACGTATAAATAATAGAATATAATATTTCTTGGCAGATTCCAACGACGGTTGGTGGACGAATAGTCGGCAGCGTTTGTTACGGCGGTGGTTATGCCAGTCAAAGTCATAGTCCGAGATACGACGAGCCGTATCCCGAGGAAGGTCCGCCTCAGCGATATTCCCTACAGCATTCTTCAGAATGTTCCGAGCCACTCTTCTATAATAGTAGACCGAGACATTACAAAGAATACAGGTATTTAAGCAGATGCAAAATTTAACGTGGAAAATAACAAAGGAGAATTCGCAGAATACGTTATGGATCGGAATATCGATCGAACTCTACACTTTTTTTATGCCACACTACAGATTTGAAATTAAGAATATATGTGCGTGCCTAAAAAAATGTCGTCTATTATTTCTTTTCCTGATTCAGACGACGGAAGCATACATGGGATTACGAGGACAGGTACGAAACGTATAAAGTCTGAAAAAGTCGTGAGAATATTAGAGATCCCACAGAGTCTATCACACATCATCGTCTTCGTCGTCGTCGTCGTCGTCGTCGTCGTCGTCGTCGTCGTCGTCGTCGTCGTCGTCGTCGTCGTCGTCGTAGTCGTCGTTGCCGTTATCGTCATACACAAGTCGTAATCGAACAAGCTCGCGTCGAATATTACACACCTCGTTTCACCACGATTCATTATCACGGTTCATACTAAGTTCGTGCCTCGTAGACTCGATTAGTTCGCACCTGCGATCGTTTATTTTGCTTTTACCATGGCTCGGCCCCACTTAACGTTTCCTTCGACGTAAAGTAAGATCGAGCCGCGGCGAAAGAATTTGCATGCACGTATTGCAGAAGCGCGCGCGCGCATAGATCACGCCACATCCTTTTCGACATCCGTCCATCACGATCTACTTACCTATCGCTCGTATTCGAGCGAGTCTATCCTCTGTATTTGGAAAACGTCGGAATTTAAAAAGTTGATACGTTATTTCAGTCAAGATGGTTGGTACAGCGAGGGCTACGATTATCACGGTACGCGGCTCGACGATACGAGAATTTACAGCGACACCGAGTACTACCCAAGTTCGACGACGACTACGTCGCGAAGAAGAGGTAAACGATTCAACAATCGAAAGGAATCACAATGACTCTTGCGTTAAAATCAAATTCTATGCAGCTCACAGACGGCCGTCCTTGGAAAGACAGATGACCCTCTACGACGAGCATTCGTACTTCACCGATGGCTATAGCAGCGACGGTAGAACGAGCAAGATGAACGCCACTTATCCGGAATGTCAAACGGACATAAGGTATAACGAGTATTACGACGCTATAACCGGATTAGATTATCAAGACGAAAGGTGAGCCATTGTCATTATCCGATGATAAATAAGTTCTCTCGTCTTTTACTCTCTTCTTATCGTTCCTCGGTCGTTCTAGGTATGGTCAGGACGACGAGGACAGACAATGGGACAGCGGAGGGAAATGGTATTCGGGGACGAGCACTTATTACGAGAACAAACGAAATAGGAAAACGCTTCCGCAAAGGCCCGCATCGAGTATCGGTATTCATCGACCCGATTACAGGCCGACGGTCATCAGGCAACGTAGTTACGAGTCGGAGGAATTGGACTACAGGTATGGACTACTAATATGGCCAGAAAGAAAGGTATATCCTCGTCCGCTTCGTCCTGATACTGATACATTTTTTCGTTCCCTTTCCGATAGCGGCCACGGTCGTCGTAGAAAAGCAATTCAGCCGCAGCAACGTCCAATCTCTCGCCAGGAAGGAACCGGCAAGAAGTTACCTCCGACACCGACCAAACCGAGCAACGTCGTCGTTAACCGTAAACTCGCCTCTCTACCTGCTACGCCGAGCAGGCAACTGCCAAAGACTAGAACGCCCTCCGAGGAGAGCTATTACAAGTCTGACTACAACGAGGACTATAATTACGCTTATCGCAGTCAGGATAATTTGCCGCAAGACAATTCTTACCCCGCGAACCTGTACGCCACGCACCAGGATTCTCTCGATCAGGCGCCGCCGCACATTTCTGGCAAGAATCGTTATACCGACGTTAGCCAGGACAATCAATATGCTAGCACTTACGTGGGCCAGCTCGATGATACGTACGCGTATCGGCAAGATTCGCAGACGCAAGACGCCTACGATCAATCCTATGTGCAAAACTCGTACAAGGACGAGTATCGGCAATCGTACGTGCAAGACAAGAATGTAGATATTTATCAGAAAACGTACGAGGACACGACGTATCCTAATGCGAGCCAAGCGAACGACCAATACACCGTTCTATCTAACGATCAGTATACGAATATCTCGAACGATCGGTACGACAAGGGCCAGGACATGATAATTGAGAACAATTATCAAGTTGAGAATTATGATCGGAACAACGTAGAATATCAAGAGACCTATAATCAGGAGGATAGTTATCAAAAACAGTACGATGGTTACGTACCCTCGACCGTCTACGATCAGAATAACGTGTCGAATGCATACAATCAGTATCAGCAATACGATTCCGAGTACAATATCAGTACGTCTACCGATTATCAAAATACTTATCAAGATAATACGTACAATGAAGTGCCTGTTACGACTCAAGATAATTATCAGGATGCTTATATTAAGCAACAGCAAGGCGATTATACGAATTACGAGGTCCCTTATACGAAAGAGGAGACCGTACCGACGACGTATCAAAACGATTATCAAAATCGATATGAAAATTATCAGGAGGAGCAATACGACGAATCCGTATATCCGGACTCTTATCAAGAATCCTATCAGGAATCTTATCAGGATTCTTACGAGGAACGTTACAAGGATGGACCAGTCGCTATCACGGAAAGGAGACAAAGCGAAGTGCCGGAACTTTCCGTTACCACGCCGAAGGGCCAAACAAAAACGAACGGTTATCAGTCTAGCGAGTCGGAATACTTGTACAATCAGGAAAACGAGCAAGTTTCGCAGATAGGTGCGTCTAGGAGAAAGAAGCTCGGTAAGCGCGAGCCCAGTCCGCTTTTGCAACAAAACACGGACTCGCTGGAATCGAGGGACGACGAATTAAAGGATTCCTTCGAAACGGCCGTGAGCTCCGTCGAGAGTAGTCAACCTAGGAAAGCTTACAGCGAGTACTCGACCGCGGGTGACTCTAGTCCTGCCGCGGCCACATTGGTCGACTCGCCTCAGAGTACGACGCAGCCACTTACCAGTATGGTAAATCACGTAGCGAGTATGGATAATCACGTTAGCAGTAGCAGCATCATCACGGTTACGGCGACGGTTCATTCTACGTCTGCTGCGACAAATGGCAAACGATTGGCTCGAACGGAATCGTATCTGGAAGAAGCGATCGAGGACGAGGAGTATCCCGAAATCATTCCGACGGAGCCACAGAGAAAGGATTCCCAATTGTCCCATCAGAGTCAGCTCAGTCAACATTCGAGTCAAAAGCCCAAACTGACGAGAGGCGATTCTTACGCCTCCGATCATTTCCCCGATGAGTCGTACAGTAGAAGAGGATCTTACGCTCAGGCTACCAGAAAGGAGTCCGTATCTTCCGTCACGCAGGAGCCGCCTTTCAAGCCGCCTCTAACGAGAACCGATTCGTATCAGAATAGAGGGACCGGTTATGCCCAAAATTTCAGCGCTCCTCAGCCAATAACAAGAGCCGAGAGTTATCAGAGAGGTTACTTCAAGGATCAGGAGACGATTGACGAGAGCGAGATTACTCTGAGCAATCAGGTCAACGGAGAGTACAAAATGAGGGACGAAACTCTCGACAGGTAAATATCGTGGATTCAATTGTTCCTCCTTTAGTTCGACTTTTATCCTTGCGAATTGTCTCATAGGTACGAACGCGGAGAGGAAGGAATGATTCGTAGCTCACGAGAGGACTCGTTGGCAGATGCGTACAAGACGTCTTCACCACCGTTGTCGCATATCGACAGTCCACGCGGTTAGTAGTTCAGTTTTATTATTCCTATCCGTAATCTAAAAATCAATCCAGGTACGAGAAAGATGCCTATAGAAAGCCGATATTATTCTAGGGAGTATAACGAAGCAAGCGTCATTGGAGGAGAGCGTTCAAATGGATACGCCGCCGCGAAGTCCACCGGAACCACCGCCCGACGAGGAACTTTTAGAGATGGTCGGTGCCGTGCCGGTCCCAACGCAACTTAAGGAACGGCCAGAGATAAAGATGACACCACGGCAACGTTGGCACTGGGCCTATAACAAGATCATCATGCAATTGAACGTGAGTATTTATTCCGCCCTACGCGATCGCACACCTCTGACCTTCGACAAACTTTTCCCTATAAATAATTTGCCCGTGAAGATGGCCGCTTAAAAGGCACCACCGTTAACGCTCGAATTACTCGTCAAAGCTAACGTCACGCCGATGATACGCGAACAATTATCGAGTTATTTTAAAAAGAATCGAACAAAAGTTCTTCCCGGTGAGAAGCCAAAAACGAACGCATCTCGAACGTTTACTCCTGCCTGAATACTTAATTGTATTCGAAAGACGTATCTCGGGAAAATACTTTCGCTCTCGCTGAAACGTCACGAGTACATCGACCTCCCTGTTCGCGACCTTCCAAAAGAGATGCGTCGCTCGATACCGCCACCGTGCCCGCATCCCTGATAGTCCTTCGAGAACACAAAAGTGGCCTTGCCAATTGTGTTACCTTTGGGCAACACCCATCGATTTGTCACGGTAGCTCGCTGGTAGAATGGCACATCCTCTCCCTCTCACTATCTACGATTTATCGTTCGTGTACCTTTTACGTTCAAGGATGGAAGCTCGCATCACGACTATCGACCTCTCACCGGAGCGAGTCACGACGAATTGCTTGGTTCGCGGTGCAACTATCGATCTATCGGTCGCACGAACGAACGAACTTTTGCACCGCTCGAACTTATAATACGTCATAATCCGTCTTAATTAATCTCTGACGATTTCTTTCGCAAACGCGACTATCAATTCTCTTTTATCCCATTGCCCGTTTAAAAGCGACCTTGAAGCTTTTATCGTATAGGACTGACTTTCGTTACTCGCACGGCGAATGAATAAAAAGCGAACGAAGCGTGAAAAGGTCGAAGTCGTGTTCGCGTTTATCGCAAAAAAGGAAGATATACGGAAAAGAGGAAGGTTCGAACCGCGTCGTCACCTTGAAAATCTAGCGCTCGTCGAAGTCGCAGCTGTGAATTAACGTTGGCTTACACGAAACTTCCATTAACGCAAACGTGTCGCCCAATTCGCCTCTTTCAATCGTATCAACCAAATCGTGTCGCCCAATCGTGCTTTCCCGAGTACGCACCTGCTGCACTCTTGGTTGCCACGATAGACGATTGTACGTTTGAGAAACGTTATTGTGTGCGAGGGAAAATGTAAATGAGCGAATTCGGGGATAGGGGCCGGAAGGGACGAAATAGATTAAGCTTAAGCCGCGTCGCGCGCCAAAGAGGACAACCACGAATTCGGTTTGTTTGTTCGTTCGTTGCTAAATGTTCGAAATCGTACCGGGAAGGCAATATTCTGGAATAATTACAATAACCGGAAATTTTTCGCAACTGAATTCCGCCGGATCGCCCTGAAATATGCGATTTCGAAATGAATATATCCTCTAATTCTCCTTCTCCTCCTCCTTCTCCTTCTTCGCTATCATAATTATAGCTTTTATATCGGTTTTCAGTGGTCGATCGTTTAATCAAGCTCCCCCTCGCCCCTCCACCTCCCCCTTGAGATAAGCGATAACCCATTCGTTACGATCGTCGTCGCGAGACCTATTACGCTCAAAAAAAATTTCTCATTACCGACTTAACGTTATTAATACAAATAGTTGAGAAAGAGCGTACGGTGTTATCGTTATATGTCGTTAAACGACGAAATTTATAAATCCCATCACACGCTTACCTATGATATTTCCCTTTCGTAACTACGATATGGGATTTCATTGAATGATTCATTGACAAATATACGATAAGCTTCTCTATTGTGCTATTCATTAATTAATCCTTGACTTTTTTCGCTTTTGCATCAGCTTAGATCTTTGTGCGTTCCTGAGTAACACGCAAACCAGGCGCTTCCCATTCTTTCCATCGTATTTTTATTATTCGCGCAAAAACGGCCGTTCGTATGCTCGACCGTCTCTCGTTTTGCATTTTATTCGAATTCTCGGAAGGCTCGTTCGTCGACCTCTTCTCTCTTTTCAAATTCCATCGGGAAAATGATCTACGTTCGTTCACGATGACCCATCATTTTTTTCTTCTTTTCCCTTCGTACTTGAGACAATACGAAAAATGTAAGCTGCAGAGAAAAATGCCCGACCGAACTAACGTACTTTTCCAACTTGATTATGCCAACGTACTTTTCTTTTTTTATTTAACAGCAATTTTTTCTTCAAAAATTCTTTCATTGAAATGCATCCTCTTGCTGATCTCTTTTGCATCCAAATTCTACATTGTTCTTTGGTTTTGCGATAAAAAAACCTCGTGGGAGTATAATCTATGTAGGGCAAACTTCCTGTCCGTATCATGCGTAATCGGAAACCCGTATGACGATTGCGATTGCGAGCAGCGATGACGACGACGACGACGACGACGACGACGACGACGACGACGACGAGTACGTAGCGACAACAAGCGATACCACCTTCGCTGCAAGGTCTTCGCTTACCGCCATTCAGTTATCACGGTTAGCTCATTCGCCGTTTAGAGCAAAGCAAATCCGGTTTTCCTCTCAGTATCGAATCGTTTCTTCGTCTGTCGAGTTCGCAAAGCAAAACAACTGTCGATTCGTTTTAACTATACTTACCGCTTCGCTTTTCCTCGTACTTGATCCTTCGACTTGGTCAAGCACGAAAGGAGGCTAGGCGTTTCTATCGATCGTTATTAGGCTTTTATTAGACGGAAGTGTCGTCGACGGTCTGCAAAGAGTACATCCTCGCAGGGGGTCGTGTTAACTTAAGTGAAAATACCACCGAGAGGTCCGTCACAGCCTCCGTAACACCCTTCTTTACCATTACGAGGCGATCTCCTAAGCCCGCACGCCGATCTATCAGCCTCATCGAGTCTCATCGAAGTTGCCGACCAAGAAGGATCTCCTTATGGGCTCGCATCGAGGTTTATTCCTTTATACCGAGAAATCCGTGCGCAACGTCTACGGGGCAACAAGTTGGCGTGGCTGAAAACGTTAACCAGGAAAGCCGGAAACGTCGAGTTTAAGAAACGCTTCTCTCTTTTTAAAGAAACTAAAGTATCGGCCTTAAAGATGTCGCACGAGGAAACGTTCTTAGGAAAGGGACGTGTAAAAGGAAGGAAGGTAAAGAGAACGTTTTCTTGAAAAGAGCTTCGTCGAATCGAAAGAGGCAAAGACTTTGAGCTCCTGTTATCAAAAAGAATCTCTTTGGTTGAATTTCTAGTTTTATTATACAATTTCTTTTTATTATACAACCAAAGTAAGTTCTTCCGGTTTCTTCATTGGAAGCACGATAACGACCGAGCGGAAGGTCCGCAAACCGGATGGTGCGTTATCGTTCTAACTTAACGCTTAAACGAGAGTTCTATTTCCTGTTTTCGAGCCTCGAGCAGAACTATAATATTTCTCGAAGTTATACGAAGACGCGGAACTCTTCTTATCGAGAAGAAGAAAGGTAAAAAAGGTCGGTGAAAATGGAGACTCGCGAAAAGTCGACCGAGTGGGCATTGCTCTTTCCATTGAAGGCGGGTCTATTCGCCATGAAGTCTTCCCTATCCTCCAAGAGCGTGAATCGCGAGAAAGAAAAAATTGCAAAAGAAAAAGCGACTTTGCCCAGAGCCAGGATTCGTCGTGGATCGTCCCTCTCAGATTTGGACAAACTTCAGAACAAGTCGATCTTACCGGACGTCGTCAGATCGATCGAAAAGTGTTCCGAGTCTCTTCCTCATTCGCCGGCTCTCTCGAGAACGAATCTTCAGCTGTGTACCAGTCAGGTCAGAGGTAGCATAGGTGATCTGATGAATCTGAAGAAGTACGGTGGTTCCAATTGGAGCGTTAGAAGCGAGAGTCTCGTCGCCAAAGCGGTGCCGCTTAGCACGGTTACGCTCAAACATAGTCCTCGGATCGAGAGGGATGCAAACGACCTCAAGGATGAACTTGTAGACGATTTTCAATTGAACGGAAAAACGCTTACATGCGCTCAAAGGACTCAACGGCTTAGCAGGCTCATCAAGAAGCAACGTCGAATGATGGTCTTTAGTCCTAACGCCATCAAGAGGGTGATCGTAAGTTTCGAAGGATTAGACTTCTAACGCGTACCATTCGCTGCCCGTCGATTATCTTTGGACTTACCAATTTGTCCGTTAAATCGTTCCTCAATGGCTTCCTTCCTTCTGCGTTACTGCAGCTACGATAATATAACGGCTCTCGTAAAGATCGATTTAAGATCTAATGAAATATTGCGCCGAGCTAACGGTATATAAGAATGCGCATTTACGTAATGGCCCTTTTCTAGGAAGTCGCTTGATATTTCCACCGAAGTTTATACGTTCGGCTCTTTTATCGAGGCAGGAAAATCTCTCGATTTAACCGACTTTAATCTTGTAAGATTAAAAAGCCCACACGTCGATTTTATCCTCGCTGCCTATATTTCGCTCTCTTTCTCTAACCATCCCGAATAAATTGCGGATCTACGTACTGGTTACGTCCAAGTTGTCGTAAAAATCAAGCGTTTTCAGAAAAATATAATAATCCCAGATAAACAGGGGAGAAAAAGAAAAAAAAAAAATAAGACAAGCCTTAACATATTTTCCAATTACGATAACCAGCCTCGAGCGATATTTCGAAATAATCTAATCTCGGTGTTACAGGAAGGACACATTACGTATCTATTCGGACTAGACATTCGTGTTAAAGATAAGCGTGAAAATTCATGGAAATTTAATCATTTCAAATGTCAGCTACATTACTTGGACGGGCATCCCTCTTCGTTGGCAACATTCGTTTTATAATCGACTTTCCCTCGTTCTTACGCTCCAATTTTTCAATTATTTTCTTCCCGATCGATCCGATATTTGCACGTCTAAGTACGTGGACATGACACTACTGTATTGTATCGATTTTCTAATTTTCTCACGAGTTATTGCAAAGTTGGAATTCGTCGGGAAACTAGTCGGATATATCTTACAGCAGCGTGCTTAACGAGACAAGAATAGTATCATCGACTGTCGTCTAACTAGAGCCGACGAAACGCCGAAAGACAAGCCGGACTATAAGATATTATAGACGTTTGCTGTTTGCAACATCTCGTTAAACTAGAAATACACTGTATACTTGTGGCAGTAGACACTTACCGAACTTGAAATATTCATGGTACATTCAGCTAGCTTGCTGACTATCCTATAAGAGGTTATCAGTGTCTTAGTCCATCAACGTCTTCCATTGTCTTTCAACGGTATTATCGTTGTCTCTCTTATAACTCCGTTTTCCGAAACAATGTTCCTTGGAAGCTCTCTCGAATGCTTTCCTTAAGAGGAAGCTTTTTACGGAGAAAATGCTAACTTTGTCCATACGAGAAATTCGAACGAGCTTATCGCGCTCCTCTCCACGTATGTATGTATGTTGCTGAAAGTTGGAAAAAGGAAACAAAGTTAAACTTTTTTGTTTTGCCCACTCTTGATATTTTTTGATTCTTGAAAGATTTTCGAACGTATCTCTCGAAGTGGTTCCTTCTTTTTCTTCTTCTTCTTCTTCTTCTTCCTCTTCTTCTTTGGAAGGTGAAAAGTGATCGAGTATATCGTTCGCGTGTGTTGTAAGAGAAAAAGCGTAAGAAAGTTGGAGAGAAAGATAGAGTTGGTCGAATCGTACGAAGCCTCCTATCGAGTCTTGTAAGTACGTGATTCATAAATGATTCGTCGGATGCTTCTCGGCTTGCGAAAGGTTGATTCTCTCTCTCTCTCTCTCTCTCTCTCTCTCTCTCTCTAGAATTCACCGTCGATTCAGCCTTCAGCGAAAAGTGGCACGTAAGCACATTCTTCTTCTTCTCATACTATATTAATAATACAAAATTTGGTTTACGTACGATTTCTCGTAAATCTTGAAGAGATATTATTAAGTTGATCGTCGTATAAAGTTCTTACTCTCGTCGAAAGATTTATAACGGTATGACGATTTTCGTTCTTTCTCCTCGAAGCTATGTATATATTTTTTTGAAAAGACCAACTCGTTCTTTTCTTTCATTTCCACTTTCCGTTTAGAGTTCCGTTCGAAGCGCCGTGATTGTTCGTATTTAAATTCCTCCTCGATCGTAAAATGAAAGCTGGAAAAGAAAAAGGAGAGAAAAAGTCAGTGTGCCAAGAAAATGCCACTAGAATTACATTCTTCCGAATGCAAGTTCTTTGGCGAAAAATTCGCTACGTTATTATAGCTACAGGATGCTGTTAAAAATTTGCATACTTTTTGTAGGATCGTTTCACCCTGCTTCTCATCATTTTTCATACCCATTTTAGAAGATGAAAACTATAGAAAATATTTGTTCGTTTTTACTTGCTCAACGAGTTTATTATATGTATTCCGATACTTCATAGTGACATAATTTCATAATTTCAAAAAAGAAAAAAAAAAAAAAAAAAAAGGAAAAAACTTTGATGCGTTAGATCCAGAGAAGATATTATTTTATTCCAACGAGCCGGTTGAGTTTATGTTATCGTATAAAGTGTTATATCTACTATAAGAGATAGGTACTCTGTAAAATATCCATGGAATAGGATACATAGGTTTTCCCCGAAGAACATATCGGTTTTCATGGGACGAAAGGAATCGTACTTTATTTTTGGCTCGCACCGTACTTTTCTACAAACATTTTGCTCTCCTTCGAGCTGTGATTTATCACGGCGAAGCTGGTTGCAAGTAAACGCAAATACGGGTGGCGAGTAAAGGAAGATACGGGCAGCGTGAAATATAACAAGAAAGATTCGACCAACAAACCCATCTCTTTTTTCTAGCTGCATCCATTTCTGGTCTTTTTTATAGTAGGTACTTTTTCGAGACCTTCGTACCTATGTCCCGTCAAGCTTTCGCACTTTAACCATTTCCATGTTTCGAAAAGAAAAGGAACAACGTTGATTTATCTCCGGAGAAGGATTTCCTGCATAGCCGGAGAGAAAATGTTCTATCCTGAAAAGTTTTGTACATTGGCGGTAAACGCGTAGAAACGAGCGTCGGGCGACGATACCGAATATTTTAATAGCTTTTCAACTTTATGACCTTTACGATCGTATTCAAAAATGGTCTCGACGACGTATCGATGCGTGTCGATGGAGAATCGAATGTACTTTGCAGTTAACAAAAAGCTTTTTTTTTTGTTCTTTTTCTTTTTCATTGCAATCCCTCGAGTCCTCGTTAATATTCTCGCCATTCATTAAAGTCATTCATTAATGGGCTTCTCGTATTTTCTTCGAAAAATACGACTTGTGCAACTTCACGCAAGGATTTGATTAAACTTTATCAATTTTAATCAGATACAGCGCGATTCCCTTTTTTGATTCTCTCTCAGTTTATGTCTATTGTCGAGGTAGGTTGGCTCTCGAGGTGAAAAATAAAAACTACCGTTTCCACGAAAACGCGCGCTCTCATTTATTCTCTTTCTCTCGAATTAAAAGAAAATTTTCTCGTAATAATTCTTTGGAATTTCGAGAAAAGGATAGAGAAATTAATTCCTCGTTGGCTAGGTTGCAACGAGTAGCTACCAACACCGTTTACGACCGATTATACATGCTCGGCATTATTACGTACGCGTATTTTTCGCTTTGCAACACCAGCGAAACGTTCTTTCTACTGCGTTTCTATTCGCTTTAGCGCGATTAAAAGCGTCGAGAAAAACGACGACGAAAGGCTACTTTCAGTTTCGTAAATACAAGAAGGAAGAAGAAAAAAAACGTCAAAGCGGCGTTTCTCGTGCGTTCCTTTTTCGAAGTTTACGTGCAATTAACGTTTGCCATCTAGCAACGTGCGAAAAGACGATTGAAAAAGGAAGAAAGTATTTATATTGCGCGTTTTCTTCATTTTTTGGTGTCAAGTATATTATATGAAATTGCAAGAGCGCATAAAAAGTTTTGTACGCATAGCAGTACGATAAAAGCAGAAATAGCAAAAAATAGAGTTGAAAATCTGTAATAGAGGGAGGAAAGACGCGATAGCTCCGAAGATGCTTTCCAGGGACTCGGATTTCCCTATTGTCTCCTATCTTAGTTCTCATTGCGTTTCCAGATACTCGGTATTCCCGTAGATATCTCCGTGGGCTTTCTTCTCTTTCCACGATTCAGCCCTGAGGAGCTAAAGCGCAACTAGGCGAAACCCGGAGGCGTTTCTCGTCTACCAGAGATTATGCGAGATTGGAACGAAGCCAATCGGTACGGCCGTTCTAACTGCGAGGAGTACATAAGGAAATTCATTTCGCTTACGACCGTTTCCTTTTCCTTCAACTTTCTCGTCGTAACGCACGGACATTGTCTTCCTTCTCTGCGCGCTACGAAAATTCCTTTTCACATCGAGCGACCGTTTCGAGCGTTAACGAGCAACACAGCGCGAACGGTTTCTAATTAACGATAATCGTTCGTTTAGCGGGAAAGTATCCCCGCTAAAAAGACGCTGAATCCAAACGACGTTTCAGGCGAGAACGACGCGCGGTCTCTAACCTTCTATCTCCTATTATTTTTATTATTTTCCTCTCTTTGTTCGTGCAGTTCACCCTTACGACCACGTCGATAAGATTAGAAATCGCTGAGTCGTTTTACCCGCGTTTCCACTTTTATGTCAAGGCGATCACGATAATCGTAAATTTCATCGCGGAACGTTTAACGGGGCAGTAACTGTCGTATTTTCAAGAGAAACGAAGAACGTTTAAAGATTTCGCGAGGAACGCGCCGACGAAAGATCTCGCTAATGGAATAAAACTGCTGTCTCTGTTTCTCTCGTTCTTTCTCTCCTGGCATTGTCTCGATGCTCCGTTCGCAGTACCGTCCGGTACTGCTTCGGCTCACGCTCTTGCAGACATTTTTGGCGTCACACTCAGGAGTCATATTTATTCATGAGAAACGACGAAATAATTAAAGTCTCCAGCAGGCTTTTCTCTCGGCCGTCTCGCTTCTCATTCTCGGTCACACTCTAGCGCATTTACCGGCGCGTATTGTTGCACGCATGGCAGCACGTCTGAACGCGACTAATTGCAAATAATAGCCGCGGCCAGGTTCTTCCTATCCATTCTACTCCTTCTCGTTCAACGCGCTCTCATTTTCTCCGAAGTTACTGCGCGAGCAAGCCCCGTTGTTCTTGGCCTCCTTTACCCGCCACTACTCCTCTCCTCGCATTTTACAGCAATTTTCCCTTTACTTCGAACAGGCATTTGCGAACGACGCCTTTAACCTCTCCATCGAATTTAATGAAAACTAGTAACTCAGACGAATGCCAATTACGTTAAATCTTATCTCAATATTTTCTCTTCTTTGTTTCAGGTGAGTACACTCTCGTTCGTCGACTCTCCTTACTCTTTTTTTTCTTTTTTCTTTTTGCGCGCGCGCACATCGCAACTGCCGGCGTACGAGAACGTTGATAGCAGGTGAGTCCTATCGTTTATTTTCAATGCGCACGATGCTTCGTTTCTTAATTATAATTACATGGATAGAGATAGAATACAATATATTCGAGTACGTCAGGGTGGGCAAAGTTTAGCCGCCACGCGATATGCCATTCAACATGCGACCTTTGGCGATCGTAGGTAGGATATCAAAATTAAGATAGGCACGTCGCCCTGCTCTTAGTCATCACGAACGAGCGTGACGGAAAACAAAGCTTGACTCGAAACGTTTACGCGCTCTAACTCGTAACGTTTTACTCATTGTATGTACTTACATTGACTGGATACATACATATGTACATAGATTTAAGAGAATCGTAACGTAAGATTAGTAAGTAAGATATTCATTTATTTTACTTCTTTTTTATTTCATGCGTCAAGAGAAAAAAAGGAAAAAACACTGTAAATGGCATTAATTCTTGTTTTTCTTTTTCACGAAGCGTACGCAAGAAAGAAGAAGGACGTAAGAACGTGGGGTATTTCATGAACAGCTAGAAACCGAGCTGTTCCGTTTCCCCGCTTACCTACATAATTACCTCGTATAAACCCTGACGCAACCCTGAAACAATGGCAGTCAAACGGCTTCGAAAGGGCTAACGACTAGCGATTTATATTATTTTACTCGCTTGTTGCGGTATTCCCGCTGCTAAATCGCCGTTTAATCGTGACCGCCACGATTTACCCCCCGTTACGAATACCAAATACGCGATTCGCATACCACGCACAACCAGTATGTATTTGGGTCGGCTTCGTCACGATTCCTCCCTCATCTTCCAACGATATATTTTCTCTTTTACCGCCTTTTATCGTCTCGATCTGAAACGAACAACTTCCGGTCGATCTACGATCTCTTCCCTAAGGCGTCGAAGAATTTCGTATCGTATCGAGTCTAAATCGCATCAGGGAAATCCAATTTCCGTTGTATCTTGTCGCACTTACAGCTACGCTTCCGTTTTCGAATGCAAAATTGACATATGTACCTACGGACGAGGCATATATCTACAAGCACGCATACGTGTCGTTGATTACGTGTCAATGATTTTCCACGAGTCGTCGTCGTTGTTTCATTTTCAAATTGATAATACATGGACGTGCGAGATTAATTGAGAGTAATTTAGGGTCGAGCCCTTAATGAATATAACGGTCCTTAATGAATAAATAATCTGAGAGGGTTTACGAGGGCAACGATAGTCGTCGCATCGAGAGTCGAGCGAAAAGCGACGAAAAAATATAATAGTTATCGTCCGTACAATCGAACGCTACTCCTTTGCGAGCCGAACTGTGGCTTTCGAAATTAACGATCCACGATGTATTTGCTCGTTGCTTGGTCGATAATCGCTATTCGTTGGGTTAATTCGTAGCCATCAATCTTCCGTTATCGTATACGTACACTCGTAGAGTACGCGTGTACGTATTCTTACACGAGATTTTCCTTCGCGTCGGAAAGAACAAATACATCGGGTCGTGAGTTTGCGCGTTGCGAGAATCGAACGAATCGAATTGGAAAACGAGATGTGTTTCGAAACTCTCCAGTTTCGGTAGACGAGTTTCTTCAAACTCGCGAGTTTCGAGGGTCGTAAAAAGATTGAGCCAATCTTTGAAAATTGATTTTTCACACCTTGTCTTCGCTTCAGTACAAAATAGTCGCCGATTAATCCCAATGACGTATTATCGTTCGCCGAGAGATCCTAACGATAAATCGTCGAAAGATATTCTTTCGGTTTTTTTAATTCTTGTCGATTAAGCGCACCCGATAGAGTTTCGATCGGACCACGCAAAAGAAATTTTCAGGACCGCTAAGCTTCTCCCTCTAATTCGAGCGATGTTTCTTCGATGTTTCACGCTTCGTCGACGAATCGGAGCCGTTTTTAAGCGGAGACAATAGACGCACGAACGATAATAATCGAATCCAACGGATATTCGAACAGAACTGATTCATATTTTATATAAATGATACGATACCGCTCGATGACCATCATAGACTGACAATTCATTCGAAGACGTTCCATTTGGAAATAATACAGTCGTCGACATTAACGAACGATCGACATTAGTAACCTAAGTAGTTCGATACTTGATCCCCTATCATACCGGCTAGTACCAAATTATGTTTAGCTTGTTGTATCTTTTTTTCTTTCATTTTCTTTATACATTTATTTATCTATCTATCTTTATTTTCGCCGTCCGACCCTCTCGGCGAGGTCATTTTTCTTTTTTCTTTTTTTTTCTTTTTTTTTTTTACTCGATATTAATATTAATGCATCTACCGGGGAAAGGGCAGATTAAAGCGGAGACGTCGCTGCGTTTCACCGTCTGATGAATCCTTCGTCCTAACGCGACGCGAACGAAAACCGATGCAAATTTTCGATTTCCATTCCGTTCGACGTTCGAGCTTAATTGCCGACGTTAATGGCCGGGGGGAATTGTGTAGTTTTCATAATTCGATTTCATTTCAAATGGACTTGGAAAGGTGAGAAAAATTCTTCCTTACTTTCTTCCTTACTTTCTTTCTTATTTTCTTCGAAAGGTCGAATCTCTCGATGAGGCTCGAGGGATGTCTATCGAGGAGCGTCGCTAGAAGAAGGCTTTAAACGAGAAAGTCCACGGCCTGGAAGGCTTCACGAAAAGGAAGCGAAAAAGATTATTTTCTCCTTTTTTAAGCGATCCACGTCATCGTACGCCCCTTTTTTTCCAAGCTGACGTCTCATATATCGCCGATGTCGAGGCGAGTCCGTTATGACAAGTGGAAGTAACTTTGTCGGCTTTCGCGCTCATGACAGAGTGACGAGATTAGTTTCACAGGAACATAAGGTATGCCATGATGGTCCGTTGAATCCCAAGGGATTCAAAGATTCCGACGAAAGGAAGGGAAGAAGGAGCATGTCAAAATAGAAAAAAAAAAAAAGAAAAAAACAAAGAAAGAGTAAAAACTCGTGTCTAGGTGTTATCATTCTTACGTCTTTCTCTTCTCCTTCTCTCTTTTCTTCTTTTCACGTGCATTAATACTCGAGACGATTAATTCAGTTTGCTGTTCTAGCGATACGATTTGTGTTTTTATTCATTCAGATGATTTCGTTTTGCTTGATCATCGTTTCGAAGGAAACGGTGAATGAGGAAAATTCCAGAATTGTTCCAAACTAGAGAAGGGGCCACTCGGTATAAGGATTTCGTATACTCAAACGACAATGAAGAGAATTATTGGTTTTCCCTGTTGGAACTTTCTGTCAAACTTTCGAGATACGGTGTATGTAAAGTAACGATGAAGATTGACGCGAGACGATGCAATCAAGCTTCGATTTTCGAGAGAAATATTTGAAAAACGATTAACCCGACGAAAGAAGAAAAAGCGCGATATTGAAGGTCCACTTTTAGATTCATAACTCCTTCGATCGTTCCTTGTTCGCCGATATGCCGGTATATCGTTCCTTTTATGTTACATCTCTTTTCTACTCGTATATAGAGAACATTCCGCCCTGAAAAAGTTCTTTTCTCGAGAAAGGACGTGCCAATCTGCCGCTGTATAGCCGTGCGAATGTAACCAAGCGAAACGATACTGCGTTTTCTTCAAACGAATTCATAGAAACGTCTTTTCGATAAAAACCTTTGACCGAGAATATCGACGAAATTCTTTCATTTCATATTATACTTTCGTCTTTGTCAATAACGATACGTTTATTCGATTAAACGTGCACTTGTGCGCAACGCTTATTAAATACACCGTTTCTACCGTTTTTCTTCTTGGATAATTATCGCTTATAATATCTTTAGCTACTTTGAATTTATTCATGTTGATAAAAATAATACATTATCATTCGAAGAAAGTACGAGGAATAGGTATCAAAGTTGCGCTTATTCCCGAAATCAGTCAAAGAAGCGAAGAGAAGAAGAGTCTAGTATTATCGATCTTTTCGTCGAAGGAACGCGGCCGTGCTTTAAATTTTACACGTTCTCGCGCTCGTACACTCGTTCGTCGCTTTTCCATTGTCCTCCTCCTGTTCCTCCGCGGGTACTCGTGTCTTCGCTCTCGCGCGCTCTCTCTCTCTCTCTCTCTCTCTCTCTCTCTCTCTCTCTCTCTCTCTCTCTCTCTCTCTCTCTCTCTCTATGCATCCACCCATCCATCTATCTCGCGTCTCTGCTTCCCCTTCCATCGATCCGTCCTCTTTCACTATATTCTTTCGTACTCCTTTCCGCACGTCTCACTTTCAACGAGGGCGAGAGATACTCTTCTTTCAAACGCTTTTAAGTGCTTTCCGTTGTAGGTCGGAATTCCCGAAAGTGTCTAGCCTAACGTATCTACGTAGTTACATATGTGTATTGTCGCGTCCTTCAAGATTTTGATCCTTGCATAGGGTTGAAACCGTATACCGAACCGAATGTAACTTTTACTTGAGATAAAAGGCGAGAAGCATCTCAGTTCTTCGTCGATTTTTCTTTCTTATTCTCGTCGGGATATAATCCAAATTTCATACGTACATTCGATTTATTTCTCTTTTGGAATAATTATGGTCTATTATTGCGTATCAATTCGTCCATTTATTAGTCTACTAGTCTACGTTTAGTGGAAGCAACGCGTTTGCAGAACGATACGGCGTGCGATTTGTAGAAGCCCGATAACGACGCACGCTACAGTCTCGTATACATGTTGCTCCGTGACCTTTTGGCAAAGTTCCAAGCCACGAGTCGCCGGCAGGTCGTCGGCCAATCGAAGCTCCCACGAAAATCGATCGTGAGTTCACGAGTCGAGGATACATCGTGTGTTCGTTTCTCTCTCTTTCTCTCTCCTCTCTATGTATGATTTTTGATAAAGAATCCAATCTTACTTGTGACCAGAATAAACAATGAAATAATTCGATCGACTCATAAAATCTTATAGATTCGCGTTCGCGCATTAAAATTTCATTGTATTTATTTATTTATTTTTTTTTTTGTCGAAGAAAAGACAAGCAATACTCGCAAGCAAGTATCGTTGTATTTTATTGATACTTTATTTACTATACTTTTATACTCGAGAGACAGTGTGTGTGGTTATCGACAAAATCGATCGACTTGTGAAACCTCGAGGAAAGGAAGAGGACTCGGAGAGCCGTCCCGTTCTTACTAATTGCTAACGATTATACTCCCGGTGCTTTGTTGCTTAATCGAGTTATTGCTTAATTAAGAAAAGGAGAGAAGGTCGAAAAGCTGCTATCGCGCGAGAACGACAACGGTGCGCATTCTCAGTTAGAACGAAACAGATGTCATCCTGTCTAACGACAGGACAATTAGAATCGTCTCGACTTGCCTCGTATCGCTGACAATTAGAAAGTTTAACGAGATTGTATATTCACAGTTTCATTTTCTACGACCGTTTCTAATTCATAAACGATCCTCTCCTGAACATTCGACGACGTCGCATGACTTTCTAATTTAATCCTAATCGCTCAGTATTTAACAAAATTTATATTTTCGCCATGGAACGTCTTTTCGATGAAAGACCAAATATTCTTCAATGCTTTCTCGAGCTGCTCTTTCAATACTTTCATGGGTACTTTTTACCAAAGATAATCTAAATAAAGCTTAAATGGATAATATATTGGGATGGATCGAGATGAATCGCAAATCTCGTTCGTTTCTTTCCTTTTTTTTTTTCTTTCATGGAGTCTATTTATCCATTGATCCGATTTTCATTTATAATCCTCTGTATTACGTAGCGCCTGAAATATAATATAATATAATAAAGGTCGAATATTGACCCATACGCGTGGGAAAGAAAGGAAGGATATACCGAAAGAGGTCGGAAAGCATGCACGTACGTCAAGTCTGAAACGCTAGAAAAACTTTTCACGTTTCTCTTAGGGGACAAGACTTTCTTTCTTCTTTCTTTTTTATTTTAAGAATAGTTAATTCGCTTCCTTTCATAATGCAGTAGCGCATACGCGCATCACGTGGCAAGAAACGCAGGGTCTCTTCTGCTGCTGTTGCTATTGCTAGCCTAGCTAGCGTCACCTCGCACTAAACTTTGTCGGCTTCCTCTTTTTTTCTTTCTCTCGCTCTCCTCTATTCCATATTCCCATCTCTCAAACGCAGACACACTTTTCATTCTCGCCTAACTTATTCCACGCCTTTCTTTTTCTTCTTTTAAAATCTAGGCCAAGGATATATATGTCCCAACCATCGTCCGATTCTTTCCCATCTCTTTGCTGGTATTCAAATGTTGTTTGCTCAAGACGCCAACAACGACGAAGTCGACGACGAGAATGAACCATCGACGACTTTAAGTTCGAAGCCTCGTTGCTTTTGGCGACGAAAAACTAGCTTTTTCCTCCTCTCTTTTTTGCCTCTCCAAAAAAACGGCTACTGCTTTTAAAAGATTCGCAGAAAATTCTCAAAGTTTCGTCTTCGAGTGTTGCAATGGAAATAGTTGTATTCTAGCTACTCGAATAGATTCGAATAGTTCTTTTACTCAGCCAATCTTCCACTTTGCGACCGACTAATACTTTATACCTTTTTCTTCCTCTTTTATTTTTTATTATGACGCTCTTTAAGGGAGCATATATATATATATATATATATATATATATATATATATATACATACATATATAAAGTGATAGAAACTAATTACACGAGTATCAGAGAATGCATTAGCATAAAATTTCACTTCCCGGAAAATTATATATCCTCCGAGGATTTTCTTTCGAAATGGGAAACTCCGTTGGCTCGTTGGTTAAATTTTCTATGCATCTGAGTCTCGATGATTCATGAAACGTTTTCAATTTTTTAACGAGTTCTCGATCGTTCTTTCACTAACGGACGAACGATGATATCGAGCCACTGATAGAGGATAACAGGCGTCGGCTGTTACTGACAGAGGCGGCTTGTCATTTGCTCGTAAATTAACCCTTTTGACCTATACTCTCGGGTATTCGATTGATCGGGCCAGAAACGTTGGCGAAAACGTTCGTTATTACGGTAAACATACTAAAGTCGAAAATCAAAGTTTGGCCATCGTAACTTGAAAAAGAAAGGGATCGTTCGTTGATAAAAATAATTTAAAAGATTATATCTGGGTCATGCTTACAAATGGAACTAGTTAATATTTCCGAGATAAACGTAAGTTGGGTAGGTCGAATTTATTGAAAAATAGTTAGGTAATCGAGTTTCATTGACGGATTCGGTCGGTCGAACGAGCTCGACGAGTCGATCGGTTGAAAAGGGTACGTGCGACGTGGCCACGCAAATAGTCCGGCTCAATACAAAGGAACATTTGAACATTTGAATATTTCAGACGTAACGACACTTGAAAATGCAAACTCGGTAAACTACGATCCATAATAGATGCTGGACACAAAGAAGTTTGATAACGTTCTCTCGTGAATGAATAAGATAGTTGGTCAACCATTTACATTCGTCTATTTTGAATTCATGGACGGAAACATGTTTAGAAATCGAATTATTGCGTTCGTTTTGTACGGCGAATATTCGTAAACGGAATCATCTCGTTCTCTCGTTCTTCCGTATTAACGAGGCTTATTCGCGCGAAGTATTAATTGGGAAGCTTTGTTTCGTTTACTTTGCTTTAATACCAGTGTATTTCGTTCAATTACCATTCGAGGATGGAAAATTACACGACTACTTTGACTTTTGTTCATAACATTAACTACCTCTCGATTCTATGCTTGGAATATATAATACTTTTGGCATGCTGCGAATCGTCAAGTATTGTGCAAAATATTGTCTCACGTATATAGAATACAAAATTAGTTGATATTTATGAATACCGATAATCGAATCTTGTCAGCCGCATATCTATCTCATATATTTCGCGTAGTAATAATTTTCATGTCAAATAAAGAAACTGGAAACGTTGCTGCGATATTCGAAGAAAGTTACGACGAATCAGTAGTATCGCCATGATCGTTACGAGTACTTGGTCGTATGCTTAATCATGCTTATCGCACAAGTAAACCAGCTACGATAAGCTGCTACGTGTCGACCCTTCGTCATACTTTTCTCGATAAGAATCACCCTTTGCATTTATTCGACGCATCGCTTCTTCGTAGCTTCATGAAGAGTCAAACACTTTTTCCCTTCTCGCTTTCTCACTTTTTTCCTATCTCGTCGGCTTACACAGTTTTCACGGAATGACGTTCCATAAATTTTTACAAGCGGTAAAACATGAATTCCTGGCGACCTTCTTTTGCTCGTACGATCCCAGTGGGTCATTGCACGAACTTACGAGCTTTCTAATCGATCAACGCGCTTTTCCTCCTCTTTCTTTTCGCTTAGAAATTTGGCTAGAAATGATGCTTTTTCCTTGTTTATTCGCGAAAGATACCGCGAGAGATGACCCGATACAATCTCAAACGCATTTATAAATCATGTATTATATTCATAAAATATATTTCTCACGTCGCAGGATGAACAGAGAGAGAGAGAGAGAGAGAGAGAGAGAAATATATCATGAGCGATAACTCGAAAGAGCCAGTCGTTGGACGATACGTTGGTGAAACATAATTTTCCCTTTGGAGTATAACTTTAAACCTATTATCTTTCCCTCGTTTCTAAAATCAGAACGAGAACCGTTTCTGGTTATATCCACTGATACGAGCAATGGATCGCGCTTTAATTACGGAAACTTTCGAAGCTCACGGACCATTGCACTCGTTTCTCTCCTTCTGCCTTTCTCTCGCACTATAGCACCACTAGGCCTTTTGATTTTATCCAGCTCTCGGGTCGTTCGTGGGCCAACATATCGTAATACAAAGTTCTCTTTTAAACCTTGCTTTAAAGTAATATAGAGAAAGCCAAGGGATTTGTTGAAAATACTCGTACGATCAATGATACGATCGGGTCAATACGCGATCAATGAAAGCATAATTAACGAATTGCTTTCAACAAAATGAATTTTAAACGATTACTTTGTGAAAGGAATTCGCGAGAAAAGTTGAAGCTCTCGACTTGGCCGAAGTTTGTACCGGGTAAGAGTGGAAAGTAAATAGACAAAAATTTGTTATAATTGAGAAAGTTGAGAAAGTTGATAATAATTGAAAAGGGAGGAGAGTATGGTTATTTGAAATTATTTAGAAAAATTTTAATTACTTTTCTACTGGTAAGGAGTTGGTACTAAGAAATAATAATAAAAGATATGCACGTTGCCGATTATTAATTTCGCAAGTTTTCTCGCGGCTTCTCATAATGCGATCGAAATATTTTAAACCGCAAAAGAATTCGAAATCGGCTTTCAAGTTTTATAATGCGATAATGCGTCTTCCGCGGGAAAAGAGCTTCTCGGAAGAGTGGAAAGTTTTCCTACGTGTAGCGTAACTCAAAAATATGAATGGAAGTAAAAGCGCCGAACTCGTACGCGAGTACGCTATATTTTTTACGATGAAAAATTCAAAGACGCGACTACCATTTCGACCATTAGTTTTTAAGCCGACTTTTCCTTATAACGGATTAAAAATTAATTAATTAACGAAGAGAAACATCACGACGTTGTAATTATACGCATCGAATCTTCTTGATCCACTTCCAGTTCCTTCCTCCGATCTTCGACATCGTAACTTTACCTTTTTCCCCGAAGATTATTATCTCGAGACGAGGGAAGAGAAAGGAAGAGAAAAAGTTTGTAGGAAAGAACGAGTGCTTTCTTCCGAGACTCTTTGTAGAGTAATAAGAAAAAAGTGTGGCATCAGCCCAGTGGGTGGTTCGGTACTCTAATTTCGGTAACGATCCGTGCATGCACGCATGTGCAACGCGCATCCTGCTCGCTTAGACGATCATCTCCTTCGTGTCTCGTGCATCATCGCGCCCTGTGCGTCGTGCACGAACGAGTTTGCGATGCTCCACGATGCTCCACGATCGTGGACCGACAAATACGAGAAGAAAAGTACATACGTAGAGAAAAATAGAAACGTGCGGTCTATTGTTTATTTTCGTTTCATTTCGAGCGACCGTATCGATTGTTTCGTGTAAAAAAAGCTAAAGCCCTATACAAAAGTAAAATATTCCCAGCATTAATCGAACGATACCTATATCTTTTTATTCTTCTTTTATCTCTTTGTACGATCTATCACGCTCGTACGACCTCCTTTGTATTTTATCCTTTCGGAGCGTCATTCGGACCGATCCATGGGGAAGAAAAAAAAAAAAAAGGAAAAAAAAATGAGGGCTTTCTTGGCCGAGCTATTTCGTCCTATTGCTCCCGATTACGATCCCCGACGTAAACGACGGAAGGTCGTTCGAGGGTCATACCGAAAATAAATCGAAACAATAAATAGTCGTCTCTTCTCTTTCAAGTCGAGGAATCAAGTCGTTGCTTTTTCTTTCTCCCTCCGAGATGCACGAACTTTCGATAGTATATACCAACGGATGGACTAGCATGTATTTTTCTTCTAAATAGCGAGCAGATATCCGACGGACCGGTAAGGTGCCTCGTTCAATTTGAAGAATCATTAGTATCCTCGAATCAATCTCCGCGGAGGATCTCTTTGGGCGCTTATTCTTCTTTCACAAGAGAAAAAAAGAAAAAAGAAAGGCAAGGAATGAATGCTACATCTTCGGTTATGTCGGGAAAATGCGGGGAAATGGCGACAGCTTTAACGGAATCATAAGCCTCGAGCAGAAAAACGTGACAAGAACGATAGGACACATTCGGTTAAGGAATTCTCGTGTATATCTAATGCATCTATTTTTCCCATGTAAATCTCACAACGCGCATGATAGTCGGACGTAACGCAACCTTTTGCGTGATACACGTGCATGCGCGCACACCTCGGAGATAAATAGGTGTACGAAGAAGAGTAGCCGGGATGTACATATGTACACACATTGTGAGCGGCATAAAAAGTAGGGCAGCTCGAACAACCGTATGGAATCACTTTTAAAGATCTCAGCAAATAAAGATATTTCTAGTTGCATATGTCGATATAACTCTCGGAGAATATAGATTAGTATCTATGTTTTTCTATCAATACCATGGAAGCACGATTTTATGCGATAGAGACACACGTTTCCTTCGTATCTCACCTTCGAGCGTTCGAGTCGATCTCCGTATCGAATAGGTAATTATTTTTTGATTGTGCGCTCGATTAGCGGCGCCTTTCGAAAGGACAATTATTATGAGAAAAGGATTTGTTCGATGAATCAAGGTCGCAACGTTAATGCGAAATGTACTCGTCGGAAGAAAATCGAGTATATCGAAATATATCGAAAGTCGACGCTGTCGAAGCACGTGCTATATAAAAATGTTTAGTTTAGGGAAGACAGAAGGAAGACGACGAACGAAAGTTGGCGTACCTTTCATATCGAATGAGCGACTGCCGATGCAAATTGTTATTATTTTGCGATCCTATCTTATCCGGTATAACTCTTAAACATTTTCCAATCTTTAAAGCTTTTACCCTTGACGTCTCATAAATTCCCTTATAATCGAGAAGATTTATCCTTACACGGTAGTATTTATACCGACCGGTGTGCAATGCCTGCTCCGCCATCTTCCTTGAACTCAACCTCAAAGGTTACCCTCGGTGGCTAAGAGCGAGGAACGCTCCCACTTCGACTATCTCCCTCTCTCTCTCTCTCTCTCTCTCTTTGCCTGCTTTTCTCGTTTCTTCGTCTACATCATCCCCCAGGAAAATCAATATAGAGTGGCGGTGTTATACGATGTGGTAGTTACTACCAGTCTTTCTCTCTCTCCCTCTTTTCCTCTGGTACGCTCGGATACACACGATCCAACCAGATCTCCATCCTAACGACCTTCTACGCTCATACATTTCCGTTTTCGTTTTCATTCCTCGCGCTTGTTTTCATTCCTCGACAAATAATACTTTTCATCCAAAAAGCACGTGTATCCTTGAGAAAGCGCAGAATACGAGCGCGTCATTTTGTCACACGGTTTTGTCTAAACGGACATCGATACGACTTTGATTCGTTCATTCACAGTTTCTCGTGCTCCCGTCGATATCTTTGAACGGATTATACGATAGCGAAAACTACCAAGCCTTTCTTTATCTTCTTCTATCATCGGAAGAAAAAGTTGAAGAGAGAGAAAAAAGACTACACGTATTTCTCCGGAGACCCTTTTTACGACGAGAAAACTTTTCGAGATAGTCGGGAGAGCAAATAAAAAGATATCTTCCTACTAATTCTATTTTATTCTTGAACAAAGAGTATTTCTTTTTTGCGATTTAACATCGATATTGCGATATCAACGATATCTGCGAATGGAAGAGTAAAGAAGAAACGTTGAAAACAGATGATGCATTTGTTTTCATGTTAGTCAAGCATGAGAGAAAACAAAAATGAGAGAAGATCGTAAAGGTAAAGCAACGGATCGAAGTGGCATCGAAACACTTCGCGTACACAAATTATATTCAAGCTCGCTAACAACGACTCGTCCAAACGGTACGATCTTTTTTCGTTCGCGGTTACCTCGTTAAACTGGAAAAGCTTTAGCGAGAGGCGCGAAGAAGGAGGCGAAAGGAAAATCGCTACGGCACTGTGTCATGCGCCGTGTCGTCTAGGCTTTCCGCGTTTCGACGTAAATTTCACCGATGTCAATGAACTCTCGTGCAAAGCGTAGAAATTATTTATTTATCTACGAACGATGCACAGCGCGGAATATCTCGTTATCATTTCTTTTTTTTACCGTTTATAGTCTGTCGCGCGTTTTAAAAGACTTACGAAAACAAAGGTGAGTTTCAAATCGAGAAGAATAAATGAAACCTCTTCAATAATTATTCCTTTTATCGAAGAAAAAGAAAAGGTAAGAAAAATTTGGCATCGTCGAATCGAATAAAATTACAGCAGAACGAATAAAAAGGATCGTTGAAGTCCAGGCTGGGTCCCACGCGTCGGTACGACCCTGGATCATGCGCCATAGAGGAAAAGCCGAGGACGATGGTGGTGGCGGTGGCGATGGTGGTTGTGGTGGTGCGCTCTCGAAAGGTTGATCGGGCAGTGGGTGGGTTTGGCCAGGTACCCGTGTCCAACGGAGAGAGAGAGAGAGAGAGAGAGAGAGAGAGAGAGAGAGAGAGAGAGAGAGAGAGAGAGAGAGAGGGAGAGAGAGAAGGGTGGTAACTCGAGAGGGGAGTCGTCCGATGGAGATTGAGGGAGAGGGAGTGAGAGAGAGAGAGAGAGAGAGAGAGAGAGAGAGAGAGAGGGAGAGGGAGAAGAGGGAGGGCAGAGTAGGCTAGTAGCGACGGCACACGTTGTGTCAGCCGGCAGTAGAGAAAGCCGTGCTTGACGCGGCCTGCACGGCCGGCCGTAGTAGTGCGTGCGTCTCCAAGCTTCCTTCTCCTCGTCCTCCTCCTACCTTTCTCGTTCTTACTCTTTCCACCTCACCCGCGCCTTATTTCTTCTTCTTTTTTTCCCCTTCTTCTTTTTCTTCCTCCTTCTTCTTCTTCTAGTCCTTTACTTCTCCTTCTTCTTACTTTCCTACTTCAGAAGGAGCGACGAGCGACGTTCGGTAAAAATAGCGCGCGCGCGCGCAAGCAAGCAAGCAGGCGAGAGAAAGAGAGATGGATAAATGGGTAGAAAGAAATAGCAAAAGGGTGTGAGGGACGAAGAGGGCGGAAACGTGCCGATTTCGTGTATTCGTATACGTACGGATGAGTTTGCGCGCGCGCGCGCGCGCGCGCGTGTGTGTGTGTGTGTGTGTGTGTGCGGGTGCGTGCGACGAGCTCGCTTCGCTGCTATCCGGCACAGTGCTGCCGAGCACGGTCGCAGTCGTACAGAAATCGTCGTCGCGAGTACGCGAAGCACGCGCCGCGCGAGAGACCGCGCGTTTTCGCGAGAAATCAAGTAGGAAGGAAGGAAGGAAGAAAAAGAATACCGGCGTCGCCGGTAGAAATGCGCAGAATTACCGCTACCCATAAGGGTTTATCTACAAGAGAATAAGAGGAAGATTATATCGAAGCATCGCGTGAGAAACGTTAAATGAACAGTGTGGGAAGAGAATCGATGAATTTTCGTGACAACGATCGAAGCCTCCTGCGTTATTACAAAGCGGACGATTAAACGGCATCTTCTTGCCCTTACTCGGAATGCCTCGGAATCTACGACAAAACGCTCGGGATTCTACGCTCGCAAAGAGAGCGTTCGTTACCACCGACGAGGGCGAAATCGATCGACTAGCGTGCTCCTCCGTCCTCCTGGAAACGTGGAAATGCCGAGAGAAAATATGTCGGGAAGGTCGGCCGGCCGGTTATCGTTATCGGATCGTCGCACGCGCGATTTTTCCTCCTTCGCTCGAGATCCGAGTATCGCGCGAGTAACGACTACTATTCTTTTTCATCGGCTAACGCCTAACGGCTAAACGCGTTAGTTAACGTGCGGCACAAGAACCCTCCGATTTCCGATTCGAAAACGATGCGCTCTTTCCTTTCAAGAAGTGATACGTTTGCTCGATTTCCTTTGTGAGGGAGAAGACGACATGAAAAAAACATATCGATTATTCCCTTTCTTTAGTTTCTCTCTCGATTTTACGAATAGCCTTTGTAAATGCCCACCAATAGTTTGACGATTTTTTTCTTCCTTCCTCCCCCCTCGCCCCTCCCCCCATCTCTCTTTCTCTCTCTCGCTCTCGCTTTTTTCGATGAAAACTTATTACCAAAAGAAGTTTGATCTTAAAGCATCGACCGCTAATCATGCGCGATGTGAAATCATCGAGATTGTTATAAAGAAAATAATTATTGTTGGGACGATAAATCGTCCTTGGCACGAATGAACTTTGAACTCGCATGCTCTTAAACTTTGAAAGTCTCTAGAAAGGACGTGCGAACGAATCGAAAATTTCTAATTTACATGAAATAAAAACGTAGTAAGTGTCAGGTACAACGAACGATCGAGTTTAACATTTGACGAACGTGATGCGTTTGTAGTAATTGGTGAAATGTAGATTCTCGTAAGAACGAACAACTGATAGAAAACGATTCGGAAAAAGGAGAGAGAGAAAGAGAGAGAGAGAGAGAGAGAGAGAGAGCGCGCGTCACGTGTTGTGATTTACCGGTAACGCGTTTCACCGGTAACGATCTAAATTTTTCCAGTGAAAAGGAGCCTGCGAGAAGTCGTCGTTGTAACGAGAAGAAGAGGCATAATAAAGTTTAAGGGGACTTGAAAAGCCTCGTTTCTTTTACAGTCCCGACAGTCTCGTCGACGGCTCGCATCCTTCTGTTATCGTCGTTATTATCATTATCGTTTTTATTATCATCGTTACTCGAGGTTATTCTTGAATCGTGGTTCGTAGAAAATCACGAAATCGCGTCCACGCGAAAGCTGGAAGAAAAGAAAGAGGAGACGTTGAAGAGGAAGAAACGGAAGACGAGTAGGAAAAGAAAAGAAATCATTCTTTGTCGTAAAAAGATGGATACTAGAGTGGAGGATAGTGGATATATCACGTGACATATCGACCCGAAAGCGAGAGGATTTAAATTGAATTTCATTCCGGGCGCACGCGAATTCGCGCCGGTGTATGTGTATGTGAGAACGCGCGAGCGCGTGCGCCTGTGTATTTTACCGTGTGTTATCATCGTCTACACTTCGACGACCTAACGAGAAGAAGAGAGAAAGAGAGAGAAAAGAAAAATAAATAAATATATATATACACACACATATGAAATATTATAGGCATACGAATTACAAAACGATATATGCGTGTGTGTGTGTGTGTGTGTGTGTGTGTGTGTGTGTGTGAGCGTGTGTACACATCCTTTACCAAATGATTTAAATCTCATGCGTGTTTCGGAGTGTAAACTCTAGAATATCTCTAAAATCTATATCAACGTGTTATTTACTTGTATGCGCATATGTATACACGTAACGTATGATCCCGTACATCGGCTTTATACGAAGAAGAAAAAAAAAGAAGAAGAATCCGATGGATGACGATCAACGACCAAAACGAATTTTGTCAATTATACTATTGAATCGTTCGCTTAGCATACATGTTTTAAGCTGATTCCTCTCTATGGTCTCTGTTTGATCTACCTCTTATAGATAGAAAGAAAAGAAAGAAAAAATACACGGAGAGAAAGGGCGAGGATACAAAGGAGAGAAAAAGGAAAACGTCGACAACGAAAGAACGGTGAACGGCCTCAATATGAATATGCATATACGCGAGGTGCAGTGACTCTAGGAGCACGCTCTCGACGATACCTGTTTTAATTCGCCGTTAATACATTCTTCTTCCAATAGGAGAGTATTCCGGTATCTCTCGTGCCGTATCAGAGAGGTAAGAGCAACGATCTAATTATTTAATATCAAACGATATTCCGCGGTGTCGCTAAACAGTTTCCATGGTTCATCGTTCAAGAAGAATGTTCAGTAGTTTAGTACTAGCCGAGAGCCTTCTGCAAGTTTTCGAGTTTCGAGTACTCCTTCTCTGAATTACCTATCGAACACGTTATACACTTCAATAGAATTTAACCCGTTTCCTTGTTCCATCGTATACGTTGGAGAAACTATCGAGCTCGTTTCCCACTCCAGCAACGTGTCCCGTCTTCTCCGTGCGTGAACGCGTCGGAAAAACAATATCTATGATAACGCTTTCCAATTGTTTTCGTATCTCGGATGTTTTTCACGTTTCTATGGATACGCAACGCGCGATAAAGTTATCTTTTACCGACGTTGGAAAGAGGAAAAGGAAAAAAGAAATACACTCGATATCATCTGGTATCGCGGTGCGGTAATGGTCCTAGTCGTTCGTGTAACAATTCGATTACGTACAACTCTCTTCCATTTGCAAAGAAGTCCTGCTTTTTAAGCGTTGCCGCGAATTCCTTGACTCGATTAAAAAGTTCACCTGCTTATTCGATTATGTCTTCATTTTCACGGCTAGGCTCGGACTAGGTATATATCGATCTCGTGCGCTTAACACATTTATCTTGCTTTTTATATCGTTTCACGTTCGATATAGAGGGCAAACAATAGAACGATAACTGCGTCGATGCGTCGATCATGAAATTCGGCCCATCTTTTTCGACGTGCACCTTGCCGTTTTCTCCAGTCGCGCAAAACGAATATGGCCTATCGTCGAGGTCAATCGAAGCGATGTTTTATTCCCTATCGAGTCGTTTTATTTCTTATTTCTTTCCTTTTATCTCCCTTCCTTTGTTGAAAGACAAGGAAGAAGGCGGCTGAAGACGTGCATAAGTATTTCCGACTGATTTCATTCGGCGTAATCGGAAAGGAGAACGGTTTCTAAGAGGACTCGTTTAATTCCCTTTATAGTCGCGACCAACGTGTATCTATTCGAAGGACATAATGCCAGCGAGAAAAGGAGAACTTTCGTAGCAGCTTTGTGCTCCTACGAAACGAGCTCTTACCCGTTCGCCTTACAATCGGGTATATTCGTCCGTGGCGATTCTCTTTGGAATATTTCCTTTTGAACATTAGTTAATCCGACCGGCAACAAAGGCCAACAAAGTAATTGATAGTTATTGTGTAATAACTATCAACCGAACCCAGTTTTCTTTTTCATTGATGGCGAAGAATCTTGATCTCTTTCGTTTCCCCTTTCCTTCGGTCTCTCATTTAAACGAAACGAGATTAAAAAGCGAATGCGAATCGTCGAAATTCCGTAGTAATATCGACTGGCGTGACGTATCGCGCGATCGTCCTCGAGTCATTATTAGAAGTAGCCGCCAGGAATTAATTCTTGCCTCGACGAAAAACGCGCTGACTCGTGCCAAAAACACTTGTTGGCGTATTTCTCCGTTCGCACGTTTGTCACTGACTCGTGCGTGCTCCCAACGACTTTTTTCAACCTTTCTCTAAGAGACAATTGGCAACAATGGGTTCAATCCCAAGAAGGGATCGCCTCTCCGTTCGAAATACACCCTTCGTTACTCGTCACTTGGTGCCTCGGTGGATCGTTTCGCAACTATGGAAAAACGTCAGGAAGATATGTTAATCCTAATGACCCGAATAAGAGGAAATTTTCCTTAACGAGCGTGGAATCGATGACTACGTTCTCGCGTAAACACGCAACAACATCGCGCAATCCCTGACCCCTGCGACAAATTATTTCGCATTTCATAAATGATCTCTTTTTTTCTTTTTCATTCAATTCCTTTCATTCAACGCCTTTTCCCCCCGACATATTTTCATTTCTATATAAATAATCTAAAAGCATATCCCTTTCTCTCGGACAACAAAGTTCATATTTCAAAAGGAGTCGGTCGATCGTTCCAGCTGGCCCTATCTCAACTTACTCTTTCAAGGTTTCTCAATTACAAGATTAAATTCTCGATTACAAGATTCGCGTACTTTTTCTCCTTAATCGGGCGCGCATAGAAGCGAATCGGTCTTCTTTCAACGAGAGCGTCCTCGAAACGATCGCATAGTAATTCGAACGCAGCGGCGGAGAAAAGTGGATTAACGATCACACGATGATCGCGCGTGCGAGCGAGCGAGCGAGCGAGCAAAAGGAATTAAATTCTCTTGCGGACGATTTCGATTTCATCTCGAGGGGAGACAAAAGATCGGTACGCCTAACGGCTCCACGGATTTTGACCGCTTCTCTCGATAGATCGAAATTCCTTCGAGGCGAATTAAGATCGAACTTTTTTCCTGAACGATCATTTGTCTTTGGAACGTCGAGAAAAAATGAAGAAAAAAATGAGAGATTCTTCCGCTGGCCGTAAACGTTTTCGTTGATAAAATTACCTTTCGTAATATTAGACTTTTTCGAGACACATAACCAGTCAGTATTGAGCTGGCATTCGTCGAGCCGGCTGAAAACGAAACTTTGCTTCGAAGAGCTCGCTCGTCTCTGACCTCGTGTTTTAAATATTTGTAATCGATGCCGCGATCTCGCGAGTCGTTGACTCCTCTTCCGGACCGACACTCGAGTCTGCCTCGACTCTCGTCGAGTTCCACCCCCTCGCCCGTTCTCTCTCTCTCTCTCTCTCTCTCTCTCTCGCTCTCTTCCCCCACCGATCTATATTCTCTCTCGTTCTTTTCTCCATCCAGTATTGGTTCTCGACTTTAGAGAAGCCCCATCCTGACGTCAGAGGCCGCTCGCTTTGAACGAGATCCGATACGATATCGCAACGGCGCAGCACGTCGCTCCCGTTACACATCAGACATCTAGCGAAAATTTTCACGAACGTCTCGATATCTTCTTCTTCCTCTACTTCTTCTCCTTTATAAAAGGCCGATCGATCGTTTTATTTTCAAATATGCCCGAAGAACGTGATGTGGACTTGGTCGATCCAATGTCGAATAGTTTTGAACATACTTTTTCTTTCAGTTCCTTCGATAGAATCGCTTGTCAACTTTCGACGAATATCTCACGATTCTACGATTAATCTATAAATCTACCCTAAGATTGAAAAATCATTCCATTCGCATAATCGTCGTCAATTTTGATATTTGATATTTATTCAGAACCAGTCGCATCAAAAATCACAGACTTTTCTTTCTATCTTTCTCTCGATAGGTCAAAGGGGCGATCGTTTCGATCGCAAGGGATCGCGTTAAATTTTATTCGTCCTCGTGGAAAAGATTTATTCAACTTTTTCACCATTAAACGCGACACGGATCGACTTGAATGAAGCAAAGCCGGCTGACGTAAAAGTGGACGATTTTACCTATAGCATTCTCCGTCATATCAATTTAATTTTGAGATAAATTTCCAACCTATTAACGGGGAAAAAAAGGAAATTTAATTTTACGACAAACTCTTTCTACCTTGGTACTAATAAATATTTATACCTATATATACCGATGATTACGTTCATGCATATAAAAATTTCTTTACTATTCGTCGACACTTATCGATCTCTCGACCGTGAAATAGAGACCGCGATTTATGACGTTTCCGTTCTTATTTTTATCGTTGCCCATATCGGAAAGAAGCGAGAGAATGAGGAGAATCGATCGAATCTTGTCGGATTGACGTTTCGCGAGAAGGTCGCGTTGCTAATAATAAGAAAAAATTGGGTGTGCAATTAATAATCGCGTACGAGCAATCTCGATTGATTAATAACGATAGTATCAAACGTTATCGCGAAGCGAGCGACGATGAAAAGGGTGGAAAAGGAGTGGAAGTCGTGCAATCGTATCGACGTTGCTTTCGAAAAACATGCTCGAATCTTCAAGCAAATTCCCAAACGCTTCGAGTTTCTCTCTCTCTCTCTCTCTCTCTCTCTCACTCCCCCTTCTCCTCTTCGCTGGCTTTGGTTTTTAATCGCAGCTTTTCATGAAAACATACCGTTATTGTTGTCATCGTAAGCGTACGAGAGCATCGTAGCTCCGGTATCTCATTGACAATAGGATGAAAACGGAGCTAGATAGAAAAAGCGAAAAGAAAGATAGAAATACAGAGACAGACGGGGAGAGAGAGAGAGAGAGGGAGAATCCGGTAGGATTTTATTCATGTACATAGTTCTGTCATTTTTTCTTCCAGCCCATCTCCAGTTTTGTTTCACCACAAAAATGTCTCTTTTTCGTTGGTACACGGCCGTACTCCTCGGTCACCATCCTCTGTTCTCCCTTCTTCTCGCCCTCGTACGTCAGTCTTGTTCGACCGCTTCGTTCGATCGTCGCGCTCGCGCTCGTCGTCGTCACTACTACTGTCTTGTTGCTTCTTTACCATCCGTACAAACAATAGTACACGGAGCGGACTCGAAGATCAAAGGAAAAGGCGCGCGTATGTTTGTGAATCGTCAAGCCTCCGCAGATTGTGTTCTTGCTCTTCGTCTTTCCTTTCTCCTCTTTTTTAACTTTTCAACTTGCACCCATCTCTTCTTACCTTTTTTCTTGTTCTTTCTCTTGGTCAGATTTACGAGCAGGTTGCATCGAATGCTACGTTGGCTCAGATAAAAAGAAAGAGAGAGCGACGATACTCGTCGGTGGAATATATTCACTACGCACACAAAACAGAAGAAATACTAGGTCAAGTAAACAAAGTCATTGTTCCTGGGTATATGCGTATATAATAAACGATCACTGGCGTGCGCCAATCGATGCGTATTTACGCGTTTATTTCGATTTTATATCTCTCTCGAACATACGCTTTTTACTCTTCCTTCGAACAATTTTTCTCAAGGTTATTACGTACGTATACTACTACTTAAAAAAAAAAACGTTTAAAATATTCTTTGGAAAAATCGAGCCATATATCAACAATGTACGTGTACATATGAGACTAGTTAACGAAGTGCAAACTTGACAAACGACGTAATCAATTCGTGAGGGAATACAATGCGTGTCGTTCGTTATTTCTCGCTGGTCTGAATGCGAATACCCGGTGTGTCGTGCTCCTTATAACGTTCTCCGTAATTAACTGTCGCTCGTGTTAGCACGTTTATAAACTTTGCTAGATCCCTCGTAAATTATTTTACATCGTCTTTGTTTTCAGCAAACGATGTTTTAGAAAGTAACGAATTTAGCTAAGATTTTCCTCGTCATTTCACGATATCGTATTTACATCCGACAAGTATTAATCGCATATAGAATATTTTTACACGGTGAAACCTTGCGCAATACGTTCCTTGGAAGAAGAATTGTTGAAATATTTTCGTGCACGGAATAGTCGATATCGAGATTCTTCCATGTCTAACGTGAAAGAGCTGATGGCCGATACGTAAAGGATATAAGAGAGAGAAAAATATAAAAAGAAAAAGAGGGAACAGTCCGCACGCCGACGGCTCCGATAGAAAATCCCATCTTACCGTTTTCTGCAGACATTTTGTCGGCAATACTTGTCACATCTGGGAGAAAAGTCGTTGCGATAAGAGGATCATCGATTCGACTTTACTTACCGACTCGGACGACTCGTATTAGAAGTGTAAAAAGTCAAGTTTAAAATTTATTAACGCCCTATAATTATCACCAGCGATGCTCGTAACGTCGTAGCTAGGCGCAACGGTTCAAAGTATTGACCAACGCTGTGCAAGCATCGTTTTATCGTTGGTGTCGTATTTTATAGACCTTCTACATAATTTATTGTCATTATTATTTCCGATCTGGTAAACGTCTATCCTCACAAAAGTAAAAGCCGACAATGGAACAATCCGGAGAACGAAGAGGAAACTGCAATGGGTTTTTTTATTGAGCGATATTATTTTTATTAAATATTTTACAAAGAAAAAAGAAACGTTTTCTATTCACGAAACAAAAAAGTCGCAATTATTTGGAGTATGGTGAAATTATTAATATGAGAACGACATGATTCCCAATTTACATTTTCTCTCCACGAGCAATATTTACGAAATGTCGACCTCCGTTATCGTTTACGATAAAACATACATCTACGTTTCGTATACACGTACGAAATATTAATGGACCGACGTTGGGATTCTAAACTCTTGTCCGTGCATTAAATACGATGCCAAGGGAAAATGGAAACGGAATTTCGTTGGCGCGTCAGATAATTGTAGCCTTTGTCGAGGAGATTACGTACGACCGTAATCTTTTTCAAAGGGAAACCTTTACAGAGAAGTCAACGACCGTACGATTTCTAACGTGCCCAACATCCTATTTGGCCTATGGTACGCGATAAATCGTAAATTCACGTATACGAGAATGTATATTTTTGATAGTTTCCCTATTCCCGTGAAATTTTTTTCATCCATTCTTTGTTTCTTCCTCTCTCTCGCCTCCTTATTCGTCCTTCTATCCGTTCGAGATAGGCACGAAGCTCTCTCTCTCTCTCTATCTATCTTTAAGAGCCCATAATTTAAGATAATCGCGAACCAATTTAACTACACGTACATTATTATGGGACGTTAATCGAACGTTATTCGAGCGTATATATCTACTATTCCTACGGATACGTTATCCATGCTATATAAAAATGTAGGGTAGAGAATTGTACGAGGAATCGCTGCGTATTTCGACAAATTGAAATCAGCTCATGCGTCGTCATCGGATTGTATTACACGTCGGTTACGATTTATGGATGACTAAAAATGAAATTCGAGGCTCGGTAAGTGTAGTCGCATCGCGATGCCTACTATCGAGTTCGAGGATGACGTTAAAAGAAAGGACGATAAAACGAAACCTTCCATTTTTTCTCGAGAAACGATCTCATTTTTGCTATAGTTGATGAACGACAAAGATATAATAGTGTATCGTAAAATATTCCAAGTAGATATGTCAATTGGATTCGAAACCATTGGCACCGCTACTATCGCCTTTTATTTTATGGCTATATTAAAGTTTCATCCTTTTTTTTTTCGAGTACGCTCTAAATTATGTCGAACGAAAATACGCAAGCACGCGATACTCTCTTCTTCCGTCCAGACGTCGTTATTCTTCGTTCGCCGTTATGAACGTTGTTCGCAGCGGGTTCGCGATTTAAAGCCAATAATATTTCTCTCTCTCTCTCTCTCTCTCTCTCTTTCTCTCTTTATCTATTTCATCTTCCCATTTTCTCGAAACAGTATTACTCTATTGTCGAGAATCCTTTTAATCGCTCCTATTATTCTTATTATTTACCAAAATCTATCTGGTAGCTAAACGTGAACGCTTAGAAATTTTTTCTTTTCCACTTCCGCGATTTGCGAGAAATCTTTGATAATCGATTTTGAAAGGCATAGATATCCGTTCGCTCCCAAATTCTGCTTACGTCGAGTACTTTGCCATTTGCAAACCGCATAGAATGCCATGTATGCAAATAAAGAGAACTTTGCCTTCGTTAACGTTGATTGCATCAAAAGGGAATACTGACTTGCCAATTTTCTGCTTGTAACTCCATCGTATGAAGGGAAAGAGAGATAGAGAGACGATTACATCGCGATCGTGGCATCTCATTGCAGCCGACGTGCGAACTCTATAAATCGGCGGAAATGCGTACAGAAGCGCGAATAAATTCGCGCTTCGCGTTAAAAGCGACGAGGATTCGATCGTTAACGGAATTATATTCCTGTTGCAGAATCGCGGAAAAATGTCGATGTATTTCCCAAAGCCTTTAATTGCAATTGATTTTCTGCGAAAATTCGTCTCTGCGTTAGCGTGCACCCCTCTTGATGAATGGAAAGAGAAAAAAAACATTAAACAAAAAAAAATATTTACGACGCAGGATTGCACGAGGAAAGATTCTCGTGAATTTGGCTCTGATCGATGCGATTAAAAAATTCTATTTATTCATATTTTTACGTTCAGTGATTAATTAAAAGTTATTTCAAACGCTATCACGGCAGAAAATAAAACTCGTAAATAATACGCAATACCGGATCGATTAATCGATCGATCTATCAATACGTTTCTTTTTATTTTTATTTATTTATTTTTCTTTTTAATTAATCGCGAAAACGTGAAGACGGAAAGAGTAGAATTCTAACGCAAAGAAATTGTAAAGATAAATTTCAAGTAGCACTTTTACCATGATCGAAAGGTTATTCTATCGGGAGCTTACTCTCGTTACTCAAGAATTCTAGGGGCGTTTCGTGAAGGTTTCATTATTATCCGGAATCGTAAGGGAGGATGCTCCCCGAGGGTTGCCACGTCTTTCCAAGATTCTATCGTAAAACTCTTCTCCATTTATTGGTTTGAATTAACGAGCGAGAAAATTAAGTGATTGCCATGTTCGAGAACTCTACTTTTTCATGATATATTGAAAAAGTCACCCTGGGACAGGATTTTTATTTCGAAGTTTTGTCAAAGCTAAAAGAAATATGTGCGATAAGTAGCTCGATTAAAATCAAAGGAGAACAATGTAATACCCCGATAAACTAATCTTTTATATGTACACGTAATCTTTATATTAATGCAACTACTCGTTAAAAATCTTACGATAGAAAATCATTTATTTTATCTTAATCTGATTAAAATTGGGGGAACATGAAATTGAAGAATCTAGAACGAGAGACGAACTAGCTATTATGGGATCATATAGATAATCGGATTAATTATTTCATCTAACAACAGAACATTTGATAAAATCGTTCGGCCGAAAATTTATCCAACGAAGCAGCTTTCGCTGAAAGTCTAAGCTGACCAGCGCCAAATAAGTAATTTATTTTGCACAATACTTTTATTGCTCGCGCGTACAACCTAGAGAGAGAGAGAGAGAGAGAGAGAGAAAGAGAGAGATCCAATGCAACTTTATACTTTGGCGCGTTTAATTAATCATGCAATATAAATAGCGTACTCACGACGTCAGGCTGCACGAACCATTGGAAATATTCTTGTAAAAAATATTGCAAGGAGAGAAAAGTGGGGAGTGAAAAAGAGAGGAGAGAGAGAGAGAGAGAGAGTTTCTAAAGCTTTCGCCAATTTACAAGTTCTCGACTAACTTTTCGCATAATTAATAACTCAATAAATTTTCCAACAATCTCAATAAGTATTACACCTTCATCCTCGTTCTCAATTCACTCGATTATTCTTGCTTCGAGCGAGCTGAAATTCATTTCTTCACGCGATACGCTTGGGATCGTGTCCCTTAAAAGAAAATCATTCGTATAGTTTGATATATTTGATATGAAATTTTATTGAAGATTCACGTTATATGAGTCAAAACTGCACCGACGCTATATTTCTCTCTATCGACTTATTCCACTTAATAGCGGCCTAGGTATCGGAATCCAGATTAAATGAAAAAGAATGAGAGGGAGAAAGAATTAACGAGATCTTTCGAGCCTTGCACTTATTCCCTCGCGTATAAGAAGGAACGTAAGTTATTTAACCGGTCGATCGATCGTCTTACAAAGAATTTTACTTGGAAAGAATTCTTATTGTCGTTTTTTTCTCGACTCGCCGATTTCCTAACGTTATCGAACGAGAATCGAAGCGATTCGTGACAAAATCATGGAATTTAATTTAACGTTTTCTTAGCAAGCTCGACAAAGCTAAGAGAGACTTCGACAAGGAGACAAGCTAGCCATGGAGGAAACTTGGGTATATAATACTATCTACAAAGCGCCCAATGCTTTGGTTCGTCCTGCTATTCTGTTGGTTGCCTTTAAACGCACGCGTTAATCAAAGGGGCTTTTCTTTGAGCACTTCTCGTCCAATTGGATCTCTTCCATTCTCTATGGCGATGTCTCTCCCGCTTCGTTGCGCACCCAATCAAATTATACCACATTAATAGGGCATTGCCATTTCGAAAAACATTTTTCAATGTAATTATTCTCAATTCTGGATTTACGTAACCTTCTCTCTCTCTCTCTCTCTCTCTCTCTCTCTCTCTCTCTCTCTCTCTCTCTCTCTCTCTCGTTGTCAGGGAAGAACCGAAGTCATCTTTTACGAGGCGATTTTACGAGACACCGATATCTCGTCCAGGATGCGAATAATCGAACGAAAAGCATCTACGTGTATCGCGTGTTCTTGTGCACCAAAGAAGGAACGAAATGAAAACGATAAAGAAAGAGGTAAGAAAGAAAGAGAAAGGAAAATCGCAAAACGTAAAGTTTTTACGATTTTTCGGTCATTATCGCTCGCCTTTTTCTATTCTTCTTATTGGCCGGTTTTTCTTTTCTCCTCGGTCTCGGAGGATACACGACTATTCGTCTCGTCTCTTCTTCTCATGATTCAAACGACACGGGCAAAGCCTTGAAAACCCTCGAAATCGTCACTCGTTCATATTCCCAGAACGAAGAGGGATATCCAACTTTTCGAGCTCTGACAAAGTGAATAATTTAAATATACTCGGTAGTACTCGGTAACGAAGTTTACTCTTCCCAAGGAGTTTCTACGTTTCACACAGTTTATCCCAGTATAATGCGTATTTCAAACAATAGCACGACTAAATTCGTCAACTTTATTAGCCCCGTTTTCAATCTTTAAGTAATCTACCGGAATTTCTTCTTACTCTCAACTCCGATCGATGATTTCTATTTAAATCGACCATTCGATTCGCGCAGCTATAAAAGTTTCGAAACGACATTTTTTTCGACGGAGATAGAAACGATCGCAACTTTTTCTTGGCCACGTTAGAGAACGTCTCAATCCATTTTCTATCGACCGGCGGAGTGCACCTGCCTGCACCAGGGAATATTTACGTTTTCTGTCAAACCAACAGACTCTTTTCTTCTTTCTATTCTATTACATATGTATTATCGTTTGCTACGACCTAACGATCGCAATTTGAAGTATTTTTTTGTATTAAACTTTTTCACGTTGCGTATACAAATAGCACGAATGCACACATATTCTCAGACGAATCAATAATCTCATCAATAGTTTAGCGATGCTTATGTGGAACGAGGCCGACGTCGTTTCTCATTGCACTTTCACGCAACTACACCAACAAAATGATAAATTATTAATCGTTTCAAAGAGTAGACACTCGATGCGCGGCACGAGGAACGCCTTTCGTGTCGAATACAAGCGAAATTAGGCCAACTATGTTACGTTGTGACATTAAATTCGCCCTTTTATCGTTCTTTACGATTCGAACGCGAAAAAACGAATTTGTTGGTAAGCACAGATCGAACATTTTCATTAGAGAAAAATTTAAGATACCGCTGCGTCCGTACCGCCATTCGTATCGAAATATCGCTAATGCATCTATCCGTGTTTGTTAATGCGGCAAAAATCACAGTGCGATGGCATAACGGAAAAAAAAGATTTCCCCTGCGGTTTTTTAACGCCACGCTACTCCCTATACTTCGAGCGTACACTCTCGCGTCCCGGTAAATGTGAAAAAAAAAAAAAAATATATATATATATATATATATATATATATATATATATATATATATATATGTGAACGAACCTTCGTGGCTACTGCGACTTGCATTTTAAAACGTTTTCATGCGTGGATCCTTTCTAAGGTATCTCATAAAGCGATAAATATCACAATATTTGCTTCCTCGCCATCACATTTTGTCGTATTATATCATCTAATTGACCATCATATCGAAGAGATCGAAAAGTTACATTTATTTCGATGGATTTGTACAAAATTTCTTTGGTCGCTTATCGTCGTCTTCATATCAAAAACTTTGCGTCCTTATTCCACAACTTATATAGGAGTACTGTCGTATCTTGGATGAAAATAAAACACACCTCGACGTAAACAAGAAGACTCGTCGTCCTGTTATTATCGTCGGTACACAACGGACCGTCACGTCGCTCGGTTGAATGTAAACAATGTCTCAACGCTCGCAACGTTAACGTAGACATAGCGAAAGCAGCGACAAAAATTAAGCTAATACCTCGGCATTACCGTTCGATCCCATTCTATTTACATATTCGTTTTCTTTCTCTCTCTCTCTCTCTCTCTCTCTCTCTCTCTCTGTTTTGCCATTCTCGACGAGCCATAATAGACGATTATTCAACAAACGAGGCAACGACTCTCTTCGTTCGATTGTTCCTGACCAGCGATTCTCCAGCTTCGAGCCAATCGCAGGAAATTTCCTAATTAGCGGTGCAGCGCCATTCGGTCCTGCATCATTTCTCATCGTTCGGCTTCGCGAGCACGAACGACGTATAGATAATTATCCTGTGTCTCGTAATTTGTAGATACTTTCTAGTCCGTTGTCAAGTCCGAAAAGCGAACGAAAAAGAAAAAAAAATTATAGATTTCTGGATCAAACGATTGCTTTGATTTCAAGTATTTTTCCTTTGTGCGGTCAGACCTTTTAATTATCTTAATTGCTTGTATTTTAACTCGCCCAAGGATCCCAGCTATCAACGAGTTTTCCCGTCCAATATTTCGTTTTATCGAATATTTTGCGCGAACCGTTGTTGCTTCGACGTTCCTATTTAGAGAATGAGAAAAAAGTATTATATATGCATGTATAGCGAGAAGTCAATTTCGATAATCAATTTGAAGCGTGTTATATCGCCACCATTTGAAATAATAAACACGTCGCTTGAAATTTTATTATTATATATTTAGCGCGATGAAATGCAATTTCAATTATTCGATATTATATCTTTTCTACGACATTGAAATCAGGCTCTTTTACGTTTTTATATGCAATTTTAACGGTTCTTTAATCATTACTACTTTGAAAGAGACATTTTCTTCGATCGAAATATCGATGTAACTTTGTCGTAAGAAAGAGATTATTCGATTAAAACACGGGAAGAGACGTGCAGGAGGAAAGTGACGGCAGGGTGGTGGTGCAAAGTTAACTTTACTTAAGGTTTCTATTTAAGCAGATACAACGGGACCCAGCGTAAGTGCAGACAAGGTTTTACGAGTAGAACTTTGCGAAGGGAGACCTTTGAAGTATGGAGTATGTAGAAGGGGAATACATCGGAGAGTATTAACTCTTCGCCAAGTGTAATATTAAATATTGATTTTCATCGCGGTCCGTTAATATACCCGAAATAAAATCAATTTACGAAAGGTCATTTCGTCCATCGATAAGAAATGAAAGACGTTCGTTCGTTCGTTCGTTCGTTCGTTCGTTCGTTCGTTCGTTCGTTCAGAACGCGCAAAACTTTTATTCCATCTTTGTACTTCGTGCCGCCTCTATACCAATAGAGTCAATTTATCTTTGCCCGAGCACTACTTTCAATAGGAATATTTATATTCGATTGATTCTCTGTCGGCGTTGATAAATCTTAGAAAAGGTCGTTGGAATTCGGTTAATAATATCGAGATACATACCTACGACGCGTATACGTGTGTGTTTGGTAAGTAAGCACTTTGGACTTGACGTCGACGTGAGAAGAAATCGGAATCGTTTCGTATTCGGAGGCAGCCAGTCGAAACCAAAGCACGAATTCTATCTAACGAGGCGTGCCTTTATTTATCGCTCGTCGTCGAATATCGAGCTAAAATTGCTTTCAATATATCGGCGGGTTAACCGCAAGAGACTTATCCCCGTCGCGTAGTCGAAATCGATTTCCATCTTACTCGGTCTTCTAATGTTTCGAGTGGAAAACGGTGACCGCAAACAACGATAACCGATAGGGAGCATATTTGAAAGTTTTATCGCGCTTCCTATCGATCGTCTCTCGTCGCTTGTAACACAAAAGTAAATCTCGCACCTTACTTATACGGGCTCGCTATACAATTATATAATTAATTAGATAGGCACGACGATTCACGTACGTAAGTGAAAAACGAGAGATCTTGTGTTCTCTTTTATTCGAATTTTATTTCGTCAAAAGTAAAGTCCCTAGAAAACGGAGGAGCAAAGCTTTTACCATTTTTACTCTTTTATCGTGATTTTTTCGAAAGAGTGTCCCTTGGAGATAACATGCGGTGTTCTATATTGAAGCGAAACGATCGCGTTGGGCCGGTAATAGAGTAAATCATGATCCTCGAAGGAACTCGTTCCGGTATTCTCATGCATAACTCGGCCACGTAAAGCCGCACGATTCGCCTTCTCTCTCGCACGAGACGCTCTATTCCGGCGAACTGGTCTCTCTAGCTTAACCCGTAAACCTTGCACCACAGCGCCTCGTACCTCGCGTGATTGCCTTTGTACGATGCGTGTTTCAGAACGCACCCCCACATCGACGATCGGCCTGGGAAATTTACATGGTGACACGTCTCGCGTAATCGTGCGTTCTCTTCTCGTCCTCGACGATCGAATAAGGATTTATTTGCTATAGGGTTAAATATCTGTCGCTTGGATAAATACGTCGACTAGCTACTATCGTATCGTACGGATTACGACGAGAGAACGATCCACGGTATTCCGATAAAACTATTTTCTATCTTATTGCGTTTGGAATCGATGTAATATATAAAAAGTTAGATTCACTTTTATGAAATTTCACATAGTTGCGCGGCGTTTCATCGACGAAATTCTCTTCGAGCCTGCTCTATCCGCGTAAACACGGAAAGTCTGGGGGAGTCGATGCTTTGGAGATTTTTTTTTTTTTTAAAGCCTCGCATAGAAAGGGTCAAAGAGTCGTTACATATGCAACTACCGGGGAAACGTCGGCATCGAGCTTGCAGATAACCGCGATATCGCGCCGAGATGCATCTCGAAAGCTCAGAGAAAGAGAGAAAGAGTTATTTATTCGAGCTACGATCCCTTTTCGTAACGAGCTCATTGCTGGATCCTCAAAAGGATCCTAAATAAAAGACCTAATATCTCTTTACTTTCTCATTTTTTTCGTTCGTTTTATCTTATCGCAGCAAAATAACCGAGGAACTTTTAGAAATGTGTTTACGATAAAGCAGCGATGGAACATTTTCATATTTCTCTTATCGTTCTTCGTCTGATATTTCCTTTTTTCTTTTTCTTTTTTTTCTTCTTTATTATTAGATTTAGAATGGCAAACAAACTCGTCTATCGACGAGAAGCAAACGCTTCGAAATGATCGTATGCATGGCGTCTTCTAAAAAAAAAACAACTTACCAGAATCGTAGTCAAGATTAGCGGATGACGTTCCGGTCAATTAACGTCGAAAGCTATTCGTGCAATCGTTTATGCAGCGAATCGATTAAGAGAATGAACGGTCGTGGCCAAAAATCGCGCGTCCGACATCGACGAATATAGAACGTAGATGATCATTTCGATCATCGACCGGCCGAACGACTTTTGACCGATTGTAATTTTACTTTTTCATCCGTGTACGTTAATGTATGTTAATTCGAACGAATCGCGTGCATCGTAGGACGGAAAAAGTAACGCAGATAGATCTCCGCTTTTTTCTCTTCGTTAATTCATCGCGTTCAAATGGTAAATTCGTTTGCTTCGTGGAAAACTTTGCTGGTAAGTGGAGAAGAACAAGTGCACTCTCTTTCGTTTCTCGTAGCCATTGCGTGTGACCTGAAAAATCAGTCTTTTATAATAATCGATACTTTAGTTGGTTATTTACGATGCGAAAATGTCCTTCCTACGGTCGGCCGTTTTGCAGAAAAAAAATCGTCGAAAAATCTTTTCCCCTTTTGAACGTTCTTTCAAGATGCACAAAATTGCGCTTCGAGTTACGGGTCGCCTACGGGTACTTCGTTACGGGTCGCCTACGGGTTCTTCGTTACTCTGCCGGCCATTCATAAAGTTTCATCCGGAAGCGTCGGCACGTGGCAAGCTGCGAGAGTCGCTTCATTCACTATATGACCGATCGTTTGAGCCTCGTATATGGAAGAGAAAGCGGGCGCGTGTCTGTGTAAGCACGCGTTTATAAAGACTTGGCCTTTGCCATAGAACTTTGCATATTATTTATAGCTATATGATACCTATATTCGTGCAGTCACTCGCATGAGGTTCCCCGTTTCTTCATTGAACCGAGCGAAACGGCCTTTCGCTGCCCGGAAATGCATATAGACGAGTATCGAGCCTAGCAGTAAGAGAGAGAGAGATAAAGAGAAAAAGAGAGAATGAGAAAGGATAACGAACAAACTAGCTCGTTATGCTAATTAACGAAGGCCGGCCGAGTCTTGCGAGTTTGGCGCGCACAATTTGGTGCGCCTTCCCCACTTCCGGTTGACTCCGATCAGCCGATAAAGTCAGCCGGAATACACAATGGATTCTCTCGCTCCTTTCTATGTATATGTATGCGTACATTCGCGTGACCTCCATTCTATCTTTCCTAATTCTTGCGGTGAAAATTGAACGAACAAAGCTTTGACTGTTTCTCAAAAGTTCTTTCGAGAAAATTACTACTTTTCTCCAAATTAAGATTGCTTTATGCTTCCGTAAAAGTGATAGTAATTTTTCTTATTATCGACGCGGCAGTCGGTCTATTTGATCAATTTCATCGCAATGCCGATCCTATTGCCGAGCGTGCGTCACGAGGAAATTAAAAAGAATCGCGGTAAACAAATGCGCTCGCTCGCTAGAGACATTCTTTGTGTGTGTGTGTGTGTGTGTGTGTATATTATATGTAAATGGTCGGATTTCTCATAGATAGGGAATAGGCGCGTACAAGGTGCCTATCTCTCTGAAGCATCGATTTAATGAACTCGCCGATTAAATTATCGCTATTCTATTGATGCTATTGTTATGGAAATTCAAATAAATACGGATGGATAAAGCGGCGATCGTGCAGAAACGAGAGCCATTATCGTTTACTCGATTTTGCTCGACGATAGCTTCATTTGTTTTCCGATTTTGATTACATGCTTTGACAATCAAAAGCGATCAAAAAGTCATCGTCCCGCAACGATACTTCTCCATCGAATACATTCAAATAATAATCGAGAAACGCTTCTTTCCTACTTGTCTTTCAATCGAGATTAATAAGAATCTTTTTAGATAAAAATGAATTGCAAATGACTCCTTCATTTTCTCTTTGAATATCGTAATCTGATGAAACCACTCTCGAATCCGGTTGTTCGTCCGAGCATAAGAGATGAAAAGTTTCCTCCTGAGCTGAACGAAGCTGGACTGTATCCACTGTATCCTGAGAGTGGGAGGTGAAGGAATTCGGATAATCTTGCGGAAGCCCCGAGGATACCTCTCAAACTTTCGTAGATTTATCTTTGACGATGGCGTGGAATAGTAGTCGCGATGGAAGAGATTTTAAGCGGAGAAAAACGGATTAAGGACGATGCGTTCGTCAGAAATTAGATGGATAAAGAGGGGAAACGTCTACTACTAGAGCGGCTTTGTCGAACTTTCAAAAGTTCTCGCCGCTGCTATTTGCCGTGTTTCGTGGCCCCCGTTGTTTTATGCACCCTCGCTTCGCATGCGTCATCGTTCTCCACCCTCGTTTCTCAAACGAGTCGTTTAATCTCCTTCCTACTACTGGACTTTTTCGCGACAAATACGTCACGTATCTTTAGAGATTTTTTGCAAACTCGCATTTTTTTGTATATCGAAAGTTTTTATTTCTCCACAAGTACCAATTTTACGATGGCCCATCGTTATAAATACGAATGGGAAGTAAACGAGGAAAGAATAATTATTGGAATTTAAGAGGATCGTAAGTGAATCTGAAGGATAATTCAAGTTCGTTCGTCTATATGGCCGATCGGATACGCTCGAGTATTAAACATAATAAATATATTTCGAGATGCAGATTATCTCATTGTCTCTTTCCTTTGCTAGTTCAATTTTATTGTCCTTTATTTTTTTCTTAATCCATGTTCATCCAATGTTTCATTCGACTTATTGATTATTCTCACGACCAGTAATATTGGCAGCGTACAATAAATGTAGTCCGGCGCGCGCGCATTTATCCTGGTGGCAGTTACAACTTTTATTTTCTTCCATCGATCGATCTTATCGAGCGACTCCTTCCACTTGATTTTTATCTAGTTTTGTTCATGAAAAATAAATCTCCTCCATTTTCTCGCAGGAAGAGAAAGTTAACGGATTTGAAATTGACATTGACCTGCGTGTTTTATTTTTTAATTTGTAATTTTTCATCTCCCAGCAACATTTTCCAAATGGAAAGCTGATTTTTTGCCTGAGTCCACAGAAAAAACGACCTCCTTTTTCTCTTCAACGTGGAAAAATAATCTGCTTGGCTGTTTTGTCGCATTAAATAACTATCTCGAGATGTCTATTTTCTCATTTGATTGTCCTTGTTTTTTCTCTTTTTCTCTTTTTTTTCACTTTAGTTTCCTTTCCGATAGATCTCACGATGCATCGTTGAAAATGTAACGGAAAGCAAGTTATCCAACCGTATAAAACGTAAAGATGAGTCACCCAGATCGTAAATGAGAGAATAGGGAAGATAGATAAAGGGAAACGATGAGAAGATCAAGAGAGAATTCAGACTAATTGTGTCGTTTCCGATCGAAAAAAGACCAATGCCATTTTTCATTCAGAAAAAAAGACGAGTTAGCTGGTAAATTCAATTTCCTTTCGGGAAATAATTGCAATACTCTTCGAGTATATGTATTTTACGATAAATAGGTATTCCCGCGGTCGATGGTAATTGAATAGGACCGCGACCGAGTCGTGAGCACTTTGAACGCGTCTACTACGTACCGAACATGTGTGTTTACGCGTTAGCCAACGTCAATTCCGCGGAGAGAGTTCTTTTTTCTTTTTTTAATCCATATCCCATATTTTTAATCCTTCGTAAAAGAATTTAGATCTAAATGGAGAAAAATGGATTGGTCCTCGAGTCGGACCTCGAGTCTACCATCAAGGAAATTGATCCAATGATAAATAGCGCGACGATACTATTATTTGAAGGTAACCACTATCCAACCGAGATTGTTTCGACGTTAGCGCGCGTGTTAACGATTTTTCCAAGGGCGAAGCCATGTCCGATCGATGAGAAAGCGGCACTCGCTAGTTATAATACCCTTTCCATTCACATCCCCTTTCTCCCGGGGATCGTTTAATCGCACGTAAAATCATGCCATACCCTCGCCTTAACGTCGCGTGTACTCTACGCTTGTATTCGAGAAGCCGCGAAACAACCACGGGACAGAAGGAAACATCGACTTTTATCTCGATAGAGTCGAATGAAAGAGACGAAGCGGTACTTAATAGAGAGAGAGAGAGAGAGAGAGAAAGATGATAAGGATCGACGCTTCTTAAGGTGGAAAGGAGATTTCTTCGTTAAACTCGGTGAGCTTTGTAATCTTGTACGAGTCTTGAAATATACCCAAGAGATTTTCGCGCTAACGCAGAAACACAAAGGCTGCCGTTAAGCGTACCTACGATATACCATTTTTTCGCATAAAAACGAATTAGGTCGAACGTATAAGGTCTAGGAGCATTTGAAGAAGCAACGAACGATAAAAGAAACATATTCCAACTTTTCTATTCTTTCCTATTGCGTGTGTAATGCCGTGCTTGGTCAAGTTACATATATTTCGTTGTGCGAGTACACCAATTCGCATCCAGTGCTCTCTCGCTTATCTATAATTTAAGCTCGGCCGGCGCATGCAATGACAAATTAAAGTCGTCAAGTGGAAGAAGGAGGTCTCCGTTTGATCCTCTTTCCAAGCGGACTCCCTTAACTCTCTCTCTCTCTCTCTCTCTCTCTCTATATATATATATATATATATATATATATATATATATATATATATAGCGGTAAGTTTCGCGTGCTAGTAATTATCAAGGACAGACGAACGAGTCGTGCACGTGCGCGCAAAGCAGAACAAATCGATCGACCGCGCGTAATTCGATTGGAAAACTAATAATTTCGAGCAATCTTTGATGCCTCCTTTCGAGCCTTTGTTAGTCGTGATTAATTTGATGTTTTTATTGAATTCCATCGAACGAATCAGATTGAGCACGTAATAAACGTTTTTCACGACTTGCGAAAGGTTAAATAGGATTCCCCCTCCCGTGACTCCGATCCCAAAGATTCCATGAATCTTTTCCTACAGGGGGATATCGACCTTGTAACCACTTTTTTCGTCCCTCAAAGTGTTACCCGTCGATCCTCCGATCCACCTGACTTGCATCCTTGCCCCTACTTCCCCCCCGCCCCTATTGCCGTACAAACTCTACTTCCAAGTTTGAAAATTGGTATGAATGAAACAAAAGACATTTTCATTCTTTGATTCTTACTTCGAAGAATTAGCCAGGTTTTCCAGAATAGCGGCTTTTAAAGTAGTTTATATTTCTCTTTCATTTTTTTCGATTGATCGACCTTCAATCGTATAGCATCACGCTCGTTTTCTCGTTTCCGTGCAGGCGAGTCGTTCAAGCGGGAAGTCGCGTTTATCAGTCAGAAACGAAATGGAAGATTTTCCGTTGTTAATCGTATCGACGCGGTCTACGAGCATTAGAACTGCAACGGCTCGCGGTTCGCGATGAGATACCAAATCGATAATTCGATATAAAAGTTAGACAGAGCAGAACCGAACGACGATGCGAAGTAACGATGAATAGGAAAGGACATTTCCTCGCATGGATGGTTATCGTTTAGTCGTAACGTTATTTCAATGACGAACGAGAATCTTGCTCGTCGAGAGAGAAACGAGCGAGCTACGACTTTTTTCTCCTTTTTCTCTTTCTCAAAGAAAAAAGAAAAATTCCTTCTCGTTTCGTTAAATCTCTTGAAAAACTTGGAAGCTTTGCCATCTAGGTTACGCATTAGGAGGAATTAACGAGAGATTACGAGAGTGTTTCGTAACGACGATTTAAAGAATTTTCCTCGACGTACGAAACTCATAGATTCAATGATCGAAGATCGAAATAATCGCAAGAGCGGAACGGGAGGAAAGGTCGTTACTCCTATCGAATTGACCCTTCGCGAGTGCTTTCTTTTTGCAAGAGAATTATCGATTTCGGATCGGGTATCTCCCGTTTCTCTCCGCCTCGTCGCTTGTTTTCTTTATCATTCGCGGCTATCGGCGCGCGATCGCTTCCGCGCTCGTTACGATAATGCTCGCGCGTTCGTCGTACTCCCTCAACAAGCTCGGATTACTCGAAACCGAGTCTCTATTTCGGTCGCTTTTATCTCGAAATTGACCTGGCCGCTTTTCAACGACGAACTTTCGTCAAGGCTTTGCTCTCCAATGGGGAAGCTTCATTCGTCGAAGCTTTCATTTTCATCGACTATGTTCAGAAACATATAACGATATATAATAATGTATTTTAGGCTAACCTTCGTGTCAAAAGTAAAGAAAACAAAAAATGCGAAGAGAACCAAAAGCAGGAACGACGAGGAAAAAGAGAAAAGGAAATGGGGAGATAACTCGGAAATTATTTATCCCGATAATCGGTGACACGAAGAAACGAATGACAATCTTTAATCGACTAAACGTACGCTTAAACGTACTCCTCTACGTTTCACACATTTCCTCGTATTTCCTGCAGGCTAACGTCCCTTCGACTATTTCGAATGAACGACTGGGGTTACGTGCGTCCAGGAAGAAAGGGAGAGAGTCGAAGGAATGGAGGAGGGATCGAATTGAGCAACTGCTCCAAGAGCAGAGAGAAGAGAGGATCAAAATATTTGCTTCGTACTTTGGAAGCATAAAAGAGGATGAGAAATATGGAAGTAAAAGAAAGGAGGATTTACTAGAAATAGAGAGAGAGAGAGAGAGAGAGAGAGAGAGAGAGTGGGAGAGGGAGAACAAAATACGTGTGCACGCGGCCAGAGTACGAAGAGTACAAAGAACAAGAGGACGGAGGTTCATAAGAGCGAACGGGAGAGAGAGAGAAGCTAGCGAGTTCACTCACGGTTTCGGAAAACCGCCCGAATATTGATCCTCGGCAAAAGGGCTTTCTCGAACGCGTTCACGCTTCTCGATATCCCTCCCTCGAGTTATTAATATTAATCAACGACTTTTTAATAATAGGTTTCCATTAGCAGTTTTTCATCGAAAAGGTGATTGCTATTCTCAGAAAAATATTTCTATCGAAAAGTAATCCCCTTTTTTTTCCACACAAACGTTTAACGACCGTCATCGCAATAGACGATCCAATAAATTTTCACATCATTTTGCGGACATATAATAGTTTTTAATAAATATCCATTCGTCCGAATATACATACTTTTTATTCGAAAAGAAGGAATCGTTAAGAAAATTTGTGCAAATAAATCGCTTTAATTTGATCCGTCTCGTAGAAAATCATCCATTACGGTTAACGTCGTCATCGTCGTAAAACACGACCGGTAACAACGTACGATGCATAACTGTACGTCATAGTTAACCCAATTACGTCAACGACCGTACGAGTCAACGAACGTGTGTTCTACCCTATTTCTATACGCGATCCTTGATTCTCCAGATTCGCAGTCTCTTCCGAGAATAGATCACGAGAAAATATTTTTCGAATCCTCTGGTTATCTCCATCCCTCGCTCTCTCTCTCTCTCTCTCTCTCTCTCTCTCTCTCTCTCACTTTCCCCGTTCGTTCGCGAAATGGACAAATAAAGTCGCGGACTCCTTATCGAAGTGTCGGTAATTTTCTGCGACGTGGAACTATAAGGAGAAACGAAATAGAAAAAGGACGCTACGAAGCGAAGTTTACGAGATCTCAAAGTTTATAACTTTTTCAAGACGTTATTATTATTTCAAGACTATATTATTATATTGCGTCAACACTCGTTATAATGATATTGTTAAATCAGTTGGTACAGAGAAGCATCAAATTCAGAAACGCGATACTTATCGTATTATGAATTAAGAAGCGTGCTCTGACAAAGCGTGCGATGACATTGTCGTTTATCCTAACGATAATGTCGCGATGAAAATTTTGATCGTTGGAAAAAAAAAGAAAGAAACGTAGAGCTGAATTTGGCAAAAATTTGATATTTTATTTCGATTTGTTTCAACGATATCTTTTTCATAGTTCCACGCGAGATATTTGCAACAGCTTCTGTGTTGCGACATCGACGATAGGCTAATCCCATTTAGACGTCGCTCTTCGGCAAATCGAATTTTCCGTGGCACTTCTCTATCCGAACTCTAGTCCGGATGACACGAAGCCAAGACGAGGATTCCCTGTCCACAATTTAATTTAGAATTGATTTAATTCGGTGGAACATCGAGACAAAACCATCGAACTGTACAAACTCATGCGAGCCGTCCAAAGGATAACGATCCTCGTGAAATTCCCTATTTTGAAAGATGCCTAACGAAAGACATTAGGTGTGCATATATTCTCAGGTAGAAATAATAATTCGTAGACATTTTTTTTTTTTTTTGAGAGAGAGAGTCGTAGAGAAAGTTTGCAAGAAAAAATTATCCAAGTTTTACGTCGATTAACGTTTTCTGCAGTCGAAAACGCTTCGGTTATTTTCGATCGATGACAATGTCGGATGGCAATGCCATCCGAGGACAAATCGAGAAAAGATGTTACCGATGATGGATGAGAAAATAAAATAAAACGGAAGCAACGAGGAAGAGAAGAAAATTAGGACGAACATCCCGTTACTTTCCTCGTCGACTATTTTTAATAAATGGACGGAAGAGGCAACCTGATTAAAAAACTCACGAGCAAAGTGTCGAAAGAAATCGTCTTTTACTTTTTAATCGAGCAGCAGCGTACTTGAACGTACTTGAGCGTACTAGATCGACCGCGACGTGTACCGTCGATAGGAAGATCGAGCGCAAAGACGTCTCCGTAATTCAATCTTTCCAATACACGTCCCTGTGCGATCCTTCTTCTTTACCATAGATCGATTTATCCTCCCGTTGAAGTTTGATTTATGACGAGCATAGCGAAGATCGTGAAATTTAACATATCGCACGAAGGATAAAATCAATTAACGAGCAAAAGTTTGTCGAGTCTGCTAATGGATCGGGCTCCGTTATAATAAGATCGTAGTAATTAGCCGAGTATAGATATTCCCGTTAATCGAAATCATTTATTAACAAGCAACGTTGGTCGTCGGATGAAAATAAAAAATTCATACCAAAAGATTCGAGTATAAAGAATCGAAAAACTCGCGAAGCTTCGACGAAAGGCATTTTCAAGATTTACCGTCGAAGAACCGTGTTTTTTTTTTTTTCTTCTTCTTCTTTAGCGAAGCACAGAATAGAAGGAATATCTTTGCGTTTCGCCTTGAAATCGCTCGCGAACGCGTTTCAGAGCGATGTGATAAGAAGGAGACGTTTCGATGAAAAATGTATTATATAGTCGCGAGAAAAATTTGAGACTAAGGCCATAGTCTTAAGGAAATATTCGATTACCTACGTTTTACCTAAGTAAGACAAATCATTCTCTCTTCTTTCGAAGGAAATTTCACGAATTTTCACACATTTCACTCTATCCGTTCCGTATCGCATATTTTTTTCTTTTTTCTTTTCTCTAACGAGAACTTTAATCGAATTAATAACTAATCAGACACTGAAGTAATAACATTTTCGATAGCCTACGTGTTATTGTTTGAACATTGATAGCCTGGACAATAGACTGATGGAGGATGTATAGAATACCTACCGTGTAATTGCAAAAGGATGAGCTGTAGTAATTAGTACTCAACGATCCGGATATGGTTCTCTGTCTCTCTTTATATATCATTAAAACGTTCAAATATATAAAGACAAAAGCGAATAATATTGGTCAAAGCCAAAGGAATCCTCGAAGCTTTCCGCCGTCCGTTATTAACTTTTGACGCGATCGTGCGATTAACACGAAACGATTTTCAATCGGATAAGAATCATACGATAAATTGCACCCCTCGCGCTCTCTTTATGGATTATCGTTTCGCGCGCATATGCAGTTACGAATGCGTATGCTTACGTACGCTTGAACGTACTTCGATACGATTTATTACTTGCCGATATCTTCCTAATGCGTTTCATTAGCTGAAACAATTAGGTGGTTACAGACGCGGATAATTTGGCCGGATATCGACGAGGGCATCCCATCAGCTTCTCATGCTGCTCATCCTTCGATTAAAGCTTTTACCTAGGCGCGAACATTTCGAAAATATATACGAAAGAAGTTGTGAAGATAATAATAATAGTAATAATCGTAATAATATTAAATAATTGGATTTATTTTAGAACGCGTCTTACTTCGTAAAATGATCGTTCAACCGGCGAGACCTGTTGCTATAACCCTAACGATCGATATCGTTGCTTAGTTATATCGCGACGAGCGAAAATATTATTTTTCTCGATCTTCTTCCTTTTCTCTCTACGTTTTCGAATAAATAAATGCTGTCGGATAATTCAGAATTAGTAGTTAGGATTGCATAGAGTCGGTTGTCTCAAAAATCAACGTAGACCAAACGAAAAGCAAAAGGTTCTGAAAGGTTTCCACGATTACTCGCTCGGATTTAACGTATTTTCTTTCTCTTTCGTTCTCTTCTCTCTTCCTTTTTGTTTCGAGCGTGCCTTTCCCATGCCTCGAATAATTTCTCGTACGAGTCTCAAAGGAGAAGTTTTCCTCTCTAAACACGAACGAGCAAAGGAAAAGAACGGCTTGTAAGCCGCAGAATTCCCTTCTACGTAAATCAAGCTATTTTTACCTCCAAGCGACGTTTCAACGGTAATTCTAGTATCTTTTTAACAAAGTCGCGCTTCCTTGCAGGTCGTATCTATGAACAGTTTCTATCTCTTTCTATCTCGGTTTCTCTTACGTCATTCTTTAATAAACGGAAAAATATGTAAAAATCAAATTAAACGAAATAATTCCCCTAAGCCAGCTCAAAATTCTATCTGCGTCAGATCGATTCCGCGAATATTTTTTTTCTACGCGATAAGCCTTTCAAGTGGCTTAGCGCGTATCCCTACTTTTTTCCTTTCATAACGATCGCACTAGCGATAACGATTCGATTCTCTCGTTTCCAACGTCAAAAGGTTTTCCTCGACATCGACGACGCTAGGAGACGCGTCGGAAAATTCTTTAAAGGCGGAAGCCAAAGTGGCGGCATTAAAAGGCTTCGGACGAAAGCGAATTGTGGCATTAACGTCGAAAAAGGTAAACGCCTTTGGCGTTCTTTCGGCATTATCACGTACCATACGACTGTACATTTCTTAATATCGAGTTTGTCGATCGATCAATCGATTCTATTCGAATCTTGAATACTTCTTTTTTTCTTCTTCTTCTTCTTTTTTTTCTCCTTTCTTTTTGTTTCTCTCGAAAAGTAATCTCGAGATGATCGAGAAATCGTAGGTTGAAAAAAGGAAGACTCATCGTAGCACGTAGACGTTACCGTCGTTGAGCATGGTCGTCGATTTTTAACGAAAAAAGCTTTAAACTCAAACAGTATGGGAATCGGTCGGAAGGAACACTCGAAACGTTCCATTTTCTCCTTTCGTCTTACAGCTTTTACAGCTTCGAGAGAGCTCGTTCAAGTTTCGAGGAGGTAACGCGCGCAAAAGCTCCTTTTTCGATCGTTCGACAATTTTGTGGAAAAAAAAAATCGAATAACCGTAACTTATCGTTATTTCACGAATGCCTCGTTAACTCGTAGAAATAATAAGGTATTCTTGCCAATGTAATCGCATCGACGGTTTCTCTCCGCATCTCGACCTTGAATATCTCTTTGTCGACTTTGCGCGAGAAGGTTCGCTAGGTTATAATAATCTTGAGTCATCTCGAGCCTCTTCATTAATGTCAGGTGCGGTCACGTAACGCGGGATTATCTTCGGCGAAGGCGGCACATGGAATGCAGCTGGGAATTAATTAAAACGCATGAGCCCGGACGATCGCGTGACCTTGCGGGCCGGATGGATCTCTAGCGGATGGGGGTGGGGGGACGTCGACAGGATCGATGGATGGACGTTCGCTTTGCGTCCGACACTTTTCTCCTCCCCCATCCCCTTTTCTTTTTTCCCTCATGCTTAACCTCCTTCGATCGATTTTATACAACGTCGAACGTTGGATTTAATAATACGTCGAGCAAGGACGTACACGTATGCAAAGGATTCTCCTATCTTTCTGATCGATTTCCACGCGTGATCGTTTCTACTACGTTGAACGTAATAGAATTAATTTATTTTATTAAGCCCGCAGAGACACCAACCATGGAAATTGTTAGCGTCGATGCGGTACGCGATAGTATCGCACGCATCCCGTTTGTTTTTCTTTTTCCAGATTTATTACGGCAGCATGATCCCTGGGAACTACTTTCAAAGTGCCATTTGCCGAATATCGCGCTATATCGAGCTTTCCAACGGAACGAGGCTCGATGCCTTCCACGTTCCCTGCGCGATGTGTTGTAGTAGTGTCTAAGAACAATAGTGACGGACAATATTTTCTGCTCGAGAATAGAAAGAGATCGGACACGATCGTACGACAAAGTGATCAGCGACGATGCGAGGTGGACACGTTGACGGACGTGAGGAAGCTCATGGAGGAAAAGTATATTTCTGCGAATCGACGAGAGTACGAAGCGTCATCTTCCTCCCGGGACCGTACGTCGAGTTTATTAAATTAATTCGATTTGAGTCGAATTGAGAAGTTAAAAGGATCGAGGAAAAAGCGATGGGTAGTTGGACGACGAGGAGATCGTGCGGACTCGCACAGATGAGTATCGAGATGGCCGAGAAAGCTTAGATCGCGGGAGACGTGAAAACGTTCGAGAGAAAAGTTTTGAAAAAGGGGGGAAAAAAGGAGAAAAGGGACAGAGCAACAAATTAGAAAAGTAGAAAAGGTAAGAGAAATCAAGAATGGAGTCGACGAAGTTGGGCGGAGCCGCGCCGACCAGCCCGAGAGCCCACTCGCCCGCTTTGCCGAGCTATTGTACCAGCACGGACGGTAACATCGATTACATCATCGGCGACTACATGGAGCGATTGGGCACGAGACTCAATATCCTCGAAACCGAACTAAAGTACGCGTGGAGGGCCCTGGATTTACTCAGTCAGGAGTACATAAAAATGTGGGAGAGATTAGAAAAATTGGAAGGTCTTTTGTACGAGCAACAGACGGTGATAAGTCAGTTGATCGAGTTTTACGCGAGCGGCGGCGGAGGCGGCGGCAGTGGCGTCGTCGTCGGCGTCGGCGTCGGCGTCGGCGTCGGCGGACACGAGAATGGCACCGAGGTAGCCGAGGATACGTTGGCCGATCAGCAGGATTCCGTCGGCGAATTGGACGCCATCGCGAAGAGTTTGAACGCGGCAATAGGAATGGAAGAGACGAGCGCGTTGAGGGAGAAACTGACTCAACAGGAATTGGCTAGGATGCACGGTCTAACGCAGGACAGCGCGACCGCGAACGCCGTGGTAACGGACATGCACAGGAACGTAAGAAATTTGGAGACTCTGGAGACGCTCGAGGAGGAGGAGGGCAATATACCGGACGAAGCCTTCTATCGTAGCCTGAACAACGCCTACAGGGAGGACTTGATATGCGGCGACACTTCGAGGCCTACCTCGCAACTCGGTATGATATGGGAGGAGGCCGAGGACGAGGACGTAAACGGTAAAAAGGAAAGCGAGATTGATATCTTCGAGAAGGATTCGCCGAAGGAAAAGGAGGCGGAGGAAACGTCGACGCAACAGACCAAAGAGGAGATTCAAGCATCGGCCACGAAGAAGGAGGACGAAGCGGACGAGGACGAGGGTGAAGTATTTAGCGCGGCCGATTACAAAAGCTATCGAGGCAATACTCCTTGCGTAAGCGAACAAGACCTCGCTCAACTCTCGAGACTTAGCTCGATCGACCAGGTAGCTTTGGAGAAGCTCCACGAGCTCGACCGATTGACCAGTAAATTGCAAAAGGATTCTCAAAATCTGATCGAACTGCAGTCGCGATTGATAGAGTCGCCGAAGCGCCGATACTCGTCCGAGGCCGAGGCGAAGCTGGCCGAGGAGGCGAGCAGCATTGACGAGCAATTGCGAAAGATCTATGCGGAAACGGACGTGGACAGTTGGACGTTCTCGAAGAGTCCCGGATCAACGGGCAGATCTTTGTCGAGGGTCAGTACCGACAGCGGCCTCGCGACCGACGGCGATTTTACCACGAGATCCATCTCGCCGAGATTAAGTTCCGCTTCCAGGAGCAATTTGGACTCGATCTCGAGCACTTACACGCCTCCTAGATTGGGATACACCTCGGCGGTCCTAGAGAAGAGTCCCGAGCCGGTGATTCAATTGCCCATCGACGTGGGTAACTTCGCCAAAGGCTATGCGGAGAACAAAGAATTGACCGATCTTATGGCCGAAAGTTTCGCGGCGGTCACCTGCGCGTCGCCCACCATTTACAGTACCACCACCGACAAAGTACCGTCGCCGACGCTCTCGGCCGGGAGCGTTCACAGCGTTCACAGCGTCCAAAGTATTCGGACCAGACAAGACGGTTACTTTGGTAGCTCTGCCCGATTGAACTTGGACTTTCAAGAGAGTAGAACCCCGCCGAGCCCCTCGCCGAGCTCTCCCCCGCCTCCGGCGCCGCGAGATTCGACCGAGTCCTTCCTAATGCCTACCGCGACGGAGGACGAAACGAAAAGACCTCAAAGCCCTGGAGGTTACTTGAGGAATACCGAGAAACTTGTGTCCCTCGATCAAGGACGGCTGAGCCCTCGTACGCCTCATTCCCCTAAATCCCCGAGAGTATCGCCCAAGCATCTGACGAAGCCGGTCAACGCGGCCAACATAGCCGCCACCAAATCCGACTCCGGTTTGTCCTCTATGAGCGGATGGAGCAGCTTGGACAAGTCGCCGAGTTCACCGAAGAATTCGATCGGCAAAACTTTGACTTCCTATTCGGCCGATCACACGAGAACTAACCTGACGGCTTCGTCGACGCATCCACCGGCAAGGGCTTCTAGTCCGATACCACCGCTTCCGGAAAGTACGAGCGCCGCCGTCATCACGCAAGAGCCGCTTTACGACACTCCCGAGGGTAGGGACGCATTCGCTACCGCCACAGCCACCGCGACCGCACATTCTTATTCGACGACGACGATGAATCATCTGTCCTCGTCTTACGCGTCGTCGATGAAATCACCGGCTGCGACCAAGGACGATTACAATCTCGTACCACCGCCGGCGCCAGGCGCGAGCACCTGTCAAAGTCCAAAGAAACGAACGCGCCAGCAAACGGCCCTTCAGCATAACCTTCAGCATAATCTTCAACATGGGATTCAGCATACCTATGATTCCGTACCATCGGCAACCGTGATGGATTACGTCTATAGATCGGAACAGCCCGCTATTTATTCCGTAGCCGGTAGTAATCGTCAGCAAGTAATAACGAGCGTCTATACAAGCGGTTCCGGTAGCTATGGCTTCAAAATTACGGGCTATTATCCGGATTCCGTCGGTCAGTATGGCAACTATCAAGAAAGTTACAACGCTCTGCAGTATCCCGAGGCGGCCGGCATGACGACCCATATAAAGAAACCATTAAGAGGCTCCTACGCGGAGGCAACGAGCAACCAGGATGGATACAAGGCCGCGATGTATCGTACCATGTTTCCCACGGGAAACATCACGGACGCTCTGTCCTATTATCCGACAAGCGCGAGTTTACCGCGAACGGAGAACAACGAGAGCTCTTGGATGAACTCGATGGACGAACAAATTCCCCACGATTCTACCTCGTCTAGCATCAGATCCCTTACCTCGGACGGTAGTTACGCTCAAAGCCCTTACACGGACCGAAGGTATCCGCAACCGCCGGCCTATCAAGCGCACCAACAGTATCATCACACATACGCCAATCAAAGTTATCCGCAAGCCGTCGGATATCAGCAACAGCATCAACCTTACGGGCAAAGATTGATGAGCAGCACCGAAAGCGTACAACTTGCGGACGGTTATCAGAGACAGTGGCAACGGGAGCATCAATATATTCAGGAACACGAAAATGCGAGAATACCGATGGAGCAGCAACAGCAACAACAGCAACAGCACCAGCAGCAACAGCAGCAGCAGCACCAACAACAACAACAACAACAACAGCAGCAGCAACAACAGCAACAGCAGCAAAGCGAGTACTACGATGCCTCGAACGTGATAGTGTCTCAGTCCGGTTACATCAGCATTGCTACGAATTTAAAGGATCACGAGGTCGAGAGCACAAAGTTAACCAAGAAGATACGACGTGGCGCTTCTTTAAAAAACGCTATGAGCTCCATGAGCAACTGGCTACCCGATCTTCATCTGAGCAAAAGACATCGGAGTCAGTCTTTACCAGGCGGAGTCCGAAGGGAGGATTTGGACGTATCTCAGGACAATCAACAGAAACTTTTGTCCGAGACGAGCGCCGGCAGAGGGCGAGGCAGAAGTCAGGCACCTAGGAAAAAGAAGAAGCACACCTTGGTATCAACCGTTTCTGGTATTCTTCAAAAGGCCAAACGGCGAACTCATCACTCGCAATCGCTGTCGGATCCTGAACAATCGGAGACCGAGTGGAGTAGCGGCAGACAGAGCGGACTTTCGGAGGACGAGGACAGCGTGATGTCTGACGTTAATCAAGAACAGCCTTTCTTCGCGAAAGTAAAAACGGCGAGCACAAAGAGAAAATCAGCGCAGCAATCGATCACGATCCAGCAATCGTCCCAGCTAACTCAACAGCAGCAGCAGCAGCAGCAGCAGCAGCAGCAACAACAACAAGTTCTGCAACAGCAGCAACAGCAAGTTCTGCAACAGCAGAATCTTCAACAGCAACAAGCTTTGCAACAACAAGCTCTGCAACAACAAATTCAACAGCACCAAGAACAATTGCAGCAGCAAGCCGCTCAGGAGGCCTGGGCGAAGGAGAAGGAACAAAGGAGGGTCGACTCGAGCGAACACGAATCGAGCGAACAAACGATAGCCATGGAGGAGGAGGGAAAAAGCACTGGCTCGGGATCGGGCGGATCGTCGATCTTTCAAACGGTCGGGGATATAAAACGATCGACGGGCAGCTCGGACGAGGCACCGAACGAGAAAGCCCCGAAACTTCCGCCGGTAACGATAATGGGCGGTGCCAGCATGGAATTCGCCGTGTCGAGAGCCCTCGGTAAATATCGCCAAAGACAATCCTCGACGGTGTCCGACGAGCAACCGGCGATGGACGAAAGCGCGACCGAAAAGAAGTCCGACGATGGTAACGGTCAGTCGTTAGAGCCGAGCTTCGAGTATCCTGAGGATCTCTCGGAGAAGAGCGAAAAGAGCGAAAAGTCAGGTAGCGCTCGATTACCCGAGTTGGTAACGAATTTGTCGGAGGAAGCTCCACCGTCGGAGGGTAGCCCTTCGGCATCGAGCGCGAGAGGATTCGTTCAGAGCGCCGTTACGCGATTTCTTCCTCGACATCAACAATCCCTCGAGATACCTTGGGGAGGCGGCCGTTCCGGCGAGGACGAAGACAATAGAAGTACGCACTCTTACAGAAGCACCTCGAGAGTATCGTCGAGACGGCAGAGCACCGAGGACTCGATCGATTCCGAGGACGAGTGGTACTGTTACGAGTTGCGTAAACTCGAGGAGCTAGAAAGGCAATCGCAAATGGATATGGAAATGAGCGAGGTCTTGGTGGAGGAACCGGAGGAACACGAGCCTTATCAACCGGACGACGCCGTAAAGGAGAGGATGTCTTGCGTGCTGAAGGAGCTCAAAATGAAGGCCGCCGGTGCGAGGCCTTCGAAGATCGACCTGAAGGAAGATAAGGAAATTTTACGAGCTGCCAAAACCAACGGTCCCGTTATCAAGGAACGCCGAATCGAGGAACTCGCCGATAGATATCCAAGAGACGAGAAGCCGATTCCTAAGAGAAAATCGGCCGAGAGTATAGAGGCTGTGTTCGCTCGAGTGACGGACTATCACACGTGGGCGCACGAAGAGGAAGCGAGAAAGGAGAGAGCCGCTACGTCCCCGAGGACCGAGGATGGTTCCTCCTCGGGCGAGACGTCCGGTCCTGATAGTCCTGGACGATCGATGGACGACGACGAGATCGAGGAGGAGGAAGAGGAGGAGGAGGAGGACGAGGAGGACGAGGAGGTGGAGGAAGAAGAGAAGGTGGAAAGAGAGAGCGACCGGACGAGAAGATCGGCTCGGGACGATGAGGAAAGAGGTGAATTACAAAAGGATCTCGATGAGGGACAATCAAGAAGAAGTTCAAGCGGCGTATCTGTCCTACGACAAGAGGAGAAAATTCTTCGTGGTACGGAAACCCTATCTCGCGAAGGTAGCTTGACCGTTGGACTCGCCGGCGAGACGTTGGAAGAGCGAGATGTTGCCGAGACCGATACGAATCTGGGCCTACCAAAGATCAAGATCGATTCCTCATCTTGCGCCGGTGCCGCCGACGTTACGATCTTGAAGGAGGGCCAGGTTAGTCCCGGTCCACCTGGCTCCAAATGGAAGCTCTTAAAAACGTTGAAGGAACGGAAGGAAGAGAAACTCAAGGAGATCGAGGAAGCATCGAAAGAAGCTGCGACCATTTCTCAGGGACCCACGGCGGTGAGTATAATGATCAAGTGAGGACACGAAAATCTTTGTAAAGCGTACTCGAGATTCGGGAGCTGGGTCAAATCCTAATCTTTTTCCGTACCTATGGAAACTTTACTTTGTCGAGTTTAGTTTTCCATCTCAGATCTCACCTTGTACCGTAAAAAAAAAAAAAAAAAAAAAAAAAAGAAACAGTGAAAGAAAGAAGAAAGAATGAAAGAACAAACAAAAGGAAACAAAAAAAATCTAAACGAGCTTATGAGAACCAACAAAGAAACACTTTTTATACTCTCTCTCTATACTTCCGTCAATGTTAAAAAGTAATGAAAATTAAAAAAAAAGAAAATAAAGAAAAGAAAAAAGAGGAAAAAAAGAAGAGGTAAGAGCAACGCGGTATTCTCCGAACGATACTTAACGATTATTTCTTACGATATTTTCGACTACACTTAAGCTTCGAATTCCGTTTCTTCGCGCATTTCTCACTTACCGCGCGAGGCATTATCTACCTCGAGTATCGAGTACGCTGCATGTCCGAAAAGGATCTATCTAGACGATAAGAGCGATCTAAAAGTTTAAGGCTTATATTAAGGCCGCGTCACCTCTTTGTGACGCGCGCGTATCCAGTCAATACTTAACGATACAATACGCGAAACTGCGAGTCAAGCTTTGCTATCGAGTAACCACAGTACGTTACCACAGTAATAGATTATAACGATGCCCATGAGGAAGATTAAAGGAGCGTTCAAGGAATCGTCGCTCTAATTACGAATGTATCTTTGTCAATTCGAGTGCAACACCATTGACGCTTGTCTCTAAATAATATTCCTATAAGAAGCTAACACGCATGGAAGGAAAAGAGGAATACAAATCGCCGTTGGATGCTCATACAGGTATTCATAATCGACGCAACCATCGGAGTCGCTCGTCGCGTCGCGTCGCCCGAGGAAGCTCACCTAATAACGTCTCTATATATATACATATATATATATACATATATATATATATATATATATATGTATATATATATATATATATATATATATATATATACATACATACATATAGGAGTTTATTTAGATGGTGCTTTATCAATTGATACGCTTTCAAGGTATTATCGTTAGAAGGGAAAAGCGAAGAGAAAAGATGAGAATTGGAAGAACGGAGTAGGTTCGGGTGCCTGCGCGATCTGCACCGCGGACGAATACCCGCTATAGATGAATATACCGATATCTATCGCGAGAAAGCTTAGCGTATCGTATACCTACATATATGTATATCCGACTCGCATGACTGTTCGTAATAGCATTAGTTCCTATATTTCGAGGCTAATTTACGGCTTAAACGATAAACGCCTAGGGCGAGAAACTTTTACAGACTCGTAAGCGCGTAATTTGAAATTCTAACGAGAAAGAATATTTTTTGGTCTATCTTTTCTCTAAATTCGATGATTTCCGAAGCGTCCAAAGTAATTAGACTTGTCGTTGATCTCTTGAGTGTCTCATCGTACGGAAAGACGCGGGTCTAATCGCGTGGATTATACGTAACACCCGCTTCTCCGTATCTATTAGGTAATCCGATCGTTTCTAATTACGACATTACTTGTAGCGGATGGAATCGAAGGATGGGTTCGATAGACGAGCGGAAAATACAAGAATCCAAGAAAGAAGGATCTTTCGCTTCGAGTTCGTCTCGAAAAGAAAAAGAAAAAAATCGTATACGATGTCCGGCCGTTCTCCTTTTTTATCGGATCGGGACTCGACCACGCGCTTAATCACGTAGTGTTACGAAAAAGAAAAGACGTATGTAGATCTCGCAGGCACGGCCAAAAACGTCATTTCGTGCACAACGAACTTACGGACGCTCGTCGAAATCACGCACGCGTTACGGTAGTTACGTTGACGCGAAAGCGCTCAAGACGCCTAACTGTTCGCAGCTATTATTACTCTAGAGAGATATCGTTTCTTGGTCGATTTATCGGAACGCGCCTTGCGTCCGAAACGAAACGAAGCGTTCGTTGATCGGTCTCGCAACGTTAGAATAGACCATAAGAGGATAGTCGGTTGATTCCACTTCCATTGGGTCATCCATTTACGCGAATAGCTCCGTTGCGTCGCTAATGGAACGTGGCTCATTACGCGAATTGACACAAAAGTGTATACCATGACTATTGAAACTGGCAGGATCAGAATATAGGAAGGCGCGTGAAATACTGTTCGAGCGTACATTTACGATAGTATTATAAAGCGTAGTTTATTAAGGAAGTTTCGTTCGTCTACGAGTGTGTGTACGAGTATATGGAACGGGAGAAGGATGATTCTAATTACTATTTGACTACCACCTATGGACGGTAGAAACGCGGCGAATACATATGGACGACGTACGAGCGCGCACGCACACACCGACACTGATTATTTTTCTCCGCAATTGTCTCGCGATTAGTCTGCCTCGCTCAACGAACCTAGTTCCTCGAGCTAAATATTTTCAACGACAAAAAGAAAAAGAAAAAAAAACAAAAAAAAGAAAAAAATAAAGAACAAGGACGAATCCAAGGGCGCGCTTTACCTTTCTTTCGCGTTATCGCCAATACCGTTTTATTTATCGAGCGCGAAAGACGACGATCGATTCGTCCTCGTATCGAGATAAACTTCGCGAGAAACTGCAATTTCCCTTGATCGCTTCTTTCTTCGATCCCGTCTTCCCACGTATCGTTTTATCGTCCTCGTCGAGCTATTATTTTCGCCGAATTTCTTAACGACAAGAACGAAGCGTCGTGACTCTACGATTTCCTTTCTCCCTTTTTTTTTTTTTTTTTTTTTTTTTTTTCCACGCAAATGTCGGGAAAGCTGCGTCGCGTTTCGTCGCGTACATACGACGTAAGTACTTAACATTATACGCGTCTATACGCGTGTCATTTACTACCTACACACGTCCAATATTATATGCTTCCGTATCTAAAGACTTGTGCAAATTTATCGTATCCTCTAATCGAGTCTAACAATTAATTAACGTGCATAACTTTGGTGTTTAGATTTAGGCGGTTTCATCGCGCGTAACGATACGGCGAACGATATCTATATATCGTTCTCTACAGAGGGACTTTACTTTTAGGCGCTTCTAAAAGCGAAAGAAAGAAACTACGTCAATTGGTGGGAGGAAGTAGATAATTCGAAGAACGATGAATGATAAGTCGCGAAAAAATCTGGAACACGGCAATATGGAAAAGGGCAGTCGCGCATAAAAGCTAAACAAGGACTATACGATCCCGCGATGTCCGTCCTCGAGGAAATAATTAATTCGTATTAACTCCTTTCGAGATTCTACATCGAATGGCTAGCTCGAGACCAATAGCTCGAGAAGGCCACAATTTTCCAACTTGAAAGAAGAAAAAAAAATGATTGGTGTATTAGTTCGTAGAAAGACAGAAATCGGAAGAATAACGATGATATCGATTCGCCTCTTTGCGCCCTCGTTTCGCAGTTCCACTTTTTTCTAAATGGAGTACAACGTAAATTTCATCGACATTCGAATCGTTTACCCTTCTTATCCTTTTACAAAGATCAATTTTTAATCCGCAGAACGATCGTCCCGTGCGTTGAAATTTTCCTTTCTTTTTGTTTTTTCTTCTCTTTCTTCTCAAAAGAGCAAACTCTCGGTATTCTTCAATTTCGTTCAATGGAAAATGTCGAATCGTTTCGAAATGAACCGTGCGATATCTTTGCTAAATCGTAAGCCACCTGGCGCATCGACTTTTGTTATCTAGGAAAAAACTTAATTACCTGGCTCGCTTAATCAGTTCCTTTCTATTCCGGCACACCGACATATGTATATTACTTGACGCCGTAATTTTGCTTCTACATAAATTTGCAAATGTAATAAGTTTCCAAGAAAGACGTCTTATCATCGAACGCGATATGATCTAGCAACGAAAAAAAAGTCTTCTTTTTCAAAGGAATAAAAACTGACGCGGGTTACTTTCAATTTGCAATTGGCTATGTGAAAAATAAAACACGCAAAAGTTATTTTAATAAATCTATTTTTATCGTACGATAACGTCACGTTGCTAATACAAATCTTTTTACGATTCCTACATGTTTATTTATTCAAAGCGTAAAGTTACACAAAATATAAATGAAAGGATGAGTAAGAAGGAACGAGTGAATGTTTTTCCGATCCGATCTATCGACAATGAAAGCGTAAAAATGAATTTTAATTGGTCAGGCTATTTTATAAAGCTTTTTCCTCGGCACTGTCTCGAGGGATTGAAAACTTTACTCGACTCGGTGCTCCGTGATCTCGCATAAATCGATCGTGGCGATGAAATTATTTCGCGTACAGAAGCGTGTACAAAGATAGATAGTGAGTGAGAGAGAGAGAGAGAGAGAGAGAGAGAAGAAAGTAGCGAGCAAAGCGCTGGACGATCGAGGCGTTAATGCGATTTACTCTCGAGGATCCTCGAAACGAGGCCGTACAGCAAACTCCAGACCAATTCTGTACCATTTCTCACTTTTATATAAAACGTGAATAAAAATGCGTGACCGGTTATCTGTCGCGCTCTTGCGCGCCTCTTCCGGCACGTTTAAATATATTATAAATGAACGAATATATATATATATATATATATATATATATATATATGTATATAAATATTCGAATATATATATAAATAAATGCAATTGTAAGTACGGTCGTAACGATCGATTAATCGATATTGTATATGTACCTATATCGTCACGGTGTTAAATCGTAAGTGTCCATGCGCGCGCGCTCGCACTATACATTTTAATAACACGCGATTGCTTTTATTGAACTTGAATTAAGAATCGAAAAATCGACAACGGTGGAGCCGAAAATTATTCGATTTCTTTAAAAATGATCGTTCGAGCTTTCTTCGCAATTGTCACAGCTACATATATGCGCGTGCGCACATAAACGCATACAAAAATACACACACGTACACATAGAACATATGCACGCGAGCCTTTCGTCGATTCTCCAAAAATTCAATTTGTACGCTCGCGAGATGCGCACTCATCCGTACAAATGATATATGCATAATCTGTTAACGATATCACCGACGAATCACTCTCTTCTTATCGACGCTTTTACGCGCTCTCGGACGGCTACGTTACGCGCGTCTCATCGTACATAAAAACACACACCTATATATACAATAGTGTATATATATATATACATACATATATATATGTATGTATATATATATATATATATATATATATATATATATATTATATTTAACTGTATCGGATATATCGTAATCTACGCGGTAGTTTTGTGTCAATTAATACTATAATGAACGAACGTTTAGTCAGGTTTTTTGAAGCGAGAGAAACAGATAAACGTAGATAATTAAGCTTACGTGTGATAATTCAAGCAGGAACGAAGAAATTTCTTGTGATAAGGGAGACGTATCCTCTCGACGTCTCGCATTCTCGCACGTATGCCGTTACTTTATCATTTATACCTTTTACCTTTAAATCTCCTACGCGAGTTATTTCATAAGAATCTCTCGAGCGACGTTGGAATACTCGATGCACCCGTACCGGATAATATTTGACAAGTATCATCATCATTGAACGATCCCGACATCGGCATGGATTTTTCCTCGACTCGGTGTTTTCCTCGATGCACGCGCTGAAACGAATCGACAGAGCGGATTCGTTTCAACCAGCTTATCCATTGGCAGGTCATGCACAAACTCAAAATGTTCGATATCGAACTCTCGGCTGACCGTCGATATTAGGCACCGTGCCTATCGACCAATAATAAAATGATCAATCGGTCGATCCGTCATATCGGTTGTTTCCAATATTCCTTCGGTCTCGGCGATCATCTTGAAAAATTCGCGGAACCGATCGCTGTTTCTCTGACTCGAGAAATCAATTTTTCCTCCCTCTCCCTCTTTTTCTTTTTCATAGATCATAGGTTGGTAAGTCGTTGAAGTCGGATGAAATTCTCGTATTTTATCACCTTCTCGGTCACCTCGATCACCTTGCACGTAGAATCGTATTCCAGATTCGTAGCCGGTAGCAACGGTACCGCGAAATAAAAGCTTTACCTTTCTCTACGTGGTGCACGAATTTATTCAACCGTCTTCATACGTATATTCTACTTGAAGACGATGAACCGCAAGAAATGCGACGTCTGAGTTTTCATCTCAATGTGAAATGGCGTCCTTTCGAGGAAAATATTTTTTCCAGCTGTCGCATGGAAACGGAATAGGGAGAAGAAGGGGAGAAAATATTACGGCCGTTAAAAGGGAAGATTCGAGGAATAGGAGATATGGGAAGAGTAAGTCGGTGGGTGTTTCAGTTCCGCGAGACAGCTGGTACGCTCGTCCAAACTAGAACGGATCTATGCTCGAGGAAACTTGCGCTAATCGAGAAAGCCACGTTATGCGACGCGAGCGCACTGCAGTGCTTTTTGGTTCCAACGCCTTCGGCCATAAGGTCAAAAGTAATGTATTAAAGTCCATGACGTTCGAGGGTGCATCTAAAAAGCTAATATCTATCGATCGCACGAACGATCCGATATCTATACATCGGATATGTCCTTTCAAAGAGATTCAATTAACGTCGCTCGTATTTCCGCGCATATTCGTTCACTTTATCATTATCCATTTAGTTATCGATGCTCGGCATATAAAAAGAAATTTTGCTATGTCTATGAATAGAGAACGTGTCTAGAACACGATCGGTAATACCTACGAGTAAAGCGAGACGATTCGAGCGAAGAACGTCGAAGATTAGGTTGTACGCCGAGCGGATTTATAATCGACTGCTAGCACACAATTAGGCGCACATCATCCTAAATATCACGCATGTCACGCATACGGCTCGACATATCATTCGCATAAGTTGCGCGCGCATAAGCTCCACAACAAACAATCTATATCATACACAGTGTTCGGATTTATCACAAAAACACATGAAATACGCGTAACTAGGCGCATCGACGGCCCGTCTCGCGTTCGACTTACCGCGCGCACGTTTCTATTACTTTCGATTATTACAATTTTGCGATATTCCGGGCGCATCGGGTATCTAATCTATATTCGCGAAAAATCCAGGCATATCAAAGTCTCTCGAACCCGACGCAAAGCTCCGCTGACTTTCAAACGCGTCGATATCTCGGTACGAATCTTTCAGACGATCATCCCTCTTTGTACGTTCTCGGCGTGCAACGAGCTTCCAGTTTCCGTGTTCGATGAAACAACTGATGATGCCCTAACTGGTTATAGTGAAATGGTCACCGAGCTTAGTGGTGACCTATTCTTAGTATCTTTATAATCGCACAAATCCGCGTGCTTCCCTCGTACTCGACGTACAGAAACTTTCGTCCCGTACATTTTCAAAACTTTTTTTCACCTTTCTCATTAGAACGGCGGCCGGGACCGCCTGATCCTATTCCCCGTCGGAAAAGACATTTTATAACTCCGAGGTACGAGCGTAACGCCCGGGTTCGAAAGCTTTCAAAACGCCTTAAAGTCTATTCACATATCAGATGTATCTTATCGTCGAAGCAAAATATGCAAAATTTATATATGTATATGTATATGTCCATATATGTATATAGTATATAGAGAAATATATGAAATATGCGTACCGTAGTCGAGAAAAATTGGTAAAGTTGTCGCGTGGGGAACGAATTCAACGAATTGAAAAAGAAACAATTACTCGGACGTATCATTTGCGTATACGTCGCGTTGGTAAGCGAACGTACGACAGGCCGAGAGCTTTTGCCTCTGACGTCCTCGGTTCTCTCCTTTCTTTCGTCGTGCACGCGCGACCTCGCACGAGAAGACCTCGCGCGACTTTTATGACTTTGCGCCACGCGTAGACATACGACGTATAAGCGAACCGCCGGGGGGCTGGACGGGCAGGCGGGGAACGTGACCTCGACGGTATTCCACATGATACTCGATAAATGGTATAAATAAAAATCTAACCTACGTTAATGCCGTTACGTTTTTCGATACCTTTTCTTTCTCGTTTTCGAAGAGGACGCGCGATTTAAAAGCGACGAGAAACGAAGAACCGAGCGATCGATAACCTTCTTATCGCATCTTCATATCATAGATATCTTCGTACCATTAAATGTCGTTCGTATCATTCGATTTGGAGAAAGGTTGAATATCCTTACCTTTCGATCGGTGTAGCAAAGTGAAAACTATTCAATGAAAGAGAAAAAAAGAGAAAAAGGAAAAAAACAAAAAAAAAACAAAAAAATAAGCAACTCATCGATCTCGCGATTAGCGCGTGAATCGAAGCGGCGATTAGCGTATAAGCGAATTAAAAGGTAATACCGTACGATCGTTAAGGCCTAATAGATAAACAGGACGATAAACTCGTTAGACGATAACGAAAGAAAAAAAGAAAAAAAGAAAAATTAAGTACTTATATGGCGTTTTTGTTGTCTATTTCGGTTGTATACTTCTTCGCCTTCGAGCGCGTCTCCGCTTTCCTTTTCTTTCCTTCTCCACGATTTTCTCGTTGCTAGGAAAAGGGCAAAAACTACTACTCAAGTCGGAAAAGTACCGCTCCGTGCAATTAAGGTACCTGTTGTACGATTTAACCGCAAAGAGAAGCTTCTCGCGACATTTTTTTCCGCCGTCCGTTTTTGCGACGAAAAAGCGAATCGAAGCATGGCTTAACCAGGAAATTATTCGCTAACTCGAAAACACGAGCCTTCTTCCATTTCTTCTTCTCTTCTTGCGGTTTTTCTTTCCAAAAGAACTACGAGAAGAATATTACATTATTTTACAAAAAAAAAAAAAGAAAAGAAAAAAAAAAGTACAACAGACGGGCTCGCGCTTTATAAATAATTATGGTCGATTTTGGAAATATTTTTTTTCGAAGATCCGACGATAAACGGAAGAAAAGAGAGAAGAGAGACGCACTCGACGGCGGTCCACTCTGTGGCTAAACGTCGAAGAAAACTATAAAAATACTCTGATGTTACCGAGGCTTCTTCTAGCGAAAAAAGATACTCATCCTTTCCGCAACACTGTCCCAGAAGGAGTAAGAGGCAAAGGTGGGAAAGACAAAGATAGAAATAAGTAGGGAAAGAAAAAGGCAAGAGAGAGAGAGAGAGAGAGAGAGAGAGAGGGAGAGAAAGAGCGCGCGAAAGAGACACTAACGAAGGAGGGACAAAGATACCTGCGGCTCTCTAAAAATACTTATTAACACTTGTTACGCGCTATCGATAAGTTTATATCGTATCTCTATTATAACAAAACTTTACGAGTATTATACGTGATATTATATTTATACGGGCTGTTACGCGCTGTCTCGAGGACAAACGTGAAGAGAAGAAAAAGAAACTTCCATTTTCATCCGCGAGAAGGCCGGCCGAGCGAGTGGATGGAAACGAGAGACGAGGCACTTTGCACGAAGATAAAGAGAAGATCGAATTCATGCGCTTTTCATTTCTTTTCTTCGTAGATTGAAAGAGATAAAATTTTCTAAGGAAAAGAGAGAAAAGAAAAGAAAAGAAAAGAAAAAGAAAAGAGAAAGGTGAAAGATAGAAGGATAGGAGGGAAACTCGAAGGAGAATTCGTGAAAAATCTCGAACGAGTAGAAGCGATTATTAGACAGCGAGAGACGGCGTTTTCGAATCGATTTTCAATCGGACACTTGATTAATGTAGCAGAATCGAGCAGAAAAAGCAGAGAGACGAGGCGAAAGAAAAAAACGCTTATCCGTGCTACAAAAAAGGGGATTAAGATAAATGCTGGCTCATCCGTGGTAGTATTACGCGTTTACTCGTCGTAACTATATAGGAAGAACGCGATGGGGTTCGAGGCGCCAAGAGAGGAGACGAGAAAACGCGTCGGTGGAAAACTAGAAGAACCGTACGAAGGAGGAGAGAGAGAGAGAGAGAGAGAGAGAGAGATCGTAAACCGTTGCGCAACGTCATGGGATTTGATGATGATGAAGGAAGAAGAAGAAGAAGAAGAAGAAGAAGGAAATGAAGACGATAACGCACGAATTGGCACGAAAAATTGTCTCCTTTCTTTATTTTGTTCTCAATCCTTTTTTTCTTTTCTTTTGTTTTCCTTTCGTCTCTTACTTATTAGCTAATAGCAAGAAACACATTTTTAAGACCGATATAACAAAAAAGCGAGTTCGTTCGTTTTCTTCCTATTATTCATTACGTTCGTTCCATCTTCCTCGTAGCATTATTTCTCTATATCTTCGTACCATTGTTTCTCCTATTTCTCTCTTTGACAACTCGAATCGGCGTTTTTTCTTTCAAAACTCGTCAGCGAAGGTTAAAGATCATAAGGAAACGGCGAGCTAAGAAGCATCCTGCGTGTGTGTGCGGCCACGGAACGACTCGACTTTTCGAGATTTCGAAAAGTTTGAATTTGTCGTTCGCAAGACCGAGATTTTCCCTCGCCAAAGAGAAATGGAAAGTTTTTTCATCTTTTTCTTATCGAACCGTACGAAAGTAACGTTCGCGAGTCTCATTCCGTGGCGGCACGTTTTCAAAGACTGCATTATCCCTATTTTCTCGAAGGCAGGAAAGAAGAGGAAAAATATAAAAACGCCTGCGTCATCGTCGTTCGCGCGACCGGCATATGTGTGCGCGCGCGCCTTCTCCATTTAGTTTTTCAAACTACTGTTATTAGGCTTGTTTTTAATAAAAAATTGTTTTTTTGTTTGTTAGAACGGAAGTGGACCAGGCGGCGAATCCGGTGGACGAGCCAACGGGTACGTATATTTTCTTTTCTCCTTCTTCCTAAGAAATTCATTTTCCTTTGTCTCCAATCGAATAACGTTATTCGATGTTAGCAAATAAGCGCACGATGACGTTCGCCTTTTGACTTGACCTTTGGAATTATATGCGAAAGGCATAAGGAAAGGAATTTCTCAATGTTCCTACAAACAGGAAGGTACGTACGAACATTGACGTGTTCGACGAGTTCGACGTCGTCGTCGTCGTCGTCGTCGTCGTCGTCGTCGTCGTCGTCGTCGTCTATGGAAGAAAGGACGGTGCAATTCCGCTTCCATCTCCGTCAAATCGTAAGAAGAAAACTTCCTGAAAAGTTTCCCACGTGTTTCATCGGTTTTCCAAATGGAAAGTTTCGGATCGTGAGAAAGTTGAGATTTTTCGAGGTTTCCACGCCGAGCCGACACGAGCCGACAATCACGAGACGAACTCGAGCGTGACTTAGGGAGAAACGTTATAATTATTCGATCGTCAATAATGACAATTGCTCGATTGGAAAGTAATGTCAAGTTGATTATGCGTCATTAAAGACAGCTCTTTAGGAAAGGACGTTAAAGCGATCTGTTCGAAGGGTCGTCTCGCGATATCACCTCTTTTCTCTTTTCCTAAGGGAAAGATCATTGGCATGCCACGAGAAAGGGAGGGACCAGGATTCTTTACTTTGACAGATCGGACGCGGAGGGAATGTTGAAGAGGGTCGACGAGAAAAGTGCTTCTTAATTGTTACGAGCTGCTCGAGGCGAATCGTTTAGGTATCTCAAGACAATCGATAATGCTCTCGATTTAAAGAGGACCTCTTCGCTAGGACATCTTTGCGTCGAAATATCTCGCGATTTCGATAATCTACCAATTTCTTTCTCTTTCCATATTTGGAATGTCAAAAGTTACGTCGGGAATAGTAACCCCGTAAGCCGAAAATACAACCGGCCATAATACCAGGTCGAAAGAGCATAGGATCGGTCAGAGAGCGGAAAGAGGCTCGATGCGGTTGAGTAGAGCGGATCGTTACCACGCGTCACCATTCGCGCGCGCTATCTCTCATTCGTTCCTTCAAACGAAGCTTAAAGCTCCTTTGATATCTGTCCGACCGTGTTCTCTTATCGTAAGCGTTAAGCGAATTGGCCGCTATCGTCGTTCGGATGTGATCTTTCTCAACGACGGCAAACATTGGGGAAAAGTAAAAAAAGAAAAAAAAACGAGAGAAACAAAAGCCGAGCTTTTGACTCGCCGAATTTGCCAAAGGCATACGTTCGTTAATATCTGCTCCCCAAACTCTTTCATCGAAAAAAACTTTCACTTTCGTCCCTTATTTTGCGCCGAAAAAAAACTCTTTTTTTTTCCTTCAGTTTAGTAAAGTCCCTCGACTTTAGAATCTTTGAACAATCCGTCTCCGTTAAATATCCCTTCTCAATTGAGATTCTGCAAAGTTTAATCAAACAACGTGTAATCTTCTTCCTTGCGTGAGAGATTCCGGTTTACGTCGGAAATGAGAATTAAGAGAGAGACAGAGAGAGAGAGAGAAAGATTATGTCCTGGGCGTAAACCATTTCCAAATGATGGATCGTTCGGTATAATACTTAGCTGTCGAGAAACGTTTTTATTCGAACGTTGTCCTGAAAATTTATACGACTCAGATAAGTAAGAGAGAAAAGAAAATCAGGTCAGTCGAGAAAAGTATCTCGAAGTAAATAAGTATAGATTCTTTCTTGCTTTCATTTTCAAACGTCCACATCGAAAGTAATCGCTACGATAATTGATAGGAAGCCGTGAGTTTCTTTGCTAGGTCAATACGTACGTAAGTACTTATGTAGTTACAAATGCTCGGTAACGGAGTACACGCGGCCTGAAAAACAAAAGCTTTTTCCTAACAATAAGAGAAGCGTTTGTCTCGTCGACGAATTGCGACGAATACTCGTCGGCCTTCTTTCTTTCTTTCTCTTCCGTTTTAACTAATTGTTCTATACCATTTAATAATTTTCAACTTGAAATTTAGATCTCTCCTTGAGAGACTCTTCCTTAATTACTCTACATTTCATAATTGCTTTTCAGGGCCAAAACATTTCGCTGCATTTGTGCGGCATAAAATTCCGAAAGGAATAAAAAAAAAAAAAAAAAAAAAAAAAGGAAAAGAAAAATAAATAAATAAAAAAATTTCTTTCAAATTATTCTTTTTTTTCCGAGAAAAAAATTATTATTCGATAAGATTCTTCTCTCGAAACCGGGACAAAGATCTCGGTTGTGATCGTTAAACTCGTCAAATAGAAAAGAAGAGTTTGCTATATTATTGTTAAAGTTTGATTACTTTTCGATCCATTCTGAATGAAAGAAAATCCAGACGATATACGTTATGCATATATGAATGTCGATTGGTACAATATATTAGTCTGTAATAATGTGCACACCTCGTTATCAAAAGTTGGGAGAATAGGAGCAATCAGGGCTTTCCCGATAACCTATCGAATAACACGATTTCTGGTACCTGTCTCATTATAAATTTTTCATATCCGACAAAAGACGTCGTCGATGCGCTAATTCTCTCTCCGTTATCCTTTGTTACAGGCATCCAGGCGATAATCCTTTCTACAGCAACATCGACAGTATGCCGGATATTCGACCGCGCAGGAAGTCGATACCATTGGTCTCCGAGCTGGTAGGTATCGATGCTATTCCATCGTTGTTTATACAATATATTCCTCTATCTCTTGATACATCATATAAATCCGTACATGTATTATTATAGGTATATAAGTACACTTTGTACGTGATAACATAGCTATGTGTACTTACATATCCTAACTCGTCCGCGTTTGTCGAACTTTCTTAATTCGACCAATGAAATTGAAACGTTCTAGTAGACGCCGTAATCGTCGTCGTCGTCGTCGTCGTCGTCGTCGTCGTCGTCGTCGTCGTCGTCATCATCATAGTCATCTTCGTCTTCCCTACCTATCCTCGAACGAATGAGAATCGCGAGGAACAAAAAGCTTCATTCTCGAGCTAATTGCTCGCTCGGTTTGTTTTAATTAGTTTTACTAGCCGGCTCGAGAGAGCATCTTGGCGTGCCTCGCTCTTTCAGCGTTAACCTGACGCAACCCACGCCCTACAAACGAACGAACGAACGATCGAACGAACGAACGAACGAACGAACGAACGAGTGCGATTTATGCCAACGTATACCAACGTACTCGAGCATTCCTTCCTCCTCAAGCCCTTCTCTTCCCTCTCGGCGACGACGAACAAATCGATCATAAGACGGATGTACCGTAAATTTGATTTTTCTGTCGCGCGACTTACCTACGAGGCAACCTTCCAAATTGGCTGCTCTTATCTAATTTCTAAGACAATAGAATCAATCTCGAGCTAGCCTCTGAGGTAACTCGCGACTCATACGATGGCACGTGTCTCGTTCTAATCTAATTACGTGTGTTTGCGTTTCAGTGTTACATCGTACGGCTAATAACCAAAAAGTATCTATCGTTAACGGGATTTAAAAAATAAGAAAATAGGGGAATCGTTAGACATGGAAAAATAAGCAATGCTTTATAAAATGTAGGATATTTTAATTGAAATGGCATAGAAAGGAAATTCGGTATTAACGACGAGAACGAGAACGAGAACGAGAACGAGTACGTCACGTCGATATTCGTTTATATCTGTTTCTTATTTTCTTTGGCGTCTCCACAGATTTTAGCCGACGTTCGTTAACGACGCTTCAATAAAGCAATTTTTATCCATCAGATCAGATGTGCGTTCAAAGAGATTTCATATGGCATTTCGTACGATCCGCGATAAGTAGAAAGTCGATATCCCGAGGAAGGATCCTTAACTTGTTTCCTACGTTTGTGAAAAGGAAAAGGAGGATAAAGCGTGGAGGAGAAATTTTCAAGGAGATTATTTAAGCGAGTTTCAAAGTCGGTACCCAGTTTTAGAAGAGACAACGTTTTAAAGTCGTTGTTTAAACAGTAACGCGACTAAATTCGCACTCCTCCTTTCGGTAATCCCTTGAGGGTACCTTAGTTTCCCGAGCCCGTTGTCTGTGTCCCTATATGTTCGGTGTCGAAAATTTCTATCTGATTGTTGTGTATAACGTTACCTCGCCAAACGGAGAACGGACACGTCGATTGAATTTGACCGGATATCAACGACGAGAACCTTTGAAAATTATCGGAATATTTGGCGAATTATTCTCGATTGGCCGAATGATTTAACGAATTTGCCGTTATACAAAAAGGATTTGTTAAATAAAAGGAGCCGATCATATCAACGTCATATTCCGATAATTTTGCCGTTATCCAGAAAGGAAAAGTAGCCCAGCCAAATCGTTTCTTTCATTTCACTTTCCTTCCAATTTGTTTCTTCCAAAAACTTATTTCATCTGGACGTATGATTCCGATATGATTCCGATTTCTAACGGGCTATTTGTTTCTTCGACGTTACGCGTTACGATTACGCGTGTCCGTTAAACATTGTCTCTGTGCCTCTCGTGTCTCTAACTTTTCAACTATCTATACTTTCAACTTTCGTTAGAAAAAGAAAAAAAAGGAATAATACAAAATAAAAGAAAATAATTAAATGGACGTAAATGATACACGTACTAACCAGCATATAATGCTATTTTCTTTGTTTGTTCTCTGTGGCGCCCGTTGTTGTATCCACCTGAACACCTGAAAAAACTAAACCACTCACTGAAAAAAACCTCTCAAAAAATCTCAAAAACTCTACCTCCAGGTCTTGAAGGTACTAATTAAATGCCTCCTTAGCGAACTTAATTAAAAGAAGCTTGCTTGAACGTCGCATGCGATTGCTCGTCATTTCGATTTCTTCTTCTCCTTCTTATTTGCTTTCTTCTCTTTGTTTTTTCATTTTTCCTTTCCTTTTGTTCTGTTTCTGTGTTATTCGCTTTGGTCATAAAATAATTCTCCTTTTCTTATACGCAGAGATTTTCTTCTTTGGAACCTTTATTTTGTGGTGACTGTCGTGGCTTTGGTTTTCATAGCGACGCACCACGAAAGCATGCGGACGTTTTGTCACTCTGATGAATAGGCCGTACCACAAGCAATGCGTTCGGCTTATTTCCTTCATTTAATCCGGAGAAATTGCAAAATGAACAAAAATAAAAGGTCGAAGGCCTTTATGAAGATAATGGTTAATGGTCGTGGTGCATTCCTTAATCGCAATGAGTGTATTTAATCGAAGCCGACGCTTGGGGTACGGGCCACAGCCCATTTTCGTATGAATATGCATCGTAATAATAAAGGAGAGAATGTGGCTGGCACGTGGCAGATAATTTTATGCTTTTCGTGTATAATCGCGCGATACGCCGAGAAAACGGGGTTGTGCAGCGTACCGTGTTAAACGTCACATTATTTGCGCCGTTAGCAAACCATAACCTACATTTCTAAGATTATCTTTCATTTTTTTATACTCACCGACACCCTGGCTTATCTGGATAAGATTATTCTTTTTATTAGCGCGAAATTTATTTTCATCGATCGTACCAACGTCCTCCCCTCCCTACGCGCGACCGTATTTACCTTGAACCACCTTGTCTTATACGAGATTCGACTTAACGCGAATCAAATCCAAAATCCTTCGATTCGCTTCCTCACGCTTTACCTTTTATGATGCATGTACTACTATTATATAAGTATTAGCGCCTAAGCAATAAACTTTTCGCTTAATCGTTCCGTCACGCTTTGCATGCACATATGAAACAAATTAGATGAACGTAGTCGTAGTCGAGCAAAATATAGTTGATCTTAATTAACGACAAAATAGCACGTACGTAGACACGGCTGGATTAAATTTGACAAATATTTATAAACACGAGCGAAATAAAAGAAAAATCCCTTTCGCATAGGTGAACTCGAATAAAGAAACGATTAGAAATGTTCTGTGGGTCGATAAATGAGATAAAGACGAGCGTTTAAAAACGAAGCGATTTAAGAGAAAGAAAACGGTGCCCCGTGCAAAAATTACGCAAGCACGCTTGTTATTATACACGTATTAGAAACGCCGTAGGGTAGAAGAGATCGAAAAGCGCGGTACCACTATACACGAGCGGCAAAGCGATATTAGTGCAGAGCATTAGAATGCGGATTGCGGATAAGAGAAAGACAGTAGCGCATGCATCGTGCACGGGGCCCCGTGCATAATATCTTAATTGAAATCTACGCCGAACCGCAAATCTCCGCGTGCCACACCTACCAGGCACCTATAAGCTAATTGGATTAGACTTTCATAGTAGAGATATATTCTCTCTCTCTCTCTATCTCTCTTCACTAAATATCTTTCCCTCTCTCTCTCTCTCTCTCTCTCTCTCTCTCTTTATTGCTATCTATCTATCTATCTATCTATCTATCTATCTATCTATCTCTTTCTGTTTTACGCCGTTAGACCAATCTCTAATTTGTATACCTACCATTTTCATTTTTCTCGCTCTCTTTCATTTTGTTTTAATTCAAGTATTCTTCTTATCTTCCGAACCGCCTTCTCTCACATTTCCTCTCGCTTTTTAATTAACGTTTTAAACATTTTTATGCTACTCGCGTCATACACGCGTATAAAACTATATATCATTTCATGAACATATGTAAATACATAGCAAAACACAAAGGAAATTACATCCGTTACGAGACTCCTTGGAAAATTGTGCAAATTGCGAAATATTTTCTATACGAAGCGAGCAATCTTTTCTACTTCCAAAGTATATGCCCACATTCATCAATAATTAAAGTGTATATTTGTTGGTTTTTTTTTCGAAATCGTGAAAACGCGAACTACCAGAAAATTTGTAGAGCATTTGTTTTAAATCTCGAAACTTTCATGAAAGATCGATCGTTCGACAGCTCTCGAGCAAAAAGAGAGAAAAAGTTATCTCGACGTCATTTACATACGAGCTTTGTTCTATTTTTCGCGTGGTGCACACACATGTCCATGTACCTATCCACGTATACGAAAGAGAAGAGAAAGAAATATCGAGGAGTCTCTCTCACGACTTTATTTTTTTCTTTTTTCTTTTTCTTTTTCTTTTTACTTTTTTTTTCTTTTTTTTTTTTTGTAAAATACGGCATAAGAATCGTTAAAGCACGGCTCTCGAAAGAGATCCATGTACATACAACAGACACACCTTTTCTCGCTCGTTGTACATAACGTCTGTTCGACTGTCAGTCGATTTTTTAAATACTATATGCACAGTAGAACGATTTCACTTTGCACCTTTTTTTACCATTAGTCGAGATTATGGCAAATTTTACATGAATTTTTTATGTCGTTATTATTATGATTAATTCTTCTGCAATTTTTTATATCTCTTTGTAAGTTTTGATCATTCGATCTCTTCACAATTTTTGCTGCTATTTTTCTTGTAATCACCGATAATCATTCTCTTATTATTCTATCAGCAATTATTTGTACTATATCTTTATAAAATGTTTTCTCGTGTTTTTGCGTTCTTCAAGAGAGCCTACTTTGTTCACTACTTTCTTTCCGCCGTTTGCTTTCTTTTCGTTCATATTTTTCTGTTTCCCCCCCCCCTCTCTCTCTCTCTCTCTCTCTCTCTCTCTCTCTGTCTTTCTCCCTCTTTCTCTCTCTCTCTCTCTCTCTCTCTCTCTGACTTTTTATTTCCGCTCTTTGTCACTGTCTATACAATGGAGAGACCGGAAGGCATTATAGCTGGATCAGATGCACATTAATTTCTATCTTTTCTCAGACAATGGCGGCGACGAAGAGGAACGCCGCAGGGCTCACATCCGCGGTGCCCAGGGCTACGCTGAACGACGAGGAACTGGTAAGGACTCGTACTTTAGACGATCTACCTCGAGACATCATCGTCATCCTTCTCGTATCGATGTAACGAAGAAAGAGGGTAAAGGAAAAATAGAAGGAATAAAGTAAAGGAAAGAACGATGGGCAGAGTCGCGAAAGGCTTCGCTCTCGCGTCGTTAGAGCGAACGTTTTCGTAGACTCGTATGCCAAACTTGGTTTTGCTAGATTATAATCGTCTTTTCAACGATCGGAGAGCATCATTAAAATCCATGGAATCGCGAACGCGCGTGCGCTATAAAGGTAGAACTCAAGACCGTCGAAGAAGATCCTTTTGAAATGAAATAATTTTCACTTTCACGAGGTGATTCAAATTTCTGACATTTTTCTGACATTTTTCTGACAAATCGAATCTCTGGACCAGATCGATCAAGAGTGATCGTCCGTGTTTAAGAATTTTCTCCGACAAAGTCCGTCGTATCGGATGATCAAATCAAAATTTCACTCGCTATGTCTACTCGCCGTCAGCAAAAATTAGTTTCCTTTTCTCGACGATAAATATAGGAAGAAAGTTTCGTAAACGTCGATCGTTTCGCGCGTATCAACGATTAGGATATCGCGCGGATTAATTCGCGTCTAATATGGCATCATTTAACGTTAAGTTCGCTCTCGCGCAAGCGCGTCTAGCGACGTCGCACGGCGACGCGTCGTTCCCCTTAAGATATTAAGAATTAATTTAACACTCTGTAATCTATCTTTTCTTTCTTTTTTCATACGAACCGCTGCAATTTTATCCTCATTTCCACGCTATTTTCTTTCACGTAAGTCTGGCCCAAGCCTACTCTTTTTCTCAATTTCTTTCGATCTTTTATATATTATCTTTCTCTAAATACGAGCCACCCCCTATCAGAAGTCTCCTTTTGCGCTATTAACTTGATGCCGGTGGCAAGCGTGTAGCGAAATAGAAGATGAGATGTTAGCGTGCTAGGACGAGCATCATCGTACATACATATATGTGTATACCTATTTTTATAGACTCGCACGCGCCCATAATTCTCGCCTCACCTCTACGATACACATAAGTACTCTGACATATACGATATTCGCGGAAGAAGAGAAAGATATGCGCGCGCGCGCAATAATACACGCGTGTACATAGACGCGATTTAGAAAGACCCGCATCGAGCGCGAACGAAACGAATCGGAACTAACGCGTGTCTCCGTGCAATTGGGAAGGGACATACAACTACAACTTTTCGGAATAACTTACAATTAGGCTAGTCCGCTAGGGCTCTTTGATTTTTCTCTCTTTGGACGTTTCTCCGTACAAATCTTGTTACAATTTTTCCTCTTTATCGAGTACTTTAACGATTCGATATAATTGCATTAAGATGTCAACGAGAAAATAAAGATGTACGGAGGAACATCCTTGGCTCCGCGCGATAGTTTTATAGTGGTGCTTCTTAGCAGATCGATGCTTTAACCCTGCTCTATCCAGTTAGTATATATATATACACACACACATGTGTATATGTATATATATATATATATATCCTTACATATTACGTATATACGTACATAGATATATTATACGGGGTACGGAGAAAACGTGCTCTCTCTCTCTCTCTCTCTCTCTCTCTCTCTCTCCCTCTCTCTCTTTCTGTTTTTCTCTGTCGGAGTCCTTGCGCAGGATCCTCCTAAATGAGAACAGAGAGAGAGAGAGAGAGAGAGAGAGAGAGAGAGAGAGAGGAAGAGAGAGAAGGGAAGAAAAGAGAAAAATAAAAAGGGAAGGACCTCCTCTTTTTCGATCGCTCGTCTAGCCTTCAGGCCAAAGCGTAGAAAGGAAACAACGGTCTTCTTTTCGAGATCGTTGGAACGTCCCGATTACTCGACGAATATGCTTTTTTTCCCTTTTTATTATTATCATCATTACCTACGGAGACACGTTTGATCATAATTTTTGTACTAAAGACTGCGAATGTAAAAATAATGAGTCGCAGGCACGATTCGAAAGGCTCGATTTTTTAGTGGATTTCCGTGCACATCGACGATAGAGCGCGAGAGTAGTGCGTACACGTGGATCTGTGCAGATTGATATGTACGATCCTGCATGGAGAATTAGGAAAAAGATCTCGTGCAAAAATAAGGAATAAAAAGGGCGAATCGAAAGAGCGGGCTCATATTCGGGAATATCTTCCTTAGAAAAACTCACCATGAACGTCGGATCAAGACCCCGCTTTTTCGAAAATTCGCTAAACGATAGAGAGTACGAATGTTGACTCTTGGATTCTCCGTTCGATCCTCGAAAGGATTTCTTCGTCGAGATATATAAATATGATAAGAAATTTAATCCGTGGAACGGCTTAAATCGATAAATCTCGAATGGACCTTTCACGTATATCCTCTCGTATAAGTATTTTCTACGTTCGTATACATTCGAGAATTCGAGATTTGTCACGTAGACGTAGGCATTCAAAATAATACGAGATAAAGATCGTAGAGGCGAACTTTCGCGAACGAAGGATCCAAGTGCTTTCAAGTGCATCGAGTGGCTGGCCGAGTGCATCCATTCCGATTCAAAAAGATCCACCTTCCCGGATCCTTCCTTTCTCCTCCTCCATCGTCTAGACCTCCTGCCTCGTCCTAGACTTCGGTAACTTCTCTGAGAAGCACGCTTTAACGACGATGCGACCATCCTGAAACCCCGCAGAAGATGCACGTCTACAAGAAAACGCTGCAGGCGATGATCTATCCCATCTCGTCGACGACGCCTCACAATTTCATCACTTGGACGGCCACCTCGCCGACCTACTGCTACGAATGCGAGGGTCTACTCTGGGGTATCGCGCGTCAGGGCGTTCGATGCATGGAATGCGGCGTCAAGTGTCACGAAAAGTGCAAGGACTTGCTCAACGCTGACTGCCTGCAGAGTGAGTTCACCAATGTTCATTTCATCTTTCGCGATCGATGAGCAACGAACTCGAATCTGACGAACGATCGATAGACGTAATTTCCGTCGAGGGCGAGCGGTTGCGAGAAGCGTGCCTTGGCAAACAGGTTCGCACCGGAAAATTAAAGCTCCTCGAATGTTTGAAGTCGCGTAAAGCGCGACCACTCGGGAACACGCCCGAAGCTCGCGGATGTATATTATATCCTTCGCGGAGAGGGCCGCGAATACAAAATTAACATAAAACTTGCCAAAGTTTTATTGTTAATACGGAGATTAATTGATAGTACGGATTAAAGAAAATTTTCGTCTCGTCGGGATTTAAAGTTCCAAATGGGAATCCGGACGTTTTCAATGTTATCGGTTAAAGGAACTTTTTCGATTTAGCAAAATCTCTTGTTGGTCATCAAACGTCGTACGTTGAATCCAACTTACGGAGCTCGATGACTCTATATCTCGATGTTCTTTCATCGCAGAAAAACGGAAAGAGAGAAAGTTTGATTTAAGGACTTTCCTGAGGAAAGACCATACGATCGATCGCGAGGAAGTGTGATCGATCGAGGAATACCTCGAGAATGAATTAATTAAAAATCGCGTTTCGTCTAAAGCCTGGAAATGTAGTTTGGTCGCGCAATCTCTTTTTGCATTTTATTTTTACAGGGGCCGCGGAGAAGAGCTCGAAGCACGGCGCCGAGGATAAAGCCAATAGCATAATCACGGCGATGAAGGAAAGGATGAAGCAGAGGGAGATGGAAAAGCCAGAGATCTTCGAGCTCATTCGGTGAGTTCTATCTATTTGCTTCTTTCACTCTCCATTTTTCATCGTTTTCTTTCTTTTTTACTTCTTTTCTTTCCCACCCCATCCCCCTCCCCCCCCCTCTCTCTCTCTCTCTCTGCTGTTCCATTTGTCGCGGCACGACTGCCAAAGGAGAATCCAATGTTGATGTCTGCGGAACCGCATTGGTTCGCGTCTACGTCGTCGTTGCTCGTCTTCGGATCGAAAAGCCAACAAAATTTGTCGTAGAAATGAATTTTCTCCAAGAAATATTCGCGAGCCTTTTTAGAAGAACGACGAGAAGGGAAATGTTGAAATTAGAGAAAGCTCGAAATCAGGTCACGGTCCCGCGTCAAAATTTTCATTTTGAGTAGAAAATCGCGTTCGAGCGTCGCGTTAGTCGAGACGTAACGGTACGGATGAAACGTTACGGCACGAATCGCCGCAGGGAGTTAGCCGCGTCGAAGGAAGTTGCTTTCGGCAAACATCGTTTGCAAGAATATAAACGGCCGTTTTTTTTTCCCCCCCAGAGAGCGTTGTATCCAAGAGAACAAGTAAATTTTTTTCCCTCGTCGTTGATTCGCGTTCGCGTTTGATCAATAATCTCCCAATTCGACGCTTTCGCTCGACTAATTCGCTTCGACTCGACCTTAGACGTTAGCTATAAACCGTTTTTCTTCTTCGAAGAAAAAAATGTCAGAGGTTAAATGTATTCGTAAATGAGTAAAGCTCGGATAGAAGAATAGAGCCACTCGTCTGTGATTATATAGAAAATTTCAGAACCGGCAGAGTTCCATCGTTTTTATTACGCGCGTAATAACGCCGAGGACTCGAACGAAAAAAAGCATGCCGTTGAATTACTCGAAACACCTAATTATTTGATCGTCGTAATACCGGTCGTTTCGCTAAGCGCTCCACTAGTGTCCGCGCCTGCCGAGCAACTTTATCGGGAAACGATATTAATTAGTTCGGAATAACGTTCGGAACCGTACGTATTACGTACGGAGGAAATTCCGGCTTTTGTCTTTCTCCCATCGTCGCCCGTTGTTACGTGAATGACTAACGATCGATCCATCGATTAGTTCGATTATGCGTGCACGCTCGCATTAAGAGTATCGCCGTGACGGCTAATACGATAATCCTTGCCCTTTAATTAATAACAAATATTGAAAATCCTGCAGCATGGTCGCTAGGTTATTCCATTAAAAATAATTTCTTTCCGAACGGACTAATTTTCCTACGGCCATTAAAAATAATAATGATCGATCAATTAGCTGGATTCGATGCTAAGGAGAATTTTGACGAAGACGATGAACGACGACGAGAAGATCGACGAAGCAGATCGACGAATCACAGAAGAGAGATCGCGTAATCTGTTTCTTCCTTCTTTTTATTTCTCTCTCTCCCTCTTTAAGAGCCCGCGCTCTCGTCTCATCTTTTCTTGTTTCGACAAAAAATTGCAAGATCCGATCGTCGATACATCTCGAGAGACGCGCGTCAACCAGCCACGTTCCATTTCGACGAAATTTCGTCGTCCAATTTTCGTATCCTCGTTAACGCGCGTTGGATCGATGAGCGCAGTTTCGTGTTAATAACGAGCTCGCATGCCTCGCGCGCGACGCCTACTTACGTCTACCTTTTCGAAAATACTCGCTTGAGATATATCTACGAAAAAGAAAAACGCTCGACTTTCCGCACGGTGAATCATTAAAAAATGCCAAAGTAACGATGCGGTTTACGTCTTATGAAACTCAAGTCTCTTTTCTTTCTCTCTTACTCTTTGAATCGAGCAAATGGGAAAAGCCTGAACGAGCAAAAGTGTATAAACTTGGGGAGCTTTTACAAAACTCTCTCTCTCTCTCTCTTCGAGTCTGCAGTCTGTTCTCTTTCGAGAAAGCTAAAGCATCTATATACGCTCGTAAAACGGAAACTTTCAAGAAGGCAAACCGAAATAAAAAGAAAAAATATTCTTTCGCGGTCAAAAGAGATAGATAGATAGAAATAGAGAGAGAGAGAGAGAGAGAGAGAGAGAGAGAGAGAGAGAGAAAGAGAGCGCATTAAAGTTTCGATCCTATTCTATCCAAAACACGTTCTCGATAAAACTTGCCGCTCGCGAGTTTTTCACCGAGTCCGCGTTCTCCTTTGGGCATTTTCTTTTCAAACTCGTAAGCTAATCGGTTCTTGTACGAACATACATACTGAGCGCGCGCGCGCGCGCATACGTTCGGGATAAAAGCGTCTCTCGAAATATCGCGCTCGCGAAAGAAATAAGAGTAAACGAGAAGCGGTGAGAGATAAGACGAGACCGGGTCCGTTGACACAGCCCAGTTGTGAAAGAGAGTCTCGTCGGAGTTTAGGTCAGTCTTCGGGGTCGACGAGGCTGCGCACCTGGGCCACATGTCAGCAGTGAAGCAGTCGGTTCTGGACGGTACGAGCAAATGGTCGGCGAAGATCGCCATTACAGGTTTGTTGGCAGCTCTCTTCGTCGTAAGCTAAACGACGAAACTCAACGCGTCGGCTCGACCTCTACACCACGCCTATAAACGTTCATCTGTATACATAAATATTTATATAAACGCGTGTGTCTCTATGTGTATATCTGTATATTGTAGCTGTAGTTACACATATATATATATATGTGTGTGTGTATATATATATATATATGCGTACACACAAATGTACTTCCGTCGGTTGTCGTTGCCCTTCCTTACGTATGCGTTACACGCACACTATCGTTATTTATATTCTCTGATTGATTGTTTACTGTTATTATTATTGTGTTATCATTACTATCGTTGCTGTCGTTTTGTCATCAGATGTCTGGCGATATATCTGCTCCTGCCGCGCGGCTGCTGCGCTCTGTCGTGCCTTGTTTATATATATATATATATATATATATATATATATATATATATATATATATATCATGCGCGTTACACTGTATATCTACGTGTATAGCGATAGACGTGTCACAGGCACGAGGCGATCGTTCGTTTTCAAGCATTAATTCGCGCTATACGTCACGAGGAACGTTCCCCGATGCAAAGTCTAAGCAATCGTTCGAAATAAAAGAAGCGAACGATCGCGCTTCGGTCGGTCATCATATTTTACTTATCGCGTACATAAGTACGTACGTATACGTAGACTCGATGATCGTGTCAAATAACTTTGGACAAAAATCCATATCGTGTGAAATGTTCATTTTCATTGGAAAACGTTTAGCTCGAAAAGAATCAAATATGAAATACCAGATAATATTTCATTCGTTAATACTCATCGAGTCAGCCTCATACTCGCAGCTAGGTGCATACCGGCATGCAGTGTCGCTATACAGTGTCACCGTCTGCGACCTACCTTTTGCCGCCTGGATATGCAACGATTTTCAACGCTGGCCATTAGTCTGCACAATTAATTGGACGTTTCCCAGATCCACCCTTCGCGATTATCTAGCCGTTACCGATGATTCAACGACAACATATCTAACGTCACCCTAATGGCAACCTCGATGTGTTCTTTTCTCCCATTTTTCTCCTTTCTAGCTCCCTCTTTCCCCGCACCATCCTCTCAATCAAGTGGTTACCTCGGCGTAGCTTCTCATAGTACCACTTTCGTAGATCGAACTCATCTTCTATATCGCGGATTAATTCCAAGTTTGTATTACTTTGCGTCACGACATGAATAAGAAGATAATAATTTCCGTGAAATGGGATAGAGAGTATCCTCCTTTCGTCCATGTATACGTCGCGTGAAACAGTATAAATTTTGTTCATCTTGGTTAGAGCATTCATATCCCGAGGGATAGCTCTCGACTACACGATACCGGTTCCCGTTCTCTCGCATTCCGTTTTAACGAGACGACACTCGTGCGAACAAAATCTATTAATATTCCATGCGACGCGTCCTCCGAATGTCTAATATTATACTTCGTACTCGCTCGGAGACCTAATAATCACCTTAGAGTTATCAAAGAGGCCGTTTCGATGCCGTTCACGGTCGATCGAACTATTCCTATGGGCCATAGGAGAACGTTCGGTAACGAACTCTACCAAGGCGTGATCCAAATTCTAGATTGTTTTCCTCAAAGGATGTAAATGTAGTCAAAATTACATCGCGCGTTCCAGCTATTATCGGAATATTATTAGGAAACGGTGTAACGAGGAAGTCATTAACGTTGGAATCGTCCTACCGACGCGTTGGTCATCTGTCTCCGCGCGCGCGCGCGAGGAGGTGGGAATCCAATCGAAAGTCCATTAAGCTCGCTTGGCAACTTGTTGTCACTCGCCTAGATTATATATACATATATATATATATATACACACACACACACCCACACACACACACACACACACACACACACACACACACATATATGTATATATGCGCGAGAACGTATACAGGCAACTTGCCATTGTCATAGGAAAGCACGACCAATGGCCTTCGATGCGTTGGGTGCTCATCGAACGTTTCGAAAGGTAACTCTCGTCGTAGTACACACGAATGCAACGCGTTTATCCAAGCTCGAATGGCTCTGTCTTTAATCGAAAATGAAACGCTCGCAAAAGTTTCAAGTTGGCGATGCGCCACCGAAACGACGCAACAAGTTTTCTTATTCCAAGCCGTCGTCTCGGTCAAACTCGAAGCTTGGATGTTAATTCAAGGATCCCACCCAACTAACAGGTGGCACGCTCGAAAGACTGGTTTATGTTCCTTCTCGGTCTGCACGCGATTCATCGATTTTTTTTTACTCGCCAAGTTACCCTTCCGTTAAGCCCGCTTGATTCTCCCCATATCATCATTACTTCCAACGATAAGTAATCCCGCATTTCCCCGAGTCCCCAATTTCCAATCTTCTTCGCGTATTCTTCCACGTGTATTAATTTCATTCGAAAGACCTAAGCTCGCCTTCGAACAAGAGAACCATTGGTTCGTACGAACATCGAGTGCGCGTAGATGCACGCGAGTATTATTTTGGCTAGCGTAGAAAGGATGCCGAGTGGCAGGCCAGCGGGTGAAAGAAATAAACAGGCCGATTGAAAGATATTACGCTGTTGGCGTTGCCGCTGCCGTTGCTGTTGCTGCTGTTGCCGCTGCTGCTTTAGCTTTACGAGCTCCTAACGAATGTCGTCGCTTACGGTATACGTTCGAACGAATCGTCGCCGCTGCTGGAGGACTTTGGGATGATTAGCGAGGAGCTAATCCGTTTGGGCTGTCACCGACAACGACCGACATGTCTTCCACCGTCCTTCGCTGACCTCTCAGAGTATCCGTCTTTTTTTCTTTCTTTCAACATTCTGTCACATTTAGGATTAAAGGGTCCAGATTACGAATTTGCGATAAACGAACAAACGAAAAAGAGGTACGAGAGGTTGTCGAAGGACGACGCGTTTACGAGGACATTGTCTTCTTTCAGCACGACGTTTTCAGTCGACCCGGATACCCACATAGACAGTCTCGAACAGGCCGAACAGATCGTCCTTGAGGGTACCAGCAAGTGGTCCTGCAAGATCGCCATCACAGGTGACAACACGATACTAATATCTTAACACTTTTTCACGGTCACGAATTCGATCGAGATCCGATCGGAATCATCGCTTTGACTGATCTTTTCTACTTTCTATCCATCACACGACACGAACACGCTTCGACACACCCGGATTTCGTGAGATTCGAGCGACGGAAAAAAAGCGATTCTCCCTCGACGAAAGATCTTTCGACCGATAACGTACACGTAACGGGTAGTTGGATGCTACTATCCTTTTCCTTCGATCTTGATCGCTGGTATTTTCGCATTCGCAAAGTGACGCTGTAGAAAGTTCCGTATCGCTAGCACTCTTCTCAATTTCCAATCTTCTTCCCGATTTTGCTAGACACGTAGAGAATCTTTGAAAATTGATCGCCAACGAACGAAACGATAGTCGATAGTAAGCTTTTCTCTTTTCGTCGTCGTCACCGGTGACGTACGGAATTTTCTTTTTTTCTCACGCAAGCTAGATTCTCGTACAATCTCGGATAGTCGATTAGAGATAGGAGAGAACGTGTTCGCGATTTCGATTCGCTGGACGTGTATTCTACGTAAGGGCACGCGATTCTCTCCCTACATACTTTCACGTGTCCGCGCGCGCGCGCGCGCGCGCGAGAGAGAGAGAGAGAGAGAGAGAGAGAGAGAGACGTGTCAAAGGGCCTTCAAAGTTATGCCGTGCGTATCCAATGAACGCGAAACGTCAGGAAATATCTTGGAGCGACGTACGTCGAAAGAAAGAAGGAGAAAAAGCCAAGTCTGATCGGACAGGAAATCGAAAGAGCGCAAGTGTACGTAGTTTCACATTCCAAGACTTTTCTTTTCTTTTATCTTTACGAGACTTTAGCGGAAAATACTAAATGTGTCCTGATAAAAGAAAGAAGAACGATGAGAAATAATTGAAACATGCGAATCGTAATGCAAATATGTAGGATAAAGAAATGTAATGAAAAATTTTTGGAAGGGAAAAAATTGAACGGGCGAAAGAATTTTCCCTAGCGACTTCTCGCGATAACATCGTGAAAAATGAATAGAAAGAAATGTGTATTCATGGCGCGTAATTAATGCAGCCGTATAATGAATATGCCGTAACGTATACAACATAGTTTCGTATAATTAATAGACGACACGAGACTCGTGTTAACGCAAAGTATGTTTCTTTTTCCGATCTTCGCATGATAGAGAATATGAGATAATCTCTATAATCATTATCTCGAATAATTAGGCATTCGATAGATAGATAGATTCTCTTATCCGTAATAAACGAAATAGTTTCCTGTTTACGTTGACCTCGAGGATTCTTGTCGCGAACGCGTGATTACCCTATGAAAGTTCCACGCGTAGTTCGTCCAGAACGACAATAATTTACGATAGATATCAGAGCAACGGTAAATTTGGAAATTTTCGTCGTAAAGCAGTACGTACGGAATTGAAATCCCAAGGAGGATACGTAAACTATCGGCGTGTCTATTGGAGAAGTAAAAAGGCCGATATGCGGAAACGACAAGAGATAGAAAAATTTCAAGAGATGGAAGAGCGATTCGAAGGAAATTCAATTTTCTCGGTCGTCCTACAGGCCTACATCTATACGAATGTAATCTCGTAGAAAACATGGATACTTGCGTAGACTCTTGGTTAACGTCAAGATACACCAACGTAAAGATACAGGAGAATTTCTGTGATAGAGCTCGACGCGCTTCTCGGAGTAAGGACGAAAAAGCTGCCGCTATAGCCTTTCATATGTGAACCTCACCTACATAAGTTCTCGATGCTCGGGATAGGTGTCGGTGCTAATGTTAAAGGGGAACGATCCTTCCAACCGGGCGAATTTCTTCGCAACGAGAAACGAGGAGAAATAAATTAAAACCTCGGGCCAGTAATCTCTTTCTAGTCAGAAGAAGAGAGTATCGCGAGAATTAAGGAGGATCGCGAGCGTTTAACGGTCACCTTGGCCGGCGCAACGATTATTGCCAATTAGATGGTTAATAACAAGGTACGGCCGAGAAGGGACGACGGGGAAGGGAGACGTGGAAAGAGAAAAGAAAACGGAAGGAACGATCATTAGAGTAATTGCTATCCTCGTGGCGAAGCGGGTCAACAGCTTTTTCTCTTCTTTCTTTTTCATCTCTCTCATTGTCAGTTTCGTGCCTCTTTATTTTCTTCTTTTTCTTCATATTTTTTTTCCTCTTACTCGGAGAGATGGAGAAGAACTCAGACGATCGAGAAGAACTTTGAACTCTGAAAAGGATTGTGCCTGATTCGTGGCCGCTCGATCTTTGACGAAGAGGCAAAATGGAAAGGAGTAACAGTCAGCGCCATTTCCGCTTCCGCCCTAGTAATCAAATCTCTTGACTCGCTGGGCACGAATTAAACGATTCGGCTAAGGATTGCACTCGAAAGGACAGATGTGTGCGCAGTGAGAGACCGATGGCGCCAGGATAAACAGCTTGCATTCAGAATAGAGAAAGATTCTCAGAGTGGATGTTGACGTACGACGTATCATGCGGAAATGCGAATAAAGAGAAATACCGATGGTGAGAGAATATTTCTGCGCGTGTTGGAAAATAGCAGGAGAATGAAGCGAAGCGTATTATCATGGCCAGTGAGGATGTTTCCAATCCCTTTCTACCATCCATTTTCGAAAGCACGGACCGTACTATTTCCAAGCACGAAGAATATTAAAACGGTTTCCCTAATTGTAAAAGGTAGAATCGATGAAAATTGTAATTAGAATGAAATCTTTTTCTTTCTCGTAAAAAGTAAATCGCCAATATCGGTGGGAACGTGACTTTGCCATGGCGCTGTAGTAGCGAGATATTTATGCACACACGTCGTCTCTAGCTAAACATTGTATAGGAGCTAGGCAAAGGCCGTTATTCGTATCGTTTCACTCGTCTTTACGCGATAACGATCGTCTACTTTTCTCCGGTCCTACTCGGAAGAGAAAAATACTGTTATTACGAGCACTCTGATTTAACCAATGATTTTCGTCGCAATATCAAATCGACCGATGAGAAAGCGTTCAAAGGACGAACCCCGAGGGAGAATATTTAACATTTTCCATTTCCTTTATATCTATTTTACGTCGAATGAATTTTCAGCTGATTTTGAGAACGAAGAACAAAAGTTTGAACTGGATATGAAAACTTGAATACGGAAAATTGGACTTTTACATACCCGAGGACGGGCAATAGACACATATTGAAACATATGTGGGTCTATAGAATCGACAACGTAATACTGTACTATACATTAAGACGGGCGTTGATCCGTCGAGCACACATTCCTTCCACGAATATAACCTACGTTGATTATTATTCGGGCGAGCAAGGACGATCGCTTTAATATAAACAAGTTTTCCACGACACTTTCTACACACGAACGTAACACGACATACATAGTATTCCGTCGAGGTCGCGAAGTGGATCGACACGGCGATCACTCGGCGATGGAGGTTTGCCAGGAACAGGACAGGAAGCGTCGTCGCCCCCATCGTGCGTCGGAACGAAAAGCGAAGAGTTTGTAGCATGGGGCATGTGTGTCTGTCCATCTGTCCGAAAATGCAGCACGTTCTTATGATCATTATCGTTGCACAAGTGAATACGTCTACCAGTATCGCGCAAGCGTATAATATATCGATTTAATTAATTTACGTACACGCGTGTCTCTACTTTGTTGTTTACGATTCACGCCGAGCTTATGCACGCTTCAAAAATGTGTTGCCTGTTGAACATATGATGTTGACACCATCGAATGTCCAATCTTATTTCTTGTGGAGTCTTTGCATGCATCCTTCGATATCGTGCGTCTATGATTTGTCTAAGTTTATCTCGATATATCTCGGTAATAGAGTACAAACGACAGAAAAATATTTCAAAATCGAAAATCGATCCTTAATCGTTTTTCGAACAAAAATAAGAACCCTCGAGAAAGACTATTTTCCTTTAATACTTTTTCCTATCTCGAAAAACTCGATAATACCTTAGGAAAAAGCTTAGGAAAAGTGTTGAAAAATATGTTGGTGCTTATAAATGTGCATTCGAGAACATGCGAATTCGCGACTATAGAATATTATCGGAAAGTCGCTCGCGAGAAAAATCGAAAAATTTTACCCCGTTCGATCCTTTAACGTCTACGAACAAAACATCTTCTCACTTCGCCTTTCAATGCAGTTCACAGAGTAGATAAATAAATACCGCGACGACGATTATTTTGAACCACTTTTTAATCGAAAAATCGAACCGTTATTCCCTCGGTACGCCTTCCAATCGAATTCTTTTACGGTCATGGATTAGGCGTAAAGGATAAAAAGGAACGCGACGTTAGGAGAATAGCTCGTATAGATGTAATACAAAGAGAAGCGGTTCGACTAGAAAGAGACGTTTGCAAGGTCGTTGTAAAGGACGTTGCCGGCAACAAACTCTCTCTCTCTCTCTATATATATATATATACATATATATATATATATATATATATATATATATATATATATGTGTGTGTGTATAGAGATAGAAAGAGAGAGAGAGAGAGAGCATTTTCAGAACGGTTTTGCTAGTGGTAATTAATTTCTATCACTTTCTTGTCTATCGACGAATCGAGGAAAATCAGTGCGATCGAATAGGTCGAATAGGTCGAATAGGATCGAGTAGGTTTGTCCAGTCCAGTTGAATCGCGAGCCATGATACTTTGGCCGAAATTTGCCCATATTAATGACATTTTTTCCTACGTATCCACAGTGATCTGCGCTCAAGGATTAATAGCCAAGGATAAGAGTGGTACGTCCGATCCGTACGTCACGGTCCAGGTCGGTAAGGTGAAGAAACGCACGAGAACGATGCCGCGCGAGCTCAATCCTGTCTGGCACGAAAAGTTTTACTTGTAAGTATAAACTGGTCGATCTTTTCGCTTGGGAAGGGGATTAAGTAATAAAATGTTCGGAGGATCGCTATACGTGTATAGCGCGTAGGTAGAAGAAACCGGAAAAGAAGGAAAAAAAAGTGTGTATCCAGGTTTCAGAGTCGATCGAAACTCGATCGTATTAATAATTGTCGATTCGTTATAAATCGCGAAAAAGAATGGGAAAGATCGATGATAAACGTGAGGGTTGCGTCATGGTTACGAGGGAGAGGGAAAGATAGGATTAATAGATAATTTTGATTTGCAGCGAGTGTCACAATTCGTCCGATCGGATAAAGGTTCGCGTTTGGGACGAGGACAACGATTTGAAGTCGAAATTGCGACAGAAACTTACGCGCGAGAGCGACGATTTTCTTGGACAAACGATCATCGAGGTGAGAACGCTCAGCGGCGAGATGGACGTCTGGTACAATCTGGAAAAGAGAACGGACAAGAGCGCGGTATCCGGTGCCATCAGGTTGCACATAAGCGTGGAGATCAAGGGAGAGGAAAAGGTCGCTCCGTATCACGTGCAATACACCTGCCTTCACGAGAACCTATTTCATAGTTTATGCGAGGAGAACGCCGGGATGGTTAGCCTACCGCAGGCAAAGGGCGAGGACGCATGGAAAGTGTACTTTGATCCGCCCGGCGAAGAACTCGTCGATGAATTTGCCATGCGATACGGCATCGAGAGCATCTACCAGGCCATGACGTGAGTGATTTAACGGCGAACCGCCGTGTTCGATAAATTATATCGATATATTCAACCTTACTCTCTCTCTCTCTCTCATTTCAGACACTTCCACTGCCTCTCGACGAAGTACCTGTGCCCAGGGGTCCCCGCGGTAATGTCGACCCTGTTGGCCAACATAAACGCCTATTACGCCCACACGACCGCTAGTTCGGCCGTTTCCGCCAGCGATAGATTCGCCGCGAGTAATTTTGGGGTGGGTATATGGGTGCCATCGTTCGTAAACGATTGATTAGATTCGACGATGATATTTATAAAGGTCCGGCCCTTTCACGGAGACATCTCTTTTTGCTTTTACCTTTCGTTCCCTCGAAAGCAACATTTTAATCCAACGGTTCGATCCCTTCGCAGAAAGAAAAGTTCGTGAAATTGCTGGACCAGCTGCACAATTCCTTGAGGATCGATCTCTCGTCGTACAGAAATAACTTCCCAGCATCGAGCCAGGAGAAACTGATGGACCTGAAGAGCACCGTCGACCTTCTTACGAGCATCACGTTCTTCCGTATGAAGGTGCAGGAATTGTCGAGCCCGCCACGAGCCAGCACCGTCGTCAAGGATTGCGTTAAGGCTTGCTTGCGTTCGACCTATCAGTTCCTCTTCGAGCATTGCTACGAACTCTACAGCAGAGAATATCAGGCTGATCCGAACGAACCGAAAAAGGATCCGGAGGATCACGGGCCACGACGGGACTCTCTCGACTTTTGGCACAAGCTCATCGCTCTTATCGTTTCGGTTATCGAGGAGGACAAGAACAGCTATGCGCCCGTGTTGAACCAATTCCCCCAGGAGTTGAACATCGGTCAACTATCGGCGGCCACTATGTGGTCTTTGTTCGCGGTCGACATGAAGTACGCCCTGGAGGATCACGAGCAGCATAGACTGTGCAAGTCCTCGGCCTATATGAATCTACACTTCAAGGTAAAGTGGTTGTACACGAATTACGTGAAAGACGTACCACCTTACAAGGGTGCCGTGCCGGAATATCCCGCCTGGTTCGAGCCGTTCGTCATGCAATGGCTCAACGAGAACGACGACGTTTCCTTGGAATACTTACACGGTGCCTTTAGCAGAGACAAGAAGGACGGGGTGAGTATCGTTACGTGATCACGCTGTCTAACACGCGTTCTATGGAAATGATTTTTATTATATCGCGCAAACGCCATCTTTCGACAGTTCCAAAAGAGCAGCGAGCACGCTCTCTTCAGCGTGTCGGTCGTCGACGTGTTTACCCAACTGACCCAGTGCTTTGACGTCGTCTCGAAGCTCGAGTGTCCCGATCCGGAGATTTGGAAGAGGTACATGAAGAGATTCGCAAAGACCATAGTAAAGGTTTTGGTCGCTTACTCTGACATCGTCAAAATAGAATTTCCCGTCCACTTGAAGGAGGAACGAATCGTGAGTAATGTAAAAACGGAATGGAAATAAGGACGTCGTTTATATTCGGCCAATCTCTTCTTTCTTTTCAGGCTTGCATCCTCATGAACAATATCCAACAACTGCGCGTGCAGCTGGAGAAGATGTTCGAGTCGATGGGCGGTGAAAAATTGGAGGAGGACGCGGCGAACATCTTGAAGGAGCTTCAGCAGCAGCTTAACAGCGCCCTGGACGACCTGGCGATGCTCTTCGCCAAGAGTCTCGAGCCGCGTATAACGGCGTCGGTCCGAGAACTGGGAGATCTCCTTTTGGCTATAAAAGGTGGCGGTCAGGTTACCTTGTCCCAAGCGCAACAAAGGAACAACGTCGCCGTCGAGGCCGACGAGGTGTTGAGGCCTCTCATGGTACTTCTCGACGGAAGTCTTTCTCTATATGCCGAATCCTGCGAGAAGACGGTACTCAAGAGATTATTGAAGGAACTTTGGAAGATCGTCATGAGGATCCTCGAAAAGACGGTCGTCTTACCGCCCATGACGGACAAGAGCGTACGTTTATTTGAAAAGCAACTTTTTCTTTTTTTTCCTTTTTTCTTCTACTTTATTAACATAATCGTTCATATTTCGATCCTTGTCCCGCTAATCGGTCAGGAATTCGATATTTCTAGATGATGTTCAAGAATCTAACGGATAACGCGAAGAATCTCGCGGCGAACGCCAAGATAGAGGACATGTCAAAGTTGTTTAAGAATCACATGACCGGAAAGCCGGACGTCAAGAATGCTCTCAGCGGTGTCATGGTAATATCTCGTGACTACCCCATGGATTTTATAATAAAACCGTTTAAGAATAATCCTTAAGAGGCGCGCTCGTTTTATTTCGTAGGATATCTCGAAAGAGGTGGAGAAGAATCTGTCGCCGAAGCAGTGCGCCGTACTCGACGTCGCCCTCGACACCATCAAGCAATACTTCCATGCGGGTGGGAACGGCTTGAAAAAGGCCTTCCTCGAAAAGTCTCCGGAACTGCAGAGCCTTCGGTACGCTCTCAGCCTTTACACGCAGACGACGGACACCCTGATCAAGACCTTCGTTACTTCTCAAATCAATCAAGGTAGGCTTTTGCCTCGGAACACGTATGTGTGTGTGTGTGTGTATATATATATATATTCTAATATTATATATATATATATATATATATATATACGTACGTATATATAAAGCGATCGAGAGGAAGGATCGCTCTCGAAGAAAGTTCCGCGAGCACTTAACGAGGCTAAAAACTCGAGTATTCGCTACTTTTTCTATGTTTCTTCTACTCTTTCCGTCGTTGAAAAGCTCGAGCTTGCGTTTACTATTTGTACACGGTTGATCGGCGATTTGACGTACGATTGACATGAAGGTTAAATGAAAATTGTCGGGACAGTGCCGCTGAACGATGCGTCAACGTTACGTCAGCGTCAGCGTTCGATGAGCAGCGAGAGAGGCGACGAAGGCGAAGGAGCCGAGGGTATGGAAAGCCTCGAGGAACCCCTTCGCCAGAGCAAGCCCTCTCTTCGTCGAGAGAGTCGTCAAGGTACAACGCAAGAGCACGACGCAACCCTTAGTGCGGAAGTTGCCAAAGCCACCTTCGGTTACGCTTCTTTCCGATTTCTTCCGAATTTAGAACCTCGACTCCTTTAGGATTTAGTCTTGGATTCGTCCGTATCCATCGAGACGTCTTTTCCATTCTAATTTTTGTTTTCTTTTGTATTTTCCGTTCAAGGAAAAAGTACTCGATATACCTGGCCATTTTCGTTATCTGTACCTGGAAAGACGTCTCGACGGACGGTCGATGGTATATATAGACGTATGTATATTATAGCTGTAAAGGGGCCGCAAAATGTAGTACCGCAAAACGAAAGAAAAGAAAAAAAAACAATCACTATCGCTGCTAACGCTAAATTTATCCATTTCACAAAAAACACGCATAGACAGATATAGAGAAATCAGATCGTATCGTTACGATGCTTTTCAAACAATTACGCACCGATCCCATCCACTTAACTCGAGACTTCCTCCCGGGGGAAGGGGAGGAAATGAGAGGGGAGAAAACATTAATGCATTTTCTATCGCTATCTCTCGTAGCAACGAGACGACGACGAATCGAGCAAAACGATAAGAACGGGACGCCCCGAGACTATCGCGTGCACGAAGGATACTTGTACGATAGACACTTGAATGTTTTTCTTTAGAGGCTGGGAGACGAACGAAGCAGGCCGTCCTCCAATCGGTCGTCGTCCGTTTCATCGTTTTCATTCGAATAACCGCAGAACATCCGCAGACGGAGCTTCGATCCTCCATTACCTTCGACTCTCGCTCTAATGAAAACCCCTTAAGGCTTCGTAGGCCTGCTTCGTCTTCATCCGACCGATGCGAGAGAGAGAGAGAGAGAGAGAGAGAGAGAGAGAGAGAGAGAGAGAGAGAGAGAGAGATACAAGTAATTGCATATCGCGTAGAGCATGTTGATCTGCTCTCTATAGATATAGAAGGAAATAATAGACATTTAGGAATGGCCACGTTTATGCTATACTTTTCATCGGCTAGAATTCATTTCTCACTTTTTCGTACGTTAAGCGTAAGTGTATGGAAAACGACTGATTTAATCTCGTCAAGTTCCAGATACGGTTGGTACGGACGAAGGTTCGGTGGGAGAAGTTAGCATCCAGGTTGACCTCTTCACGCATCCTGGAACCGGCGAACAAAAGGTCACGGTCAAAGGTAAACGTGTCTTATTAAACGCTTCAATAAGGATTCGATTAGAATTCGACTAGAGAAGTTCGCCTCGAAGAAAACGGATTTGAAAACGGCTAATTCATTCTTCATTTTCAGTCGTCGCTGCGAACGATTTGAAGTGGCAATTGGCTACGGGAATGTTTAGGCCTTACGTTGAAGTCAATCTTATTGGTCCGCATCTAACAGGCAAAAAGAGAAAACAATCGACGAAATCGAAGAGCAACAATTGGTCGCCCCAATTCAACGAAAGTTTCGACTTGTAAGTATATAGCTATAATGTTGACAATATTGCGATAAATTAATACGAACGATTGGTTTTAACAGCATGATCGGCAACGAGCAGCAACAATTGGACTTTTACGAGCTTCACATTTGCGTGAAGGATTATTGCTTCGCGAGAGAGGACAGACTGGTCGGCGTGGCGGTGATGCAGCTCAAGGATATCGTCGAAGAGGGTTCCTGCGCGTGCTGGCTGTCGCTCGGCAAGCGAATTCAAATGGACGAGACCGGTTGGACCATTTTGCGAATTCTCTCGCAGAGAAACAACGACGAGATAGCGAAGGAATTTGTCAAATTAAAGAGCGACATCAGACAGGAAACACCTCTACCAAATCCCACTTGAAACGGCGAACCGTCGGCGCACTAAACTCGACAGCGATGCGATACGTCCTTTGAGCTTGGAAAGAGCTCCAAGGTCTTGGCGGATGGCGGACAAGATTTTGTCTGACGATGGGCAAGCAAGAGGACAGGACAAGGAAAGAAAGAAAGAAAGAAAGAAAGAAAGAGAGAGAGAGAGAGAGAAAGAAAGAATGAAAGAAAGACAAAAAGCAAGCAAGCAAGCAAGAAAGAAAAAGAGAAAAGAATGGTTCGCTCTATGGTATTACCAATGACAAGCAACATCAACGACTTGCTATAGTCCATACCGAAAGGAGACAAACGTACGAGGAACGATCGAGACTGCTCAAAGCGCTAAATTTCCGGTCGATCGACCGAATTCCTTCCGCTCGATATTTTTAGGATCACGATGAGAGCAACGATTGCTACTCCTCTTTCCTGCTTCCTTCGCGCGAAAGGGATCCGAACGAGCGCCGCTTCTTTTCCCCGTTTTTACGAGTCACACGTGCAACGCCTCTATACACATCTACCTCCACGCGTACCCATCCGCTCTCTCACACACACACACACACAGACACACACACATACACGTACGAGGGACGTACAGATAGATCCGTTTTAGCGTTATCGCTCACAAACAATCGCCACAGAGCTAGACCAACGTTCTTTCGGCTCGTCGATAAGAAAAAATATCAAGTAATACCAAGGATGATTCCTGCCGTCCCTTTTGGAAATTCTCAAACTACTCGAGAGGAGCTCGACCGAAGGAGACTGTGAAATGTTCCCAACGACGACGAATAACGTTATCATAAGACGACATTAGGAGAGGCAAACGTCATTTTTGAGAAGAAAGAACGAGTCGTTTGATTCTTTTCTTCGTGCCGTGTGTCGCGAGGAAAGAAAAGATAGTACGTACGAAATAAGAAGAGTCGAAAAAGTGAAAACAGTGCTGCCAGTACGCAATATATTTGCTAAATATTCGTTATGTAAGAGGGAAAAGGAGAATAAGAGAGCGCTTAAGGAAAATTATTGTAAAATGGAGAATTACGGACACCCCTGAAAGACTTGGAACGAGCGCGAGACGAGGCAGATTTATCGAAGTAAAATAAGAGGGGGGCAAGCGAATAAGGGGTCCGCGATCGAAAGAAAAATAAAAAAAAAAAGAAGAAGAAGATAAGGTAAAGAAAGCTCGAGGGGAGGAAATATAAGCGAAAGACGATATTCCGCGCTCGCAAAGACACGATAACCCTTAGGCCGTTTTGTTCGAACGGACGAGAGTTTACTGTAGATAAACGTGGAAACATATTGTTGACGAGGAAGAATTTTTCTAACACAATTATTTAAATGTAGCATTGCGTACGACCAATGGGCGCGTCCTGACGTCAATCAAGGCGCGCCGTTAGTAATAAAAACTTAGGCATTGTAATGTATAAAGTACGTTCTTATTCGTAAGAGTAACAAAAGTAAAACAAAGAAAGAAAGAAAGAAAGAAAGAAAGAAAGAAAGAAAGAAAGAAAGAAAATAAAAAAGAAAAAGAACAAAAAAAGGAACAAAAAAAAAGAAAAAAAAAAAAAAAAGAAGAAAAAATTATCACTTCTTTTTCGAAGTCGAAGTTAGGATGAAACACGTCGAGATCCACGAATTGGCTTCGAGTTTCTCTCTTTCTCTACGAGCGAACGAGCGCCCGAAATCGAAACGAAACTCTCGTTATTTATTCATAGTAATTGTCCAGCAATAGGCGAAGACGTTCCAATGATACTCGTAGCTTCGATTTTTCTCGAAATATTAAGCACTATTTAAAGAAGGAAGAAGAGACGAGGCGCTTTTTTATGCGAACCAAAGACACTCTACTAAAAGGCAGATGCGCGAGTACGATTGGAAAAAATGCGTCAACTCCGCTCGCCTATCATCCTCGCGACTGCTATTCTCTCTTCGACTTTCTCTTTTTCTCTCTCTCTCTCTCTCTCTCTCTCTCTCTCTCTCTTGAAACTCTCTTACGTAATCGAAGAAAAAAGGGAAAAAAGGATAAAAAAAAGAAAAGAAGAAAAATAATGCACCTTTACGTGGCAAAGAACGTTCGCTCGTGGAGATGTCGTGGATATAGAAAGGGCGAGAGGAGCCTCTCTTCGCTCGGAGCTTCTTCGTTGGGATCTCGAAGCGTAGATTGATTATGTCGAAAAGGGAGCTAGGAAAAGAAGCGAATGATAACCACACATCGTCCAGCCTGTGCGGATCGGATAGGTAATAATAAAGGTAAAATAAAGAGAAACAATTTCAGAGATTACGACACGATTATAATTGAAAAAGTTTCTACTTACGTAGTTACGTCTAGATGCATATACTTACGTATTGTGTATAGTGTGTCTAAAAGAAAACGCTGAAAACGTAGCTGCGAGGCCGGCTTTGTACGAGGAACGTATGGGAATATCTAGTTTACGTACGCGCCTTGTATATGCGTGGGTAAGCGAAGGTGAGCGCGCGTACGTAGATTTGTGCGTATCCGAGCGTACATCGCGCGATCGTTTTAATCGTCGACGAGCTTGGGAAGCGACGACCGAACTACCGTTGATAACAACTCGAGAGAGAAAACTCGCGAATTCGGACTCGCGCATTCATTTCTTCATCGTCTACGAGCTTATTCTCCGAGCGTATTTTCCAGGCTCGTTCCTCTTTCTTCTCCTTTTTCATTGTCATTTTCATTCATTAGGATCCGAAGGCGTATCGCCGAAAAACTATTTGGAAGGAAGTACCAACACTGACCGGTACACGATTACACGGTTTCTACAAAATTTTCTTCTTCTAGAGAGTTTTATCATATGGGGGACACATGCACACACCTCTATACATACACGACACATACTTTGCTTATCCGTAATCGCGATTCTTACGGACATTCCTTGGCGAGATATCATCCTCCATTTTTGCGATAGGCGCGCTGTTTACTTTCTTTACGTTTCTTCGTTCCGCTTGCCTAAACTCGAACGCGTGCCGTTCAGAATCGAACGAACAGATCACAATCGAAGAACGTAGAAAAAAGAAAAAAAGAAAAAAAGAAAGAAAAGGACAGAGAGCGAAAGACGGGCTCGCCGAGTCCATCCCTCCTTTCGAAATCTGTCTATTTTCTTCTAGTCGCCTAACTAAGGTACGCGTAATTAGTGATATAAACAAAAAAAAGACAAAAAAAAAGAAAAAACGACAAAAAAAAACAAACAAACAAACAAAAAAAAGAAAGAAGAAAAAGATGCAGATATATACCGAGATGGCATAAAAAAAAAAAAAAAAAAAAAAAAGAAAAAAAAAGGGAAAAGGAAATGATAGGAGGACCACTTTCGCCGTTTTCCTCGTGTCGCGTAACTACTCTCCCGCTTGTATTAATATCTCGTAAGCTTAAAAGAAAATATCTCGTGCATTCTGTGATACTTGCCCCCCCCCCTCTCTTCCCCCCCCCCCCGTTAAAAACGCATACGTACTCACCGTCTACGACACCGGTACTTGTCGCACGAGCACGTGTACGACGACGAAGGAACAAAAGAAGATAAGACGCAACCAATCCTAACTAGCTACAATATTTTTCTCATTTTAAAGAGCATTCCGAGCAGATTTATATACTCTCTGTAATCGTCTAACGTCCGAATAGTCTCGAGTCGACGTTGATAATTGAGAAGATGCGAATCGCAATAAACGAGCGTCGCCTCGATCGTGGCACACGGAGCGCGATGATATATCGACGGGGCAAGAAGAAACAAAGAGAATAAGAAGGAACAAAGCAAGTAAATAATGACGGAGGAACCTGAAACGCAAAAGTCCGTGCCACGTCTCTTCCCTTTTTTCCTCGAGATCGATGAAAGAAGAAGTGGCAGAAAAAAAGGGCAAAATGAGATGATATCCTCGTTGATTTTTTTCGCCATCTTTTTTTCCGTTCTTCTTTCGCTCTTACCTCGAAGACAACAAGGGTGGGAAATCGGCATTCGAAAGGACTAAACCTCGTACGGGCCTTCACGTTGGACTTTTGCGTTACAGTCGTCGGCAAAGGCGCAGAACCAAATATCGAGCCAGACTCCAGGGATCGTTCGAAGCTATCGAAAGCGCGTATTGAAAGGGCGATATCGAAGAATTCAAAAAAAAAAAAAAAAAAAGCCGTTTAAGAGGAGAAAAGATACAAACGAACAAAAATATACACAACTGTTGACAATACTATGCTTGAAAAAAAATCGTATGACGCGTATGTAATGTACCTAACGAATATTATTTAAAAAGAAAAAAAGAAACAAAAAAAAAAAAAGAAAAAAGAGAAAAAAGTATTAAGCGAAAAAAAAAACGGATGGAGTTTCGGTGCTTCGCGAGTAAAGGGAAAAAGGGAGAAAGAGGAGAACAAAAAAGGGACATCGCGTATTTAAGGAGCGTTCATGGAAAGGAAAACGCGAATGAGTCGCGTAAAAATCTGTGCGTGCATGTGAATGACTGCGTGCTTCATTAGGTAAGAAAATGATGTCTAATCGAACAAAGATGCGTCGTCATTTTTGTCGTCCCGCGGAAAGCATTGATAACTATCATCGTTGTTATCAACATTTTTTTTCACGCGTAGATGACCAAGTAAATTCGATATAATGAATGAAAAAAGAAAAAGAAAAAGAAAAAAAAAAGAAAAAAAAAAAAAAGAAGAACGACGAGACGCCGGTGCGCAGTCTCCGAATACAAAGGTAAATCCAAAGCAATTGTATTCGATTCAAACACGCACATTTAACACAACAAATTTCGAGCGAATTAAGAAGAGAGAAAGAGAGCGAGAGAGCGAGAGAGCGAGAGAGAGAGAGAGAAAGATTACTATTACATATATAAAGATCCCGATCTTTGTTAATAATAAATGTTCCACTTTCATTCGTTCACTCGTATCAAAGAGTTGCATTCTTATTTCTTTCTTAATATCGGGACGAAAAGCTTGACCCTTCGAGAAACATCGAACGCGAACGTCAAAAAAATTTAGCTTTTTCCCGATTTCGTCCCGTCCAAGCGTTTCTCTTTCTCTTTTCTATAAATCATATCGTCGGCGATAATAAAAATCTCATATCATTCCTCTCGCATCGTAGCCCGTATTGTACATAAACGTCGCGTACATAATAGACGAATGATCTTCCGCGTAGCGTCCTCATCGCGAGATAGAAAGAGGGGGAGAGAGAGAGAGAGAGAAAGAGAGATGGATAGAAACGAGAGAATCGAGAGTAACAAGTCGTACAAATTTTTATCGTTGCGTTACGAGCGGATAATCAAGGTCGAATCTACGAATACACGTTCGCACGTACGAATAACGATCAAAGTTTTTAGAAGATTAAAAGAATTCGTTTATCGAACGAAGTAAAAAAGTGCGCGTCGACTTTAAAATCGACTATCGGTTTTCGGAAGAATCGTTTGGAAAATTCACGTCACACTTGCATATTTCTAACTGACAAATACAAATTTAAGCGCGAACACGCGGATCTCAGTGGAAGGTTTTTTCAAAATCGCGATAGTCGTTCCTGATCGTACGCCTTGTAATATATTTTACGAACGAGATGATTTCATATGTGATTTGTACATATATAAGATGATGCCAGAAGCGAATGCGTGTGACACTGTGTGCGTCAAAGCGAATGATGGTAAAAAAGAGAGAACAAAGAACGGATAGACGACGGCGAAAGGACCAAAAAAAAATCTGCAGATTGGATGACAGTGAGAGAGAGAGAGGGTGAGAGGGAGAGTAGGCTGATGTTTCGATCATAACGTTGTGTTTCATATCGTAAACAAAATTATAATATATCGTTATTTTGTAAGAATAAACGACACATCGAGAGAGAGAGAGAGAGAGAGAGAGAGAGGAGAACGAGGAATCGAAAATGAAATGACGAAGGAACGATGAGGACGACAGTATCGATCGCATGACCTGCAAATCTAGTCACTAGTAAAGAAATAAAAAGTTGGTGCGATTGACGCGGGTACGTCAACAAACTCCTCGCTGCGTCTTACTACGTTAAAGCTTTTTTTTTTTTCTTTTTCTCGATAATATCGCAAGTCAAGGAAAAATTAAGTAAAAGAGATCTCGCGACGAATTGAAAAAAAAATATAAAGAAGCCGCATAATGAAATCGAGTCGGAATAGCGTCTTACTCAAAATCGTTATGGCTTCGCTTCTCTCTCCATCCTACGAGCCGCATCTCCGTCTACCCTATTTCAATCACCACCGATACCTCTCCTTCGACTACCCGCAATTTCATTTTCATATCGACGCAAGTACGCGCACGTGTAAGATACTAGCGCATTTATCGGCCATACAGTCACAGATAAATATATTGCACATACAATTGCACATATTATTATACATAGCACGCCACTGTACATAAATACGTAATACATGATCGTGATATTGTACGTCATAACCGAGCCGTTACCTCGCGCAATCCTACAAAAGTCGAGAGTTTGGGAAAGAGAAACGCGAGTAAACGGCGAGGAGAGCGAAGGCGTTTTCTAAAAATTCGATTTCGATTTCCCGGCTCTCCCGAACGAAAAAAGCAAAAGGAAAAGGAAGAAAAAAAGAAAAAAAAAAAAAAAAAAAGAAAAGAAAAAGGAAAAAAAAGAAAAAAAACATATAATTCCGATATGTCTGAGCTCGCATTCGTATACTCACGTATATCGACGGTGTATCGTCGTTACTTGTGCGCCACGCTGCGTGTTCTCTCTTTTTCCAACCGTATCCTCCGTTATCGTTTCCACTTCTATTTACTTAGTGATATTGAGAAGAAAAAAAAGAAAAAAAAAAAAAAAGAAAAAAGAAGAAAAAGAAAAAAGAAGACAGAGCTATTATCTTTGTAAGCTTAAAAGAAGGAAAAACGAAACGAAACGAAGAAGAGAAAATATCGAGATGTCTCGCACGCGTTCCATTAGCCGAGTCGCCGCGAGCTCCCCCCTTCGTCGTCCTTAGAACGTCCTTTCATCGGGAGGGAAAGAGAAAAAGAAACTACACAGGACGAATGTTCGTTGTGCTTCTATTAGAGACTTTTTTAAGGATATACCACCAGAGGTGCCATCGATCCTCGCGAGAGCATGGTAGAAGAAGGTGTATGTCGTCGACGACGGGGCGACGACGACGATCCGCGAGGATAATTACGACAATGGAATCTCAAAGGAGATGAGAAAATCTGTAGTTTCTTCGTACATACGTACCTCCCTCGATTATATTCTTTCGTTCTATTAGCTCGATCGCGAGAAATGGCTTTCTCGTAACGGCATACACCTACGTTTACCCTGCCCGATGCGAATTTCTGTAATAACAAAGAAAATAATAAACGCGCTTTCGCGAATAAGAAAAATAATATCAGCAAGAAGCGTATAAGCGATAAGTACGTACGTTTACATCGTGTGTGTATATATACATATATGCATGTCAATGTATGTGTATATATAGATATATGGATATATGTATTCGTGTACTCGTACTGATATAGACGGATAGAGAGAGAGAGAGAGAGAGAGAGAGAGAGAGAGAGAGGGACTATATGAATTGCGGCACGAATATATCAGACATATGTATATATATGCACACACACAGACAACGAACTTTATTTGAAATTTCTCTCCTGTTGTCCGTTCGCACAGTTTTCTCGTTCCTCATTTGTGTAAAATGTACCATATCCAAAGGGTGCTCTTAAATGGATAGCGGAACAAAAATGATTTGCGTCATAAGGCGATAAATAATAAGGCAAAAAGAAACAGAATGGTTTTCTTATCGGAAATGGGCTGCCTCGAAGGAAGGTAATCCAGAGATTCTAATAAATCATTAAAACTTACCAACCTGAATGCTTTTTTTTGCTTTCTCTTTATACCCTCCTTTTTCTCCTGTTATTACGTCGTTACTTATATCTCTCATATTCTTATAGTCGTTTACCATCCACAACGATTAGGATTATCCATTGTTAGAGCAAAAAAGCATACGGCAGAAAGAAATAAAAGCTTTGGGCGATCTCTATATAAGACGAAGACAACTTGTAACGGTGGTATCCTCTTTATTGAACGCTTATCCTCTTTACATTTCCATATAGCTCGTATCTATTTGGCATATCGACGTAATTATGACGAATTGAACGATAAAATGTTAAGAACGAGTCTGATGACTAGTAGCATCTACTTGGAAGTATCCCCCTCATTGGGACACTTGTTGGGATCGATTATGTCTGCCTGAAAAAGAAACAAAAATTTCTTACTCAAAATCAACGAGGTTATGTTCGAAAGTCAGTATTTTCTCCAATCAAACGATTTTCCCTGATTTAATATCATAGCTTTGAAAAGATTAATCTCGCAAATTAAACGTATTTAAAGAAAGTAATGGTGTGACATTGGTGTATTTACTCTTTCATCCGTCGGCCATATTTTCATCTGTATCCTAACGAATGGATAGTTTAACGTTTTCAAGATCGATCGAATACATGCATAAGAAGCATGTTATAAAGGAAAATAAGGATAGAATTTGGTAAATGTAAAAGTAATCAAAATTGATTCAACGAACGATTCGATAGAAAAAAGGAAAAAGAAGAAAAATATATCTTGTGACGAAGGAACAAAAGCTAAGCGACGAGTAGAAACGAGTACAAGTCGAATCGGAGGTTAACTCGATACTGGAAATGTTGAGACGATAAAATTCCTATGTATATTCCCTAAAGGCTTGAAACCAATTGGTCGACGAAGCTCGCTCTATGTGAGCTTTTATCAAAGAACTTGTGGATTGGTCGACGAATGGAAAGGTGCTCGCGAAAGATGACGCTAGATGTATACGCCGAGTCGAGAAAGAAATCGACCGAGCGCTCTCAGTCGAACGTTAGCCACGACCGCGCGAGGACAGCAAGGTCGTCGGGCTATCGGTGCTTACCTAATCATTGCGATTGGCCGACGGCTCTCCCGTAAGCCCCGCCTACCAGGTGGCCGTTCGAAAGTGTAGTCGTGTAGTTTGTTGAGACGAAACGACGGGCGCTGCTCTCTCTCTCTCTCTCTCTCTCTCTCCCTCTCTCTCTCTCTCTCTCTCTCTCTCTCTCTCTTCTCTCTCTGTCTCTCTGCCTGTCTGTCTGTCTGTCCGTCTGTCTGTCCGTCTTTCTTTCTTTCCCCATCTCCCATACGTCCTAGCCGACTACGAGAAAATCTTGAAATGAGTCATATCGGTGCGTTAATATGTGACGGTTGAAAGGAAAGGAGGATAAGGGAACGTGCGAGAGGGTGGTTTACGCGTGGCTGTCAACCACTGTCGAAACGTGTGCGAGAAAATTGGAGAAGGAGAGTCGAACGACGACGACGGCGACGACGGAGGCGCCGGAGAGAGAGACAGAAAGAGAGAGAGAGAGAGAGAGAGAGAGAGAGAGAGCGAGGCCCTAGAGTGGCGGAAGAGAAGAGAAGAAAAACGGGTCCGCGCGGTAAGAAAAGAGGTGTCTTGTATTAGAGTATAGAGGATAGAAAAAGGAGAAAGAAGGAAAGGCAAAGTTTTCAATCTCCGAAGAAATAGAAGAAACAAACGAAGACATTCGTGTATCGCTAAAAGGCTCGACCGAAGACCCACGGAGACGTACGAAGAGACGACAGATCGTGCGCGAGAGAGAGAGAGAGAGAGAGAGAGAGAGAGAGAGAGAGGGGGGCACGTCGCGGACAATACGTCGCGACGACTACGACAACGACGGCGACACGACGACGGCGACGGCGACGACGACGACGACGACGACGACGAGAGAAGAAAATCAAAGACGCTCGTGTTTTTTTGTCGATTGTTATATCGAGAAAAAAATCTCTTTTTTTTTTGACGCAGATCTGGCCAAAAAAAGAATAACGGAAGGGAAATTTTTGGAAACGACACGTATTCAGGGATATACGTGTGAGTGTCTCTTTTATCTCTATCTTTATCCGAAAGACGAAAACGAAGGCGAAGCCGTCGTCGAGAGTTCCGGGTGCGGAGATAGTTTTCTCGCGACCACTACGGAATCGTTCCGTGCTCTCTCCCTCTCTCTCTCTCTCGTTCTCACGTTCCGTGGCACGGGGTTAAGAAGAGAAGACCGACCGAGCGAACGAGCGAGAGAGAGAGAGAGAGAGAGAGAGGAGTGGCGAGGAGCGGAATCTGTGTTCGTGCCGACACACAGACGGAGAGAGAAAGAGAGAGGGAGAGAGAGAGAGAGAGAGAGAGAGAGAGAGAGAGAGCGAAGAGGACGTCAGCTGTGTGCGCTTTTACGACAAGGGGGACGTGTGTGGTACCGTGACGGAGAGGGAAAGAGGAGGAGAACCGACGAGAAGGAGAGAAAGAGAGAGATAGAAGCCACTGCCGAGAGATAGAGAAATGGCGGCGCTGGTGGCAGGTGTCCAGTATGGTTTGTCGTCGCATAGCAATTTTCACGAGAACAAATCGCTCATCTTCGTGAAGCTCACGGATTCGGCGCAACGTGCCATCGAGGATTTTCTTAGGAATCGGGTGAGTTACATTTTTTCTCTCTCTTTTTTCCTCTTCTCATTTTTTTTTTTTTTTTTTTTTTTTTTTTACTCTTTTCCACTTCGTCCGGCTGTCTCCTTCCAAACACGCACCACGTTCCTACCAGCAGCAGCAGCAGCAGCAGCAGCAGCGCAGCGCAGCGCAGCGCAGCGCAGCAGCTAGCTTCGACGTTTGTACGTGAGCGCGCGCGCGCGCGTCAACGCCACGCAAGCTCCTCGTACGACGTTTATACGTGATCTCGCTCGCGTGCTTGGCCTTCGCGTTCGTGTGCGCGCAATCTCGTGGCCGGAGAACGCGTGTCGTAACGGATACGCACGTTTCTACGCACGTTGCTCGCCATGGGCCATATACATGTATCGTTTCGAGTGAAACGTAGAAAATTCCCTGACCAAGAGGAGAGCCGTCCGTGCGAAGCCACGTTGGTTGGCAACCCAAGAGAGAGAGAGAGAGAGAGAGAGAGAGAGAGAGAAAGAACGTATACGGTATGTACGTTCCTGTCATCGAACGTTGAAACGCGGAGATCGAGATTTTCGAGGCTCGACGTTTCTAACCGTATGCTTTGACAACGGCGATTATCACGGTTACGTAAGGCCATCCTCGAAGGCACTCGCGAGATAGCACGCTGATCGCCTTCTTTTCTTCTTTCTTTTTTTTCTTTTCTCTCTCTATCTCTCTCTCCCTCCCTCCCTCTTTTCCCTTTTCTGGCTTCCATTCGGATAGACCGAGCGCGTACGTACATCTTTCGTTATTTTACGGGTTTCTTTACTTTTCGAGATTAAACGATACGGTAACAGATGTTTTGACCATCGAACGTTCGTGACAGGAAGGTGTACGCTCGGTTACTTTCGGAGCGCACAATAGTTTTTTCGTACGCACATATGTCCTCCTCCCTTTCATACACTCTCTCTCTCTCTCTCTCTCTCTCTCTCTCTCTCTCTCTCTCTCTCTCTCTCTCTAGTCTTCTCAGTCGATAAGGCGATTCGTGACGTAGAAGAGATATCGTCTGGATCGAAAAGTTGCTATCCGACGGATCGTCTACTATATCGGAATTTTGAGAAAGGCAAAGAGTACTAGCAGCTCTCTTTGTTGTCGAGGGAAACGGATGAATCATCGTTCTTGGCAGTCGTCACCATTACCGATCATAACTTTTACGATCGCCTACTCGCAGACGTACTCGAGTATGTACTTACGTACCGAGAGACTATTTCTCCTTGAAATTCGATTTTTTTCGGTGCGTAGCGAAGCGGGAGAAAGAAAAGAAGAGAAGGGATACGGGGCGTTTCGTTTAAAAGTCTCTCCATCGGTGACATTGTAGAACGGTTCTCGAGGTATCGTCGAGGCAACGCCGAAAATAGCCACGTCGGTGGTCGTGCGTGCGGCCTTTAAAATACTAACGCACGTCGTCGCTATATTGCCTGCGCTTTACGTACTTGACAAAGCGCTGTTTATCCTCTCTCTCTCTGAAATTCTCGAAAATTCGCCACGTTTCTTCGAAATTGCGATAAAAAAATTAAACGGTACTCGATTCTTTGCGTGGCTCGCGCGAGGAAAGGGGAAGAGAGAGCAACGTCGTTACGTTAATCGCAAATTCTTTAAACGTCAGCTGACTCTCCTCCGAGCTCTCTCGGACGAGATTCGAAAGTAGAGATTCGTCGCGAGGGGCGTGATGGGGTTAACCTATCGTCGCGATACGTTCCGACGATAGACTTTGCTTGCGGAACGATTTGCAGCACGAACCGTATCTCGTTGCAACCATCTAGAGTTATATCTTGCTAAACTTTGCTCAGCTCGCTACGTAAAAGACAACGTAGAATCGACGATTGCGAACGTTGACTTTTCTTGCGAAAAAATTGACGCGTTTCTTATTTCCTATGGAATATGCGTGCGCTTGATAACGCGCTCTATCCAAAAAGTATCATGACGAGGTTTCTTTCGTGAAAGCTATACGTGCAGCCACGATTATCGGTAGGCGCGATTAAATAAAAGTAGACTCACCTTATCTTGCCTATTTTCGAAAGCCGATTGCCGTTATTCTCTCTCTCTCTCTCTCTCTCTCTCTCTGCGCATCGTTGGCCCTCCTATCGATAATATGTTAATTAGCGTTCGCGCACGTACGAGTAAAGCGTCTTTCCCAAAAACGCTCCTTCTTCCCTTTCCACGTCGTTAACGTTGACCTCTTTTCCTTCTTCCTTCGGCCGTCGCCCTTGTTTTTTTCAGATCGTCCAGAGAGATACGCAATTATTTTCGAAAGAAGCCTTTCCGAATATCGCGAGAAATTTGACCCGTGGAAAGTTCTCGCTCCTCGGCTCATCGGCGAAAAAGACGAGAAAAATTCGCGTAATCGCTTTTTCGATTCGACGCTCTTTTACGATCGACGTATATAGCGCAGAGTTATCGCGCTCGAGTATATAATAATACTTACGTATTCGCTTGCTCGTGCCGCGTTACACGAGTTTGAGAGAACTCAGCGCCTCCGGATGCGCGTTCTCGCGTAAACGAAAAGCTGAAAGGAATAAATTTTAGTAAAAGAGATTACAGCGGAGAGTATGGCCCAAGCCGAAGAAATAGATATATGTGTGTGTGTGTGTGTGTGTGTGTGTGTGTGTGTGTGTGTGTGTGTGTGTGTATGCATGTATATGTATATTCGTAATCGGCCACGCGTTCGTGAATCGCCACGCATCGTTCGTCGTACAAAGACCTTTTGCCGACGTTTGGCGAAACGTCGTCGTTCCAGCGAACATCGCAGGTCATTTAGAAATATTCTTTCCTCGTTAGACCACCCATTTTATTTCGTTAAGCGCACGTATAAGCGAGATCGGAAGACTCGAAGGAGATTTTTCAGGCTACGCTTCCCGAGCATCTTCCAGAGGGTGGTATACATATATATATATATATATATATATATATATATATATATATATATACATGTATAACGTTTGCAAAATGATAGATTGGAAAGAGTCGACTAAATGCAACTTTTGTTTGCAAATGCATTTGCGAGAGAGTTAATTTTGTGCCGGGCTTACCAAAATATATTTATTGTTAAAATACATACGTGTATAGAGGTTTATACGTGTTCGCGCATATATCGTCGAGCGTAATAAAATTTTATTACCGAAGAAATCGATTAGCTTTTCCTGATCGTAGGACGAATCGAAAGGACGATTGCGCGAGCCAACATATTTCGAGGTTATCTCGAGAACGAAGATTGGGTATACGAGGCAATCGTTTCGTTTAAATCCATTTGACTCCGCTGTAAAACTTTTTCTTGCGATACATTCTACGATAGGTTGTGCGATAGTTTGCGCGTCTCCGATCCCACATAAATTATCCGCTTACCGTTAATAAGCCGCGCAACGCTCGCAGGCATGGCGATATAATTAAGGATCGTTAATTGCTTCCTCTCGTATTCTTTCTGTAATTAATAACAATTCTTCGTTGTTGACTTATCAAAAAGCATATTCCAAAAATTTCCTTCCCGAATTTCTCCTTCCGCGGCACATCGTTCTCCGATAGTTTCATTCCGGCGCTTTTTATCCATTCGCGGAGTCTATATTCCTCCTAGTCGCGTCCCGATATCCTCCAAAAGGAGGATACTTCGTCTAATTGGCGCGACTTACGTGCACTCGAGATACGTTCGATTTACGGCACGGCGCGCGGTATAAATTATGCCGAGTGAAAGTGAATGCCGCCAATAAATCAAGAAAGCCGATACCAAAGAGAGAGCCTTACGATTCGCGTAACTTCCCAAGGTGGAAAAAAGAATAAAAAAGAAAGAGAAAAAAGAAAGCTGAAAACGTAAAATATAATACGTATTAACCGGCGTCTTATCGCTCTCCTAGCAAACGTTTTCCTTTGTAACACGGCGGAGGGTGTCGAAAGAATTTTCGCCTTTCGCCGCGGTCAACGCTTTTATCGCTTTTTCAAAGAATTGCCGATGGAGTTAGGAAAGTTTTCCTTACTCCAAGGTCGTCGCGATTTCTACGATTACTACGGGGAAAATGGAAGCTCGTAAAGCGTTTGTATCGCGACTATCTGCATACATATTTCCTAGGAAACTAAACGAAGATAAATAAAATGTAAAATAGCCAGAGAACGAGTAGGTTTCTCGCGAAGCACAGAAGATCAAAGATCGATGATCGGGTATACGTACATCTCGCTTGACATTCGGATTGGGCTTTTCTGAGAAATCGAGGGAGAGAGAGAGAGAGAGAGAGAGAGAGAGAGAGAGAGGAAGAGGATTCCTATGAAACTTTTTATACGCGTGGATATCCCTTTAAAGGGCCAAAGAGAAGGATTGACTCTACTCCGTTTTAGCAATTACGAGAAGGGGGGAACGGTTCGTTCTTCTTTTCGTTCATCAATTTTAATATCTCTTTCTCCTCATTTCCTCTTTTCGAACCGACGCTAGATCTGCTATCGCGTACATATCAAAGTAAAAGCAGAGCAGAGAAAGACCAGCCGATTCGCCCGCTTATTTTTGGTAGAAAGAAAAATGATTGTAAGAGATCGTGTAAACGGCGCGGCGCCCTCTTTGTCCCCAACTTCGTCATCTTTTCGCGATGCGTTTTCTACGAGGCACCTCCGTGCGTGCTGCAGGAACGGCCCAAACCGACCGTTAGTTCCACGTTATAAATTTGGTCGATGAAGTAATAATACTCCGCTTTCTAATAATAATATACCGTGAATCACATCCGCGAGCGCCGCGGCGAGTCTTCCGTTTCTGCTTACAGGTATGTATGTCGCGGCTTATCATTCGACAAACCACATAATCCACACGATTTCCCTACGAATTTAATTACGATCTACGAGTTCTGCGACTACACGTCTTATTCCAATTTCCGTCTCGGCAAGGAATAGAAGAAGATTTTCTAACTTCTCCATTTTCGATTTGAAACGATCGCTATATTATAACCTACGTTATCGCATACTCCTATTGCAAAAGTAAAGATAGAAATCGAGCGAGAAGGAGATATTACGAAAGAACGTTCAGAAAAATCGTACGAATCGAGACCGTTCGACGGATACTGACATGGATAATGAGAGAGAAAGTACATTTTTAGTTTAAAACGCATTTTTTTTCTTTTTTCATCTACAAACGCCATATCCCTCGCAATCTAAAGCAATAGCTAAAGAGAGAGAGAGAGAGAGAGACCGCATTCTTACGAGTCTAACAAGTTGAAAAAAGGAGAGAAGAGCGAGAGGAAGATAAAGGTCGAGAAAGACGAAATAACGTTTATCCACTTTGGTCATCCTCTGGCCATCGGTAGTGCCACTCGACGATGGAATTACTAGGGAATAATAGACCGAGTGAAATCTGAGATTGCGCAACTTGCCGCTGTATCGACTTTACACTCCCTTCCTTATTTCCTCTTTCTCGTTCTCTGCCACCCATCTGCCACTTGGATTTAACGAGCATCTAACGTAATTTGCGTCGAGAGTACATTGGCACGAAAATAGGCAATCCTATTTGATGATGTAGGTGCATATCTAGAGGTCTTACGATATACGGTACGACAATAATAATGCTAATGATAATGACAATAAGAGATCAATCGTCCTCCAGTAAGTCGCTCGATCTCAAAGAAAGTATCGGCAAAGGTGTTAGAGAGAGAGAGAGAGAGAGAGAGAGAGTGTTCTCGATTAGGGTGAGAGGAATTATTATCCAAGTTGAAAGGTTCGACGTCTTTCAAGGTGATAACTTTGAAACGAAGAGACAATTTAGACAAGAAGGCTTTTCGTCGTCGAGCAAGTAGTAACCAATAGCGAAAAAAGATCCTTCTGCCTTTGCGAAAGTGGAGTGTGCCCGTTAATATGCCGCGAGGAGTCGTTTCGTGGCTACGAGCTTTCTCCGCGAGGAAGGCCTTCGATCTGGGGAGAAAGAGAGAGAGAGACGTCCTTTCTCTTCAAAGGACGTCTGCCTCTTCGACTTTGTTCGAAGGTCGTTGCACTCGGTCAAGATCTACGCGTCGTCTAATAAGTCGTCTTTTTCTTTTCTCGATAGCAACTTCGACAAAATTGAATTCGTTCGACACTTTTAACTTTACTCTTACGGCCCTCTCTTTCAGTTATCTACAATGACGTCAAACGCTACGTAATCTTGCGGAAACGATTTCGTAAATATATCCGCCGCCGCCCGCCGCCGCCCCCCCCCCCCCGCTCCAGAAACACACGGCATTGTAATAGCGAACATTTTTGAGATATTTTAGTCACTTTTTAGAACTCGTTTATTTATATTAAAAAGGAATGGTTAGAAAAATGTGTTTCGTTCGAAAGGCCAAAGTAATCTATGGCATCGATTAATTCATCCCACGTAGCTGTATTATAATGTACCAACTACATATTGGATGTTACATAGGGAGAAAGAAAAAGCAATAAATTTCCATGAAATTCCAGGGTGGAATCGATTCTCACAATCGGAACCGGAATAAGAGCGCTTGTGTGTATAACCGCTGATCCTATCGTTCTTCTCTTCCGGCTTTCGATGAAAACGAGTCTCGGATTTCTTTCGAGATGAATACTTGCCGTCACGAGCGCGATCGATCGATCGATCGATCGATCGATCGAGGGTCAACGGAAAATGACTGGCCCCCGATCGAGACTTGATTTCCGTGAAAGTTGATTTTTCACGAATGCTCCTTACCGCAATTTCTCGCAACGACCGCAATCGATAAGGGGAACCCAACGAGAGACGAAGCGACAAGAGGAACTTTCCATAAGGAATTACAAAAGAACGAACAAACTATATTATATTTCTTCTCGCTTCCTCATTCTGCTTTCGAGTGACATTCCTTCGGAGTGTACATCGCCGGCAAAATTGCAGACGTATGAAAGATAAGCGCTATACCTTCGTCGTTATACCTAGAGGTGCGTAGATCTTTCCACGGAGTGCGCTCGCTAGAGGCAATCGCCGATGCCTAATGAATTCTCACGATGTTGCTCCCTTAGCGATTACGATCGACAAGAATCGAATCGACCGTCTTCTTCTCTTCCCATCTAAAGCGAGAGAGAGATGCGCGTTTGTGCGGTACTGCTAACGAGACGGGAAGGTCGCGCGCGCGCCTGGCAAGGAAGAAGGTCGAACGTCCGTGTGGTGGTAGTCCCTACTATGGGATAGTCCCGTTTTGCTTTGGATCAGCTGACAGGGAAGCCAAAGCGATAAACCACGCGACGCGTTTCCGCGAATTCTCGTCGATATCGGCGATTATGTCTATATATAGAGCATTCAAAGTCTCCTTTATTTCGTATCGATTTCCTATCGCGCGTTCGACCTGCTTGTACATCTAAAAAGATAAACGTAACTCGAAAAATGTTTCGATTTATATTTTTCTCACCAAGCTCGAATTTAGAATGTAAAGTTATACGACGGGACATTGGAAAAAGAGAAGGTTCGCCTTTTTGCATAAACTCGTTTTGCAATTCATTCGGAATCGTTTCATCGAAGATTCTCGCTATATCGTACTATTTTCTTTTTTAGCAAACCGTAAAGTCAAATGTACTGCGAAGCTATCGCAAAGGAACGGATTCTCTTTTTTTGCCTCTCGAATAAATCGTATCTCTTTCGTAGGTGCAAGAACAATTTGGCGATCGTCAAACGCGAACAAAGTTAGCGATCGCTTTCTCTCTCTCTCTCTCTCTCTCTCAAGATCATTCAAAGATTTGAAGAGATCGAGCGGAGTATTGTCTTGCCTTCTTCGAGCTGGCCTTTTTATTTTACGACACGAAGCTCCTTTCACTTTGTGCTCTCTTGGCAACATTCGACAACGATTCGACGATTGCGAGGTTCGTTGACGATCGTGTTAATAAACCTTCCAAGTGTATGCGTCATAGATAGGCGTGAAGCGTAAAAAAAAGTGTTTGTAAAATATTAAATACGAAACGGTGCGTATAATTCGCGGACAGCAGCTGGTGGTGGTCGATAAGCACAGACCGTAGGAGGTATCGCGCGCGTGTCGACGTTCCTATCGGGGGAACGGTAGGGGGGAGGGGGCAAGAATTTTAGGCCATACTAAAAGAGGAGAGACGAGTGATCTCTAGAGGATTCGCAAAGTGTCCACCTTGAATGGAGAACGCGTTCTATTATTCGTTTTTTTCCTTTCGAAAGAGAAATTTTAGGGGAAAAAGAAAAAGTATGGTTTTTCGTTAAACGATCGTTTCGGAATGCAATTCTCGCGCCGTTCGTTAAACGTCCTGGCAGAGTATACGACGGCGAGGCTTCGCCTCGTAAGCGTACGTGCGACGACTCGGAGATGCTCAATCGTCACGATTTCAAAGCAAAAACTTCCCCCGTCTGTTCGATTGTATTTGTAGTAACGGTCGGTCTATCGTTCCCGCGGATTTTCCCGTTGGGTCGTTAGCACGGAACGATCGCCGTCTTCTCTCTTTCCACGAAAATCGATAATACCAGCCGGTCTTTCCTTCTTTTCTTCCTTCTCCTTCATAACGTTCCTTTATTTACGTATCCTTCTTCCAATCTTTCTTTCGCCGACACGAAAACGCGTTTTAACCCTTTTTCCGTCACGAATCACCCTCCAACGAATTATTCCTACGATTTCTCTCGTTTATACCGTCTAAAGCTTTTTCAAATTCAATTCAATCGCATTATTCTCGACGATGACGTATCTCATATCACTAAAGCTAAAACTTTCGCGTGACTTTGGAAGCGACGATCGACGAGCGAGAACGTTAAGAACCGCGCGATCCGGACGAACGTTTCTCTTGCGCAACGATCATTATATCTCGTGGTACGGACCGAATGGCGCGCATAACCATAACTTAATTGGTGGTTGGCCGCATCGCGACTTTGGGATTGTAGTTTTCTCGAGCAGAAGTACATTGTGCGGATCGATCTCTCTCCCTCCCTCCCTCCCTCTCTCTCGAATGTCTGGAAAGTTTGGTGAAATTGAGGGCGAACGTCTCGTCGTTGCTTTACCTCTCGCAGACGTATAAAAAAAGGAACGTGGCGAAAGGGAGAAAGAGAGAACGATCGCGTTTCTCTCTATTTGTCCAAACTAGTTTCGGTAACACCAGTTCCCAGTGAATTAATTCAACGAGAACTTAAAAAGCGTTGTTGGGACGTGCTTGAGAGGGAGAGAAGGGAGTTATTTTATACGGTATAATTTGGTGGGAATATCGTACTGTACCGCCTAACTGTACCCCGGGCTGTCTGCGACAAAAGGCACAAAGGATCGAAGGAGAGAGAGAGAGAGAGAGAGAGAGAGAGAGAGAGAGAGAGAGAGAGTATATAAACGCCATTCGAAATCACCGGTTTATACGGAACTTTGTTGTTCGAGTCGATCCTGTCCTTCGTATCGATTTTAAAACATATTTTTTTTATCAATTTAGCTCCCTTTGTTCGATTTTGTTGCGGTAAAAAAAAAAGTCGTCCGAATAGGCGTGGTTAATTTGAACGGTCGTTGTTTCTGGGTGAAAAGCTTCAGTGAAATTTGACGTCGAATACGGGACTCACCGCTCGAGCACGGTGTCGAGGATTATATCTTCGACCCTTTCTCCTTCCAACGTTTTCCCCTTTAAACAAACATTTAAAAGCCGTTAATTATCGTTAACGCTCTTCGCCACGAGACCCAACTAACTTTCGCGAACGCGGTCGTCGAGATATTAAGCGAGGGATATTTCATTTTGAAAGTTTCAAATTAAAATACTTCCGGAAAACGATGCGTGCGGCCGAGCTCGAACAAATTGGTTATTGTAATCTCTCTCTCTCTCTCTCTCTCTCTCTCTCTCTCTCTCTCATTCGCATCGCAGCGATGAAAGTAAACCGATTCGTATCGTCCAAGAGGAAAGGAGATCAAAGTATATCTTCGAAAGCATATAGGACTATAGAAAATCGTAGGAGGTTTACGTGGGTCGTCTCGCTGATGCGATATCGATCCGAGCGAGAAGGGGTTGTCTTTAGAGGGCGTCGTGCCTATCGCTCGAAGGCGCAGCATTGCGGATTTTCTCGAAAGACGAGAGAACAATGAGCCTCGTTAAGGTTCTCTCACCTTTTCGCGAGGAAGGGCCGATATAGTAGAAAAAAATAAATAGACATTCTTCTTCCGATAAGCACAAGTATGTTTTCTTTTTTCTCCGCTAGGCCGTAAGAGTTGGTAGTGCTCCATGTGAGCGTGATTATTCGAAGAGGAAGTAGCGACGAAGGTTGGCCGGTTTTATACTGGAAAGAAAATAATCACGACGTGGCATATGTTGCGTCGAATAGTCTCTTGTCGCGTAAGCGTGGTGAACGAGAAAAGGAAGGACAGCTCGTGGCTGCTCGCCTCCTCTGACCTAGAAATCGATCGATACCGATTGGTTGAGCCGCTCGTTCATTTTTCTCTCTCTCTCTCTCTCTCTCTCTCGCGCGCGCGCGCGCTGTCTCAAAGGTCCACAAACCCGTTTGACATTTAGACGCATACTTAAATCGTTAGATCCGTCTACAGGAGAGTTAGCTCGTTCGTAACAAGGAACGAGCGTATAATAATTTACCTTCGATCGACCCATTTCTTCGTCTTTCTTTTTTTTTTTTTATATTTATATATATTATCATACATTCTTTCCCGGACACTAATCTCGAGATTCTCGCAGAAACGATAGAAACTTTGTGTTGTGAAAGGGGCACCTGTCCCATAGGATCTCGTATTTTTCCATGTCCGTAATTGCAAGAGAAACGTCATCTTTTAGTTTTTCACTTGTTTTGCGGCGGTCGTATCTCGATCCTCGCTCGTCGGATACGCGCGTCGCAGCTCGTAAGCACGGAACTCGCGGGAATATTCCGGGGTTGGCGCGTGACCACATTAACAACAACCATCCTATCGGATAAGATAACGATGCTCGTTCTCGCATCTTTCAACGGCGCATAGGATCGATGAAGATAACGTTAACGATATGGCATTTTGATGGCATTTTTATGGCATCTTCGAAATCCACTGAACGCTCTGGGAGACCTGTAACCTGTAACAGACTCTGTCTTTAGGTCAGAGCGACGGATCTACGACGAGGAAGTATCTCGTAGGATCCATTCGTTAGGACGAATACGTTGTGGAACGAAATCTAGATAAAGGCGTTCTCGAAGGCGACTTGCTGCTTCCTAATAGATGCTGCCTCCTCCTACGCGCGCGCACGCGCCCGTCGTGTATCGTTAAATACATACACATATTATGTACCACAGAGAGAGAGAGAGAGAGAGAGAGAGAGAGAGAGAGAGAGAGAGAGAGAGAGAGAGAGAGGCGAGAGAAGTTTAACGCGACGCGAAGGGAGGACAGAGACGCTCGAGTTCGCCGTCCGAGAGAAAGTGAACCAGTTGGCGGTGTTGCCGAATATCTCGGCTCTACGAGCAGCCGTCCCGATCAAATCCACATACCGCGAATTGGCAACGACGCGTCTCGAGGTTCGCGCGATTATGTCTCGCGAGATCGATCGATCGATCGGTCGGTCGGTAAAGCCGCGGCCAAAGGGGTAGAATCGAAAGTCAACGTCGTCCTGTCCTATTCGTTCGTACGGTACTCCTCGTCAAAATGAGTTTCGCTTTCGTTCGTTGACACGCGCAAAAACGATGTATCGTTAAATGTCTCAAAGTGTCTGGGTTGCGTCCGAGAAAGAGAGATATTGCACCGTCTTCGCTAGAATCAATCATTGTACGGATTATTACGATGATTAAAATTCTAATGGATTTTAATGGATTCTAATGGATCGAGGGAAAGGACACGTCGCAGTAAACGCGCATTCACTCGGATTTACGAAAGGACAAGTTGGCGAACGGCGAACGTTCTCCGAATCTATTCTTTAATTCCCGTCTCTCCTTTCTTCCCTATTTTCCTTCCCTTCGTTTCTCGCTCGCGATCTCATCGGTGAAAGCGATCGAGAACGTTCCTTTATAGTTTTTCTTTCCATAGTTAACCTCTCTCTCTCTCTCTCTGGCGCTCATCTATCCTCGGACACGATCACGAGATGGAATATGAAGTTTCCTTTTTTTCGGATTCGCGAGCCCGTCTTGCGGCGTGCCGCACCGGTCAGAAGCAACGCGGCGGCGTTACTTTCCCTTTCCGAGCGATCGTCCGCTCGAGAGCCTAGAAATTGCACGCGAAATGAGTCGATATAGGTAGCGCGTGCGATATGATATACGTATGTATGCATGTATCTCGATACTTTCTCGCAGGAAGGCTGCTGCGGCTTTTCCATCGATTTTTGCCTATCGACGATGCCAAATGGTTCCTAAATTGTAAGAGAAAATCTTTATTGCGGGTAAACGTTCGCGAGCGTTCGAACAATTATATAAGAAATTACGTAACGGTGCGGTGTCGCGACGCGACACTGGGACACACGCAGGGGTGCGAGAGCCATTGTTACTTAACGACGATTAATTGCTACTCTCTTTCCCCCTCGACCTTGCGCGCGCCCGACTCTCGAGCCAATTCTTCCTACGTCACGTCCAAGGAAGAGCGCAACATTTTTTGTTTCTTCCCTCCTAAACGACGGCTTAGCTCGTTGCCCAAAATTCAAGAAATTTCAACTTGAGAATAATGTATCCCTTCCTATTTCTTATGTGTTTCAGAACAAGACCAGCCAAAACCCTACGATACAGTTCCTAGGAAATGAGGGGGTAAGTAGAATGGGAAACATCCCTTTGTGCTCAAACCGTTTAATCGAATCTCCTTAATCTTCTTTCTTAACGCCAATTCATAGGGAACGTATTTTACGAATGACGCGACGGCTCTCGAGCTGCTCAACTCGTAAATAATGTAGTAAAACGCGTACAAAGCGAGCGGCTTTACGTTTCGGATCGTAAAGATCGTCTCTCTCTCTCTCTCTCTCTCTCTCTCTCTCTCTCTCTCTCTCTCTCTCGGCATTCCCGTTGACTTGGTCCGTCTCAGAAGTTACACGATTGTCGTTTAATGCGTCGTTCGTGCGAAAGGAACGACGCATCTGCCACGTCGTTCTCTTCGGCAAGCGCAAAAAACAAAAAAAAAAAAAAAAAAAAAAAAGAAAAAAAACAAAAAAAAAGAAGAAGAAAAAGAAATATCTCCTTCGAATTATCGATTAAAATCGCACGTCCGTTCGTTCGTTAAAAAAAGTCAATCTCGTCATCGAGCAACCCAGAGACGCAAGGCAACGAGCGGCGAAGGTTCCTCGAGGAGTGAAGGCGATCGAGGTCGTTCGTGCAAGGTTGTTGTATGCCGTTTTCTTGTCTCTCCTCTCTAGTCGTTGCTATTGCCAATTCCTATCTCCTTCTCTTCCTCGATCTTTTCGAATTTACGTTGCGCTAATCGCGAATAAACGAGCGCTTAACACGATCGACCGATGATATCTCACGAGCTCTCTTTTCGATGAAAATTTATCGCGTCCTTGCTTATTAGTTTTATTTTCGGAGGCCGAACCGAACGACATGCGCGAGACACCTAAGTACGCAATCGTTCGTCGATAAGTACCTCTTCATCTTTATACTTCATTTTTCCTATTCACAAGTAAGATTCTTTATAAATCCTCGTTCCGAAAATGCGCACGAAGATTCGGAGGTAATTGACCTCTCCTTCTCCTTCCTCGTCTTTCTCTCCGTGCTTCTTTTTTGGGTGTGGTCGCTTCTCTCTAATAAATACAGTCTCCCCTCCCCCCCTCCCCGTATTTCCAGTCGAAATTTCCACCTTACTCCATTTTGTCGAACGAGTAAATATTTTTCTTCTTCTTTATCCGCGCGTACGAATCCATTTCGAGTTAATTATATTTATCCGTAGGATAAATCAAGGATAGAGAATAGCCGGAGTTTTTTGCGCTTAGATCGACCTCGTGCATTAGGCAAATCTAATGACGGGCCGAACGACGTCAAATAGCGCCAGCCGAATGTTGCGATAGTAGCGTGCTTCTTCTTGGAATCCCAATGTCGATTCGTTCGAAGGAGGAAAATGCTTTAATCTTTGGCTCCGATCAATTTAGTGTCGTTCGTCTTACCTCAGGTGCGTCATTTGACTCGATAAGAAGGACGACGTTTGATTTGGCCGCTGCCGCCGCCGCCGCCTGTTCTTATCGCGTACAAGCGTGAATTAACGCGCGGGTAGGATAAGGCTCTATATAAATATGATATGTCACTATTACACGTGCGATCGAGGATCGCATCCGAGAATATTATCGAGTCCGTCGATAATAATGCTTCCGTTCTGTAAATGCTTCTCTCTAAAGCGCGACCTTGTCAGCGCGTAACGACCCGAGGTAGTAACCCTTAGGGATTAACGGCTTTCATATTTTCTTCATTCGCGATGAAGAGACCATTCGCGTGGCCGACACCTCTGGTTTATTCTTGGAAAGGAAGTTTTTCTTTCGTCGATGAATTAAAAATTAATTTACTCGTAGGACTATAAAATCTTCTACCCCCCCCTCCCCCTCCCACTCCCCTTTTTTCTCCGGAATAACACTCGGATCGTTTGGATCAAAAAGCGAGTGGAATTATATACCGGTACAATTCGCTCGTTTCGACCGAAGAACTTGTCGTTTACGAGCATTTCTCTCTCTCTCTCTCTCTCTCTGTCCCATCTACAATAGAAAGAGAGAAAGGGAGAATGGCGGGACGGGGGAAAAGATCTAAGGACGGTTGCTTTTAATATGGCTGGCAAGTTTCGTGGTTTGCATTTAAACGTATCTACAGAACGCATACGCATGTATTTAGTACATACTCGTAACGTAGTTAACATTTTCTTATGCATTGGTTTAAACGTAGTAGCGCGCAAGCGCGCTTACTTTCGCATCGTTGCCTTTCACTCGGACAACAACCAACTACTTACCGACCGTCGTCCGTTTTACCTGAGAGCCTTCATCCGCGCTTTATTCGTGCCGCTGTAATCGTTATCGTCCTTTACCATCCATCACTCTTTTCCTCCTTTTGTCGTTACGAATTAATCGCCGTGAAAGGGGAAGGCTGTAAGTCGAAGGAGCAAGAGAAAAGTGAGAATGGCATGTTTCGACGAAAACGCGCTAGCATTAATTATGCGTTTATCAATGCGACAAGGATTTCGCTGGATCGGTCTGTCGCTGGATGCGCGCGCGCCCGTCGATCCCGCCCCACCCCCTCTTTTCCTTCGACGAGCGCGCGCGCGCGCATCCAACGACGCTCCTTGTTTTGCTCGCGAGGCTCTTCTCGGCAATGAAATTCTTTGCCGTAACAGTTACTTTTACGCGTGACCCACTTCCAGCCATTCCAGCAGTCGAATCTAAGCGACTCGACTCGATAAGTGGGTCGAACGATCCGAGAGAGAATATATCCTCTCTTGGCCTCGGCGACGAGCTCGAGATGATTATCGTGATTATCGTCGATTAGCGTGACACATCGCGAAACGAGAGAGGAATTTCCTTTGTCCCGCCGATCATCGCGGAAAGATCCTTAGAACGATGCGCGCTGACTTTGCGCGCCTTTTCTTTTCCTTTTCAGAGGAATTTTTCAGAATAATTTGCGTCCTAGGAGACACGTATTTAGATCTAGGAGAGGGGATCCTCGTCACGGATTAAATAAGATATATCCATTCGCAAGAAGTGTTTCTAGCTCTGCGTCTACATTTAGACGTAATGCATTGTAATTAGCGATTCGTAGATACTCGCGGTACGAGTATAATCCAGTATATCTCTTTCGCGAGACGAAAAATAAATAAAGAGGATCGCGACCGATCTTTTTTCTTATCTCTCGCGACTTGTAAAGGATGCTTTTGTCCTTGAATAGGGAAAGTCAGAAAAGACTCGCGACTTTGAGATCTTGGTGGATCGCCGAGGAGATCGATGGTACGTATGAAAATACGTTAGGAGAAAGGAGAGGCTTCTAAAAGGTCTGGAACCGCCGCCCTTTCGAATTCAGAACGATCGACCGACCGACCGACCGACCGACCGACCGACCGACCGACCGACCGACCGACCGACCGACGTCGCTCGTAATAGCGTGCGAAGCCGCCGCGGCCAATCGAAATCACTAGACGGCCATTGCCCGTAGGCGGGCTGCGTCGTTCGGAGCGCTACCAACAGTTTTGCAACTGTATCAAATTCGATTTACCTAAGCGACGGAAAAGTGATACGACCTGGGGCCACCTTCTATCGTCCTATATCTCTTTTCTATATAATCCGGCGTCTATGGAAGATGGAAAGAAAAAAAAAGTTCCGATATCGTTAGCATGATTAACAAAGTGAGACAGACGAAGCTCCTAATCCTAGTTTCTATTTTCGAAGGACGAGTGTCCTAGGTCAGGAACTCTACGACTTTCAGGTCGCAGAGACGATGTCCCTTTGCGCGGACTTTTTTCTTCCCTTTGGATGCGCGCCCTTCTATCCGACTATTCTTTGCGTATATAGAGTTTCTATAGGGAAGAATCGTTAGACCCTCCAGGCGCGTCGTAGAGATGCGTAAATAATACGCGTGCGAGTGTTGAGGGTTGCGTCTCGAAAAGTTACACGCCAATTTTCAACCGGCCGCGCGGCTCTCTCTCTCTCTCTCTCTCTCTCTTTCCTCATCTTTCGAGGTGGATCTCTCCGTACGACATAGGTTTTTGCTCTTACTCCTCGTCCATTACATGATTTTTATCGACGATTATCTCTCCCTTTCGAAACGAAAATTATAAATCGGCTTCGAACCTAGACGCCAGGACTCTTTGTAAATTTCCTTTCGAGCTCTCGATTATATCGCATTTATTGTTTCCCGATGGCAGCATATTAACGACGATACGACACGGTAATCGATGAATTTACGTAACCGAGGCTATACCTGCTATAGATAGTATTCCTTGTACGCGACGAGTAACTTCATTTTTTAACAGCAGCCTATTATCGGTCGTTAGGAATGACTCAAAAAAGAAAAAAAAAGAAAAAGAAAAGAAAAAAAAAAGAAAAATAATAATCTTGAAAATAAAAGATAAAGCGAGACGTTTGACGGGAACTATATCAAACTTTACTACCCGTAACTTATATACATACGTACAAAGGGGAAAGGGGATTGGTCGCATTTAAATCTTTTCGCTTCAAACGGCATGATTACGAATAACTTGTACGTTACGACATACGTATATGTGTACAAGTAGTCGAAAAATTGACTGTCAGATACGCGAATAATGAGTACGTCAACGTCGATTTGTCCTCGGTGTTGTTCCATTTCATGGCGAATGCATTATTTCGCGAGGCCGTCAGACCGAGAAAGTCTCTAAAGTCTGTCGTTTGAGTCAACCTTCAAATATACATATATATATATATATATATATATATATATATAAAAGTCTTTCTTTTTTCTTTGAATTAAAAAGAAATTTTGAAAGGCGATTAAAGGCGAAGAAAGAGAACGAACGACGTCGGTAGCGCGTAAGTTATACGACCGTAACGCGTTCCATCGAAAGCGTCGACTCTGAACGCGAACGTTAGCGCGCGCGCGCTCCTTCCGCGTTACATCCTTTCGAGAAAGATGACGGTGAGAAGATTCAAGTAAGGTGGGAGGATCGATTCGAAAGAGAGGTAATCGAATTCGTCTCGCTCTCACGTGAAAATACCGTTAAAAGATTTGACGTTCGTATGTCGTTCTAACGGCCTATCTCGCCCATAAGAAATAGACGAAATTTATCGAAGAACGGTACTTGGTGACGTAACACACGTGGCAATTTTCAAACGATCCAACAGGTTAAACTTCGGCTTTTATCGGTTCGTAAGACGCATTTGGTCGATGCGTTTTTAATTATCGGCGACACTTTGCGATAAGAGTTTGATCAAAATCGAAAGATAAGATAATAAATCTTTGAAAGCTTCTCGCTTTCAAAGTCCTCCAGTGAAATTCGTGCAAGGTCGCGCGAAGTCTTCTCGGTGCGAACGATTTAGACCGGAAATTCCGAAGGCGATCGTGCGAGCGTCGATCGTTCGCACGCACACGCGCGCTCATATAATTCTCTCGCTTCCCCACCCCCCAACCCGCTCTCTCTCTCTCTCTCTCTCTCTCTCTCTCTCTCTCTCTCTCTCTAGTTTCCATTCATAGCGTAACCTACACTCCTTTCTTTTCACCTACGACACCTTTTCCTTCTTCTTTCTAACTCGACTGCAACGGTACGATTACTGAAATTCCGAATTCATTAGCGGTGAATAACTTTCACTTTGCTCACGCGACACGTGTCGTACTCATTTCTCACGGGCTTTAACGACAAATAGCGCCTGAATTATACTCGAATTTCTCCATTTCCGAGTAATCTCTTAGTCATGCTCGATGAATTTCAACGTGTCAATGCGCGTATCGAATAAAAACAAAAAAAAAAAAAAAAGAACAAAAAGAAAGAGAAAAAAGAAATTAGAAAAGATATAGAAAGGACGAAAAAAGCTATGAATCCCCTTTCAACCAACTTTTTTTTCTTTTCTCCTTTTAAGATCGCAATAAAGGTGTAAAGGACCGATCGATCCTGAATTAAGGCGATATGTGTCACTGGGTTGAGTAACTCGAAACATCGCTTCCGCGTGTAGCTTTTCTTTTTTTCTTTTTTCAAAATATTCAAAAGAAATTATCCATTTCCTTTCTTTCGCTTCTTCTCTCTCATTTATCGTTTAACTTGCGAAATAAAATAAAATCCCAGCCAAAGCCCGTGCGACGAGTTTTGCGATAACAGATCCGGAGAGGCGTGAAACGAGAGTTCTCCTTCGTCGGAGATCTTTTCAAATTCCTTAGTCGTTGGCGTATCGAACGATATTGAAACGTAAAACTTATATCAAGGCTTATCGATCGCACGTATCGTACCGATGTACGTAACGATACGTTTATTGCACAATTTTGCCACCGTAGCAATTGCTGACGTAGCAATTGCTACCGTAGCAATATGCCTCAACAACGACGATGGCGACATAACCGCGAGAGAATATCGCTTTGTTTCCAACGATTTGACGGTTTATCGCGAAACTTTCGAACGTCCTCGATTCTGCTTTGCAATATTTCGTCTCTTCTACGATATAAATAATTGAATATTCATTTAATATTATTTAATCCGTAAAAGTCATTCGGTACGGATAACGAGCCGTAGAGAAAAAGGTTCGCTAACTCGATAAAAAACTCTTACGGCGTTGCCCTTTAATCGAGAGAGAGAGAGAGAGAGAGAGCGCGTTTCGGCCGTGTACTTGCACGAACAAACATATCGATACTTTCCAAGAGATCCTTGACGAACGCGAAAGGAGCCTTTCGTGTGTTCGTCGATACCGTCATTTTTAGCCCGCGGCGCTACACCTGCGATTTTGCCCTTCCTTCGTGATCACCTCTTTCTTTCGGTCATCTTGGAAGAAGATTTTCGAGGAATTAACTCGAACGAAAGCAACGACGAATATATGCATATATATATATATATATATATATATATATATATATATATATATTGTGTGTGTGATATTTTTCCGATACGATAGATAAGCGAAGCTACGGAACAAACGAATGAAATGCGAAAGATTATATAAGTGAAAACGATTGGAGGTCACCGATCGTCTTTCTCTTTTTGTATTTTACTTCGTCCCAACAAAGAAAATCATTCTTTCATGCGAAAAAAAGAAAAGATGGAGAAAGAGTAGAATCGTATTATATGGTCGTAAAACGAGATACATACGTATATGTATAAACGCGAAACATTGGAAGGAGAACGAAGCCAATGATTATACGATGTGCGGGGAGAAGACGCGAGGGCTTCGTCCAAGCTCCTTTATGTAAACCTTGAGCCTAGATCCGGATTCTTGAGTAGCGACGCGGGAACGAGGGAAAGACAGAGAGAGAGAGAGAGAGAGAGAGTGATAGAGAGACGTATGGGGGGAGGGGCGAGTAACGCGTGCAACGAGCCAAAGAGAAAAGAAAGAGAAGAGAAGGGGTAATACTTCTATTCGATGGAAGGGGATGACCGAGAAAGGGGACAAGAGGAAGGGGGATATAATACGGAATCCACGCACTTTTAGATCGGCCACGAGGGAAAAGCCAAGCACGTCGGCGAAAGTGTTCTCTTTGGTATCGTCGGCGATCACTCGCGCGCGCGCGCGAGCAAGAGAGAGAGAGAGAGAGAGAGACATATTTAATGGCGGGTCACGTCGAAAAAAGGAAGAGAGAGAGAAAAGTTATCTATATCTTTCGTGATCTTCGCCACGATCGACAGATCGATCGATCGATCGAAAGAACATCGCACCGACGCAAACGTACCAACATATACCTGTGTAAGAAGCATATGTATTATAATACAGATATACTAGCCGATTAAACGGTCTCTTTGGAGAACAAGTAACGAGGACACGACCGTTCGGCCAAGTCGCAAGGCAGGATTTACGGTATAATTTTTCTTTTGCCGATTCGCTTCTTTATTTCGACGTTCTTTTGAAATATTCCTTTGAAATAAATTAGGGATTATACGAGTGATACGACGTTATCGGTAAATCGTTACAAACGACAACGACGATATCGCTCACGAGTGGTAATAACTACCCAAACGATAATACCTGCCTCCTAGTACCAAACTATCCGGATAATTATCTCCGTTCCCGCGATGCCGTGTCGAGATTAAAGAGAAAAAAAATCGATTATCGTCAAAAAAAAAAAAGAAAAGCTGGATTCGGGTCTCTCTTCTTGTATATACATACGTCGGCGTGCATCGATAAAAATGACCTCGTTTCTGTCAAACGAAGATTAAGTAACTATGTTCCAAGCCGCGCGTTATACTTCCTTTCACTGACAGAACTCCGCGGTGCCTAAGAATTGCGCCGCTTCACGGCGCGAGACAGAGAGAGAGAGAGAGAGAGAGAGAGAGAGAGAGCTTCTACGTCTTCGACTTTACCACTTTACTCGTTTGTGCGCCGCGTGCTTCTTACGCATCTCTTTTTATTACTTAACATTACTTTTACTTCGTACATTTTTCATTTATCATATATCACGACTTTGTTAAGTCACTCGAATTTATTTGAAGATGGACGTACTTACACGTAAGACGTGTATAATACTACGACGGCGAATAAAAAATAAGAAAGCATCTGTCCTCCTAGTCATTGCTATTATCTCCCACTTTGCTGTGGTAATCTCTCTCTCTCCCCCACCCCCTCCTCCTTCTCCTTCCACGATGCCGAAGGTATGTAGGCTGTGCCACATCCTTGCCCGGAAACCGTTACCTTGCTGGCTTTACGCTCAATGGAGCTCGCCATACCGTTGTTTCCCATACACGAATTTCCTTTACTACCTTCGTCGTTAGAAGAGAGCCGAGCGGAAATTCTTATTATAGGCCACCGCGATTCGGGAACTCGTCGCGCGGCATAGCTTTTCAAGGACGCACCTCCATCAAAGACGCCACCTCCTTCAGCCTTGGAATTCGTCCTTGCCTCGAGCGTCGCTTATTACGAATCCTTTGCTTTCGTATCCTTTGTGGGGGGTGGATCGTTGATCCTTTAAATATCGCGATCAACGGGAACCGAAACGATCTTTATTCGAGTCGTATCGCGTCTGCTTCGCTGAAAAAAGTGCGAACCTTGGATGTTCTCCGCGATCGCTGCTTTCTATGTATTCCTTTCCGTCTAATCCTCTCTCATCTTTTTCTTCTTATTCGTTCGAGCAAACGTTTAAATTTTAGCATGAAATCGATCGAAACGCGTCGGAAAGGGTCGTGAAAGAGGAGATACGTCGCCGTGCTCAAAGTGCGATGAGAATTGCAGGAGTAAGAACGGAATGAACGAGTGGATGAGAATAAAGAGAAAAAGGAAGGGTTAAAGAGGCCGGGGCCGAGGGGGGTTGGGGGGGGAGAGAGAGAGGCTTTGCAGTGGTTAAAAGCAGCGATGCATCCGAACGAAACGTCGGCGCCATGTCTGTGCAAGAAACGTGAAACGCATACATATTTCTTTCTCTCTCTTTCTGCTCGTCTTTCGATTCAAGCAAGAAAAAATAGATTATCGCCTACAAAACATTATCTATATAATAAAGATCGTACTTGCGGTTACGTTTGAAACGCTTACGATACGAGGTTTTTCTTTCTTTCTTCTTTTTTTGCACTTTTACGAGCGTCGACTATCATCTTACTTCGTATTACTTTGACGTCCGAAATAGAGTGTAAGTCGTCTCCTCGGTGATATCTTTTGCGCGATAGAAAATACGAAACTCTTTTTTGTACATTTTTATGGGACGTTGTATTTATACGAACCGAAATAAAGAATGCATAATAAACTCTTTCTCCGACATTCGTATTATTATTATTTGGTTAAGAAGGAGAGCACGTTTCGGTCGCATTAGCGCGAGATCGTTTTTCGTATTTCGTATTTTATGTTATCAAAATAATCCGAGCGTTCGTCGCTTACGTAGACAACATTTCATTATGCCTGAAGGAGAACGAGGTACGATCGGAATGTAAAATTTGAGCCTAATCAGCCGATCGTCGTTGTACGAAAACTTATCTCTCGGGGTATTTCGAAGTTCACGTGGACACGAGAACGCGTCTCTCTCCACTTTCCACAGCCGCCTCTCTTGGCTCGTCTTTGGATCGCCGAAACGGCATGGAAGTGGGCCGAGAATTATTTATACGTCGCTCGACACAGCTGATCTCTCTTCTCCTCCTCTTTTCTATCTTTCTCTTTGCCCCCGTATTTTTGTGCGTCTAGGCGTGGAGCCAGCGGCGAACCGCGGAAAGATGAGAGAGAGAGAGAGAGGGAGGGGGTGGGGCGGGGGGAAGACAAAAAATATAAAGACACGCGATGAAGAAGAAAGAAGAACGAAGGGAAGAAAAATATTCAAAGCCGAGGCGCCTGCAGATATTTATTATCGAAAACTTGTTATCGCGAATAAGAAGACGGCGTTACACGTGAAAACGATGAGAGAAACGAAAGAGGAGCCGAGATTAATAAAGTTTAGCGTAACGTATAGCGAGCCAAGTATAGCGATGGAAAATATAACGATGAGGGTTAAAAGGAGAAGAAAGAAAAAAAAAAAAAAAAAAAGAAAAAATTAAAATCTAAGGTGTGAAAGAAGATGATAATGCATCGAATAAGCTCGTTTGAAATCGATCCGCGCGTAAATATATCATCGATTCGGTTGACGCAATTATCATCGAAACGATCTTTCTACTTGTCGAGACCTTTATCGCGCACGCGCTCGATAAATTCAACGTGCACGTTAAATCCGTTTCCTTTGCCATTGTAAAATGTAATGTGTCATCGCGAAACGGGAGAAGCGCGCATTCTCTTTCGAAGCACTCTCCGGCGGGATTATAATCTTTTCTTTGCGGTTTCCTCCTTTGCCTTCAAAATCGCCGTCGCGAGCGATTATTTTTCCTTGCGACGCTACTTTGCCTTTTCTCTCTCTCTCTCTCTCGCCCTCTCTGCTCCTCTCCTCTTCTCCGTTTTAGCGATCGATCACGCTCCGTCGATCGTCTCGAAAGCGGACGCGTTCGAGCGTGATCGCGATCGCTCTCGGGAAAGAGGGAGAAGAGAATAACTCGCAAAAGTTTCCATTTCGAAGGGCTTCCTTTCGAAAGAGTGATTGTGACGTCACGACAGGATGCGCGAGATTGCTTTGCGTCCGTTCTCGTGGAAAGCGAAGAAGTAGTGTACGTAGTGGTCGCCCGTCGAACGCGCTTCGAAACGAAGAAAACTTTTCTTACTTAGCCGCCTTCGGAGACGAAAAACGGAATTCTCTCTAAATGGCGTCTATTTATCTCTGCCTCGATATTCGATACGTCCGCGTTGTTTGCTTGCGCAATACTCCCGAGCTGCGTTAGAGTCGCTTCTTTATTTTAACACGAATTATCGAGACGAGATCGAGTCCTCTCCGGTGGACATATATCGTCCGCGAGGTCGCGTGGGACTTTTTTTCTATCCTCTTTTCCGTCTTTTAACATGTCCGTGTAGTATATACATTTCGATACAAGTTGAGAACAGGTCGAACAAGTTTAAAAAACAAGAATAAATGACGATAAAAGGAAGAAGACTCGATAAAAAATCAAATGGAGACATATTTACGATTAAGAATAAGAAAAAAAAAAAAAAAAGTGATTCGCGTCTCGTTGAAAGCAAATAGCGTGTAGCGCGTTTATGCCATAATATTTATTTTCCCGAAACAAAGCGATCTCGCAAGGCTATCCTAGGAAATGTAAAAAAATATTCGCGCGATTATCGCATCGAGGATAAAATACGCAGATATAATGGAAGAACGCTCGTAAGATGGGGAGGGGAAAAGATGGAGAAAAAGAAAGGAGAAAAAAAAAAGTAGAGTCGTAACTCGGACTCGTGTCCACGATCGAATCGTCGTGCACCTTCGATCCCTTTTATAATGCGATAATAACGGCTTTCAATGTCAGTAGGTCGCGTTTAACGACATTTTTAAAGCTCTTCGTCGCGTCGTCGAGCTAACGCGCTCCTTCGACGTTGCTTTGGCTTCTTCCTTCCTCTCTCTCTCTCTCTCTCCTCCTCCTCCTCCGATATTACTCTAATTCTCTCGTCGTCGCTCATGAAATCTCGGTCGACGCTCGAAGGAAGGGAAAAGGTAAGAATTCGTTCGGTTGCATCTCACTGAAAATCCAAGGAATCCATCGCGGCACGTTGCGGTGGTCGCGCAACGAGAACCTAAGCGGCTCGGCGTGCCTGCCGGCGCTATGTAGGTTACTATCGCAACGGTCTTCCGTACCTCCTTCTTCTCCTCCGTCGCATCGAGCCGCTGCCTTTAAGAAGGTCGTTTACGGCGCAACCCGAATCCACATTTCTCTTTTCTTCTCCTTCCCTTCCCTTCCCCTCGCCTCGCCTTATCTCTTTATTTCTCGGCTCGAATCCCGTGTCAACAAAGAAACAGTCATCGAACGACTCTCTTAGGAAAATACTCGCGATAGATTACTGCTTCTTACCGCCTCTTTTTTCTTCGATTCACACCCCCCCCCCCCTCCCCTCTTCCTCTCTCTCTATCCGTCCGCGTTCTTTTTCCTACCGATAACGATCTCCGCGCTGGGATTAACCGTGCGCGATAACGAACAACGGGAAATTACGTTCGCGCTTAGTGCCTAGACGTAACGCTCGTTCTCTATCTTGGAAAGAAATTGAAATAAAATTAATCGGAACTATGCTCTTTTCGATGGCGAGAAAAATCTAGTAAACAGCGTAATCGCTCGTTCCGCGTCATGCAGTCTTGCTTTTGTTCTTGTCGTCGTCGTCGTCGTCGTCGTCCGCGAATGACGCGCAAGCGCTTCGACGAGACCTCCTCGATGGTCGTAGGGACTTCGGACGAGCCTGGGGGACGCGCGACGTTCACGCCCGCGATCGCCGTGACAAATCTTTCGTCCGACGTGCGCGCTCTCGAGCGCTGTTGCCCCTCGGTTGGTGGGGAAAGCCGAGCTATGCCACGTGATCGTTGCTCGCGGGTATATAAAGCCGCGCGATTCGAGCTGGAATCAGCCACTCGCCGCGGCTGGCTCCGAAGCGCTTCGATCGATATGCCGTTGTCGTTGCGCTTTACCTCGCCTCGTACCTGACACTGCGTTCTTGCGCTGTAGCCAAAGAGAACGAGAGAGAGAGAGAGAGAGAGAGAGAGAGAGAGAGAGAGAGAGAGAGAAAAGAACGAACAAAGCATATATTATGCATACATATCCGAGCGGTAAGAAAGAACGAGAGAGAGAGAGAGAGACGACGTAAGAGGAAAGAACCGTTTCGATATTCGATATCGACGGAAAGAGAAAGGGAAAGAAAAAGAGAGGAGAAGGAGGAAATAATAAAGGAGAAAGGCACGTGCAGGCGTGATCAACGACTTGGGAAATGTCACGTGTACGATTCGCTTGGGGTAGGTCACAGAATTCGACGACCTCTAGAGGAGTGACGTACGCTCTTATCCTCTTTCTAATTCGATACTACACCACCGGAACGGGTAGCTACTACCGTCTCGTCTCGTCATCAGTGACACCACTTTTATCGCTCTAGTAACCGACGACGTTTCCGTTGCGTCTTTGTCTTCGCCAAAGAGGCGCGTAGCATTGGTTACTCGCTCGAGCAAAGGAGCACAAAAAAAAATATATATATATATATATATATATATACACGCACACCCACATACATATATGTATGTATATATGCGATAATACCGCGCGGATGAGCGTCAGGGCGCGCGTCGACGGACGCGTCCTCGAGAATTCTTGGGCGTGGTTCGCCAAACGGAAGAGGACAACGCACGCTGGACCACCCGCCAGCGAATCCGCCTTGGGTTATAAGTCGTTATTCGAGTACGACGGATAAGGGGCGAAAAAACGGAGAGCTATATTCGTTCAAAAAGACACCTTATACTTATCCGTATGTAATATTTGACGTGTTATGTATGTGCAAGCGCGTAAAAAGGAAAGCGACGGTCGCAACGGAGACGCGCATCGATCCAAGGTTCGCGAGTGAGCTCCTCCCTCCTGCCTTTGCATCCTTTTCTTTTTTCTCTCTCCTCTCTCTCTCTCTCTCTCTCTCTCTCTCTCTCTCTCTCACATTCTTCAAGGTGAACTCGAGTCGAGAAAGGGGAAAGACGATCGCGCGTTTTCGCGATACCGCGTAGTCATTGGCTCTGTTGATCCTCGTAACTCAGGAAAGGAGAGGAACAAAGAGAGAACTATCTGAAGGCCCAAATATACCTGTTAAATATACAGGTTTGTAGTTAGAACGGAGGAAAGAAAGGAAAATCGGGCAAATTTCATCTTTCGTAAAGGACGCGCTTGGCTCTGGTGCATTCGCCATAATGCAATTTTCTATTATATCCAACAATTTCTCTCCTATCTCTACTTTCTTATTACTCGCGAATATTGACGCGTGTTGTGCTTCCATCTAGTCTTTGTTTTAAAATAGCCTAAATCATTCTCGAGTGAATAGAGACGACGATAGAGAGAGAAGGGAGGTAGAAGCCGGGACGCGTCGCAGATAATAATAAAGTAACGGGGCGTTTGTGTAGGAGGAGAAGGAGTCGTCCGAATTATTCCAGTAAAATCCCGCGTCTTATTTTTACTCCGACGTGGACGCGCGCATCCTCTCGCTCTCCGCGTTACCGTAGTATTCGGGTGAAATTTATTTTTCTTCTTCGAGCAAGGAGCTATATATCCCCTATACGTTCCTGCTCCTCTTCGCCTTCGGGACGAGTCAAAGGGAATATTTCATTACGAAAATAATGGAAGGGAATGAATCGTCGCGAATGGAAAAGGAAAGTTCGATTTCTAGAACGTCGTCAAAGCGCGTTTGCCGAGGTTGTGGTCCTCGTTGAAGAAAACGAAAGAGAGAAGGTTGCGGATATATCTCGATGGACGTTCGTTATAAGGCCGTTTCCACGCTCTCTAGAAATTCCTCCGTGTAGGAGAGTAATCTCCGCCGCGATAGAGAGCGGCCAAAAGACAGCCCACCTCACCCCTGCAGTGGTCGCTCTGAGAAATCCGATCGTAATTACTTCCGACTCGGCGAGGCCTTCTACGGACTCACCGTAAAAACGGAAATTCACTTTCTTTACCTTGGCATCGTGCTACGGCTTTCCCCCACACCTCTCTCTCTCTCTCTCTCAAGCGCCTTCCCACTCGGAATGTCTCTTGATGCATTTCTTCCATTAAAAGTTTGCTTCGATCGGTGGACAACCGATTAGCTCGAATTTATACCGTATCTTTAAGCGTTCTATTTTTCGCTCAAATAGATATCGTAACATCGATGAGCTTTACCTATCTCTCCGCCGCTCTAAGAATGATGCAATAATTTTGCTTCTCTACGCAATGAAGATAAACTACTCAGGTAAGAAAAGAGATCGCTCCTCGCGGGACAACTATCGGGGACGATAACATCGATCGGATTTGTTTTCATATCGAAAGATCGTCCAATTTTCAAAGCATCGCTCGAAAGCGAATTAATCATGTAGATAGTTTTCCACGTTGCCGAGGATGCGCCAGCGCTCGAAAGGAATCTAAGAAAGATCTCTTCTCCATTAAAAATCGATCGAAAATCGACGCGTCAAAGACGGAGAGAGGGAGGGAGGAAGAGTTGTCGTGCGCGGTCATTAATTAAGAATTCCTTTGTAAAATGTGCACGGCAAAGAAGCCCTTTCTCCGTTGCACTTTGTCCTAGTCTTTTGCTTTACGCCACCTCTCTTCTCTATCCCACTTTTATTTTTCTACCGTAAAACGTATCACGCCCGGTTTGGTAAACGGTCCTCAAGGAACTAACGTATGTACGTACGTATGTTCGTTTCTCCTTTTAATCGTTTCGGGCAAACGTCATGGACGAAGAATCGTCGAGGAAATTATTAAAAGCATTCGTTCGAGATATGAGGATCCGCGACACCTTTGTTGAAATGCTGATTCGTAGAAGCGGGAGGATCGCCGAAGGAGAGAAAGAGAGAGTGAGTGAGAGAGAGAGAGAGAGAGAGAGAGAGAGGGGGGGGGGGGGGGAGGGGGAGAGAGACCGGTTTGACATTTCGATAGATTTTTATTTTCGCGGCACGGCGCGAGTGGCGCGCCGCAGCCTTCAACACCGGATCTGGCTCCGATTTCTTCTTCTTCTCCCTCTTTCCGATGACCTCGCCTCTCGCTACGTGATAGCATTCGCGATCACACGAAATCTCGCACATATTTCGTCTTTTTCATTCGCTTCTTACAAAACCGTCGAATCGATCGAACATCGAGAGTTTTCGATTACGGATACATAGGAAACGAGGATAAAGATTCTCGAGAAGATATTTGGTACTCGATTTAGAAAGCGTCGAAAATAATCTTAACAACGGAGCATCCTTCTTGCTTTGCCTTTCCGAGTCTCCTCGATGAAAATCTTTTCGTAGTGTCAAGTCGAGCCAATAGCAACTTGCCAAATAACCGAAAGGATACACGTGTATGTGTATGCTCGTGCATATGAACTGTATGTACTAGTCGTCGGAGTAATATGTATAAACAGTTTGTGCAATAAATACGAGCCTTTCGCTCATTGCACTCGCCGATAACGTCTGCGCGTTCTAATAATAGTGGAATCGCGATAGCGCCACGTTGTCATTGACTCTGAGAGATGTCGTCGTCGTCGTCGTCGTCGTCGTCGTCGTCGTCGTCGTTCGTCTATGCATTTATTGTTCCATCTCTATCGATTGAAAGAGAAAAAAAAGAAAGCCCAAAACGAAACAAAAGTCGAATTTGATATAATGGATAAGCAAAAAGGATTACCAAGTAGAAAGTCACAAAAACAAGTATATATATTTACATAGTTAAGTTTTAGAAGCGATAAGATATTTCTCTCTCTCTCTCTCTCTCTCTCTCTCTCTCTCTCTGTCGTAAAGTCACACGTATTAGCCAAGTGATTCGCATGCGCGTTCGATCGCGAGAGCGCGTTGCCAGGCGAGCTCTCTCGATAAAGAGACTCTCTATCTCTTCCACTTACCCTTAACACACTTGTTTCTTTCTTCTTTTTTTCATATCTTAGAATCCATCGTAGAAGCTTTTGATAATAGCTTTTGACTTTCGATGATGCAATAACTGTTAAGCGTTTACTACGTCATCGATAAAAAATTGTCGACGTAGACCAAAGATCAACGTTGAACTCTTGAAAAGTGTATATCTAAAGTCGACGGAGTACAACGGACTCGACGCGAATCGAATCGCAAACACCACGCGCACACGGAGCGCGCGTCTCCGTCTTTGTCGCATATGCGAAGCGCTAAGAAGAAACGAGGAAAGATTTTCTTTTCGTTATTTAACATTTTCTTTCGGTCAACTTTCCTACATTCCTTTTTTATTTCTTAAGTCCTCCTAAAAGCTCATCGATAAAAGGAGCTTTTCCTTAAACGAGAGAGTCGATGACTACCATTTCGCGATTTCTCGCGTTATTACAAAATTTCTTTCTCTCTCTCTCTCTCTCTCTCTCTCTCTCTCTCTAAGAGAGAAACGAACGAACTCGAAGTGACGTTAATATATGCACGAATAAGTTCATGGATCAACGGACGTTGTCTCGCTTCGATGCGATTAAACGCGACCGAAGAATCGAATGAAAGACAAAGAGCTTCGAGAGATAAGATATACGAGGTATTTTCAGCTCCTACGCATTGGCGTAGAATTTTCGTTCGATCTCTGATTTAATTCACTTATATTTTCGGCCTTATCTTCGTTCTCGGTATAGCGCTTCCACGAAATTCTGTTTTCTCGGGGAATCGAGAGGTTTCTTCGAAGCTCGAATCGATGAACGATAGCCACGGGAAACGGGAGCAGGGAAAGAGAAAGGAATGAACATTTTCAATAAGCTTCTCGTATGTTTTATTTCCTCATCGGCGGAAGGTGATAAAGAAAAAAAGGAGCACGTTCGACCTCGCTCGTTCAAAATATTCTTGAAATATTCTTGAAATATTCTTGAAATATTCTTGAAATATTCTTGCGAGAAAGAATGCGCGTCTTTTTTTTTTTATCAAAAAGAAACGTTGTTTCGGGATAACAATGCGATTATCTTCTCGTTATCGGCATAGGAAGCGGAGCTACGGTTCCTTTTTTTATACGTATTCTTTGTTTCGTGTGCTTACCGCGGATTCCCTCTCCCACTTTCCCTTTTTATCTCTTTACTCGGCGTCTGGTCTACTGATTCTTAGCGCGAAATGATGGTAGCACACGCACGCACACACACACACACATATATATATATATATATATATATATATATATATATATATCATCGGCAGCGACGACGCATTTGTACGTAGTACAACCTGCTCGCGTAACGTCGCGTCGATTTTCGTAGATTCGTTACTACTGCGAGGCTATTACTATTTTTAATTGTTTCCTCGTTTCTCCGTAACGTCTTGCGTAAACTCGAGCAAAAGCTAACAGAGTCGTCTAGCGAGAACGAGACTTTTATCGTTTAGCATTACTGGCAGGCTGCGGCGTCTAGGCGGTACGAAAGAAGAAGCCAGATTCGGACAACGAAGACGATCTCGCGTAACGCTCGCTAACCTACTGACACACTAATTCACGAGCGAGCCGTCCAACGAAATTGCCTCTCGATTTGCTTCTTTCTCGGCGAATCGTCTTGGTGGCTAATCTCCCGAAAGAAAATCTTTTCTCTTAAGCGTGCTCAATATTTCGACGGGGAGGTGAGAGAGGGGGAGAGAAAGAAATGGAGAATGAACGAAAGATGAATGACACGCCGATGGTCTTGGAAATCTTGCGGGACTGTTGGTTCGAGGAAAGGGTGGGCGCGATGGCATATTAGAGGATCGATGATTCAGAAGGGTATTATTTATAGTTAGCGCGCGCCGTGCGAGCGGTGGTGAATCAGGGACGAGTGTCCAAGGAAGAATGTACGGATATAGTGTGTAAATCTATGTCGATGCCGTCGCCCTTGCAATTATCCGCGTCGTCCCGAAAACTATTTTCCGCCGGTCGGACGAATATAGAAACGAATAGAACTTGTTACGTTTTTCTCGGCCGCTTCTTCCCCGCCCCCATTTTCGGTCCTTCCTATTATTAGGATTCTAATATCTTTAACGACGATTTGAGCGCGCTCGCCGAAAAGGAATCTATAATCAAAAGATATTATCGACGACGCTCTCTCGTCGGTTCGATCTCCGACGACATTTTCATAATCGATACCAAGGACGCGTCGGAATAATGATCGTGGGCGGCGTGCGCGTACTCCTTCGCGCGAAAGGAATAAATTCGCTCGGCGTAACGAGTCGAGCGTATCAACACGTCGCTCCACGATATATTTATTTAATGCTCGAGAAAGGATACAAGTTGCGAAAATACTTAAATGACCGACGAGGGTGCGCATGCGCCTCGTTTAATGACGTTATCGATTTTTCTTTATTAGTAATTCCGTCCATACACAACGCCTGACACAACGGCTGTTCCACTTTGAAGAATTTGTCTCGGGGCAATGCCGTATAAAGGGGAACGAATCCATGCGCCGATTTTATGCGTATCCTCCGTCCTCTTCAGGGCATTTCAGGCGACAAAGACGCTGAAAGCTATGCTCGTGTGCCTAAGATATTAGGCAATTTTCTTGGACGACGATACACCGGTTCTATAGGCCTTTTCCAGCCAAGGAATACTAATTTTCTTGACGCGGCGAAGACTCTTATAAATCGACGCGTGTGCCGAAACGAGCTACGGAATTCGAAACGAAAGTGATATGATCCCTCGCGAAAGCAATTTCTTCGTCTTTTCAACGAGGCCCTCGAACTTTCTAAAAAGCGTCGTTTATATACTTCGCTTACATTCGATTTTACTCAATCATCGAGATATATTTCACCGATTGCGAAAAACAAAACTAAATGATTATTATCGTCGCGTCGACCGACTCGCCGTTCCAAGATAGGAGGATAGAAAATAAAATAAAGGAGAAGGAGAGAAAAAAGAAAAAATGACGAAACGAACGATTCATTCTCCTCCTGCCCCCGGCCCTGTATAATAACGATCGTGTCGCCAATTTCAACGTGGATCGTTTTACGCTACGCCATTAAACTCCAGAGAATTTCCATCGAGTTCGATTTCAACGAAGCGTCGGATTACGTCACTTCTTCTCGGAGGAGAGGAGAGGCGTGTGATGGCGAAGGCTACAATTATAATCATAAAGCCCGCGCTTGGTTATCGGTTATCCTTTCACCTCCGATCGTTAACCCGAAATCGGAGAACGAAAAGGCGTCTCTCGAGCGCGTTAGAAAGGGATCGCGGCTCTGTCGCCGTCGCCATCCCGATTTCGTAATAACACCGGCTATTGCGCGCGAGGGATTACCTTAACGTAATGAAATATCCCTATCCCCCTTCTATTATCGAAGTAAGGCGCGAGAAACGATCGGCGATGCGCGACCAAGAATTTCGCGATCGACTCGCGAAAAGAGCCTAGCTCCGCCATTGCTCTTAAATTTCTTTATTTCTTAATTGCTGCCCGCCGTAAACAATTTCAACTCGCCGCGGTCCGTGAAACCAAACCGCAGAGAATTTCGACGAGAGAAACTAAATGGGTATGTATCTAAATCACAACGTGCAATTTCACGGAGCTTCCTAAGCGTTAGACGAGCTAAGGATTTTTAACTGACGCCTCTCTCGCTAATTAGTCCTTCATCATATTTCGTATGCTCCAAGCAAAATTACAGAGCTATCTTTTTTTCAATCGGACAAAATCGAGACGCGATAGCGCAGCTATCCTGTCTGATACCCTCTTAGGCAAACGTCCTTTCAACTCTTCGTGTTCCATCCGTGTTTGACGTCTCTTTCCTTATTAACGACACCGACCGTTAACGAGCCGATATTAACGGAAAGCGATATAAACGTTTAATTGCTACGTCGAACGAGACGTAGATGTTTTCTTCGATTTTCGGAAGAGACCCGAGAGAGAGCCGGACAAGTTTTCCTTTGTATTTCGATCCGATTGGTTTCTACGTGTCTCTCGATTTAATGGGTTATCGTGCCGCCGTTGCGTTCCTTGATTCCCTGCCTGATTCTCAGGCGCAGACGCGCAAGCCTCGCGGACTTTCACTCAGTCCGCGCGATTTATTTTCTGTCATTGTGTACGCGAATCGAACGTTCGGCCCTTCCTCGCTTAATTAGCGAGGAAAGTACTCCTCTTCTTCTTCTTTCCTTCTATCTTTCACTTTCCTCGAGAGATCAAAGCGATATATATATATATATATATATATATATATATATATATATATATATATAAAGTGCGTAAATGAAAATGGCATTTTTGGAATAAGCATTCAAATCGACGAGGAGAGTGTCTACTCGGTGCGCCCCTATAAACGTCCTTGTGCCCTTTCATCCCAAGTCGAGGACAATCGCGCACGCAGCTCTCCGGTGCCGCTCGAGTTCGTTCGTGCGCTTATCTTTTCTTTCCTTTTCCCTCTTGTACTTAGTTCAGGATAAGATCGGATGCGGGTGTGCGAATTTCAAAATACTCTCTCTCTTTCTCTACCTTCCATCTATATTCTCTTTTTTTTTTCAAGTACGATACGAGCCTTAATATTTTTTCCCCCTTAATTATATCCCCGTCGAACGTCGTAAAAAAGACAAACGACATTTTAAGCAAGTTTTCAATGTCCAAAGGGGAAGAATCAATGGACGTGATGTGTGTGCATGCAGAGGGTGGGAGGAAAAGATATGACGCAAGTGGATGACGAAAGCACGGTCGAGATGAAATACGAAGCCTCGGGTATACCATAAGTCTTTTATCATCGAGTACAAGCTACAAACCTATTTCTCCCTCCCCGTTCTTTCTACCGCAAGCAACGATCTGGTGGTTTCGTTGAACGCGCCTCTCGGATTTATTTCGTATATTCGTCGTTCGTCCGTTCCGCGTTTGCGCGCAGAAAAAAGCATTGCTCGCAGAGACAAGCTCTCGACGTTGCGAGCGAGCGGTGAAAGTTGTCCGTCGACGGGGGACAATCGCACAAGTATCTCGTTTAAAAGTCCGTTTTAAAGAAACAGCGAACGATGAAAAACGGTACGACCGTTTTGTTTGGACTAGAAGAGTTCTCTCAAACTTTTTTCATTAAAAGTCGTACGTTTGGAAATGAAATCGAATTGACGCATAGCTTTTCTTTCCTTTTATCTTTTCTCACGAGATTCGATCGGCGGCGGCTCGCTGCTTTCTAGGCGGCGCTACCCGCGTTCACGAGAATGTCACGTAGTAGCCATGCGTCTAGGATAGTTTCGTGGCCTTTGGGACCGAAATAATTCAAAGCTGGCACGGCGAGAATAGGTGGGCGTTTGCCACCTCTCGCTAATCGCGACCACTCGCGAACGAACGTTTACTAAGGAGTCGAACATTTTTTACACCGATCGAAAATTCGACTTTCGCCTCGGCATACATAAATTTATTTCCTAATAATGTTTTCGATTGCATTCGATTATGCGCCGCCGCCGCCGCCGCCGCCGCCGACGACGACGATAATATCGATCAATGATATCGATCAATTATATCGATCAATTATATCGATCAATTTCGAAAGTAGACGCACTTCGGACGGCCGCGCAATGAAATTGAAACGACGAGCGCTCCCAGCCAGCAGCGCGCTCCCTTCACAAAACTTTCATATCGCGCGTTCCCGCGCGATTCGACCTTTCGTTTAAGAGAGACCGTTCGACGATAGAGGGGGAGGCCCCCCCTGGCCTCGATACGTAAATTCCCGTGAGAGAAGCTCGAGACACCGAGCTGCTTCCCTCCTCTTCCCCCTCGGCTTCGCTCGAATTTGAAAGGAGCCTTCCAACTCTTTTTTATCCATTTCGTCCATTTCGTCCATTTTATTGTCGATCGAGGCTTATGCGCCGCATAATAATATAATAAATTTGATAAGAGGCGCGCGCGCTTTTGGCCGATATAAAAGGGAAAAAAAGGAAAGAGGAGAGAAAGAAAAAATATCTTCAGGCGCAATTTCTCAAATGTCGAGGTGCCATTACGAACTCCTCGAGTTCTCTTGGCAGGACGAGAATGTTGCGGGAGAGAAGGGAAGGAGAGAAGAGAAAGGAAAGATGGGGAAAATAGGGGCCTCGTACGATCGACTCTTGCGAAATCGTCGCTCGTTCCGAGTTCACCCAAGACAAGAGGGAGGGAGGAGAAAGAGATTGACTTTCGAAGAAATTGGAATCGACATGGAGGGAGAGAGAGTATACAGTGGGAATAAAGTAAAATCGATTCAAGTCTGGCACTCTCTATCGAATCGATCTTTTTCAAAGAAAGAAAAAAAACAAAAACCAGCTCTCCGCTCGAATTGATTGTCATATTAAATGCCCCGCATTAAATGCCACGTGTCGTAGCTTTGGAAGGTATGTCACAGAGATTTAACGTCCGTAGAGAAAGAAAGGATACATCTCAATTCGATATCTTACCTCGCCTTTTTGCAAATTCAACATTTAGCCTTCGAAAATAATCCTCCGTTATTTTCATCGCACCGAACGAACGAGACGATAGTTGATCTACACTTCCTTTTTCTTCTTTATTTCAGCAACTGTCGTTCCCATCCACGCAATCTAGCCATGGCTCGGCGGGTTTTACCTTCAGCCTGTCCGGCAATCAGGACATCGAGGGTCCTCAGGGTGGCTTCGAGTGCATTCAGCAAACAGGTCCAACGTGAGTATCGCATTGTAATTCTCTGCATTTTTTTCGAAAATATTTGGCGAGTAGGAAAGGTGAAATGGTTTGTACGTTTCTAAAACGGACTTTCTCCTAAATGAACTTTCGAGGATTGAACGATTAACCAAGTTAACCATTGGCCAAAGAGAAACGTCATAGAGAGGAAAAAGATGAACGATTTAAGATGGCAATATAGACCGAAGGAGCATTTCGACGGAACCTATCGAGGAAAGATCTCTCGTAAAAGAGCTAATAATAAAAAGGAAAATACAAAAGCGTTTTATCTCCTTAATACCTTAAAATTAGACGTAGGCCCCAAACGTTTTGTTAGAAAGCGTCTCCTCTTTTGAAAATCTTTCATGATTTATTGAACAATTAGAAAGTATATTTTATGAATCTTTGCCCTTGCCGAAGAAGGTACCTATATACCTGCTCTTCAACTTTATACCTGCTCTTTATTAGCTGAAGTTCAATAAATTTCAGCCGATAACACTGCAACTCGGTAATATTTTCTTTCGGCTATATCTATGCACATTTTTCATTGTTTATTCAGGAGTCTGGAAAGCCTCGGAGCGTTGCCATGTAAAATGCGGATACAGGCGAACGACGATGTCTACGAGACAACTAGACATCGAATGGCAGTGGCAGAAGAAAATAATAAGAATAAATGGTAAGTAGTCGCATAGGAAAAAGGTAAAGGGCATAGGAAAAAGGGACCGTAGTTTCTCCTTCGTGAGCTCTGATGAATTCTCGGAGAGAATATAACGAATATCATCATTCTAGAGGGGATATAAAAGAATATTTATAATGTTTACTTTGAATTTTCAAAATCGATAATGAGACAGAGGCCTTAGTGAGGCGACGCGCGAACACCTAATTTCTTTAACGACGGAACCACGGCCAAGGCTAAGAGCGCCTCACAAGTGCAACCGTTCGTCACGGTTGAATCCTCGATCGAGACTTCCCCCACTTCCCCGATGAAGAGAGCGCAGTGCTTTATTGTGACCTGACGGTGTTAGCGCGAGAAGCGCATTGCGTAACGTAATAAAGAGTTCGTCCGGCGCGTTGTTGAAACTTGGATGCGACAAATGTCCGTTTCTCTCAGCTAACGATCGCATCGCGACCCTTTTTCCTCCTCCTCCTCCTCCTCCTCCTATGGATGTCGCCGATATCATTGACGCGTAAAAATACGGCTTTTATTCGTTATTTTGCAAGAATTACAAGAGGCCTTATAGTGAGATTTCTTTCTTATAATTCGTAGCACCAGGGTGATCAAAGCGAACGGACCGGACATCGGTCGAAAGGTCAAGGTTAAAAGTACAGGAAGAACGATACCAACGGCGTCGAGCAATCCGAGACATCGGGAACCGTCGTCGGCATCCTCGTTGTCGTCATCGTCGTTGTCGTCGTCGTCGTCGTTGTCGTCGTCGTCGTCGTTGTCGTCGTCGAACGTTCCGCCATCCTCCATCGGCGGTAATCAATCGAGATTGTCTTCCACCTACAAACCGGCTCCTAGCAGTAATCCATCGATCGTTCGTAATCAACCGGAGAAAAAGGTCTCCGACATTATGCGAAGACCTCTCAAGTACGTTTCTTCTTCTCCGTATACGCCATTAATAATACGTCAGATCTTTTTCTCCGTACTAATAACCGTTATAACGTTCCCTTTCGTTCCGTTTCTATTTTCTAGAGAACGGCTGATACACCTACTTGCTTTGAGACCATACAAGAAACCCGAGTTGTACGATCGCATCAGCAGAGGTAAAGAAAAGATACACCGCGGTTTATTTCAGATCAAAAATTTACATCACCACGATCATCTCTCCATTTTATTCTCCGTTAATCACGATCTTTTAGAAGGAATAAAGGAACGCGAACGCAGTAGCATGACAACGATTCTGAAGCAAGTCGCCTTCATGCGGGACAACACGTATCATCTGCATAGGTACGTTTGGAACGACGTCCAGGAGGATTGGCCGTATTACACGGAACAGGAAAAGGCCATGCTAAAGAGGAGAAAACCTCAGAACCTTACGCCACCCGGATCCAGCGATGGTGGTTCTAGCGGTACGTAGCAAGTACGCGGTACGATGAATTTTACCTGGATCTTTTATTACAATTTATAATAATTTGAATATTTATGTAAAATGTCGTAGGTAGCGGACAATCACCAAATTCCGTTCATCCGGGTTCGCCACCGGCAATAACCGGGCCACCGCCGAATCTTCTTAACAAGAGACCTGGCTATTATCAGGGTAACGACGGTCTACCAACAAAGAAGCCTCGAATATCGCATTATAAAAAGCCCGAGCCTAGCTCGAACGCATCCTCGTCTTTGTCTTCCACTTCTTCCAAAGCCGGCGAGAGCGGAAGGACGACAGGTAGTGCTGTTAGTGGTGGTGTCGTTGTCGGTGCCGGTATTGGTGGGAATGCCTCTAACGGTAGTGGTGGTAGTGGTAGTACTAGTGTAGGTACTAGCGGTAACGCTGGTTTATTTGATGTCTGGGACCAGAGACAGCAACAACAGCAGCAGCAGCAGCAGCAGCAGCAGCAACAGCAGCAACAGCAACAGCAACAGCAACAGCAACCACAACGCGAACGCCGTGCCGATTATCGGGCCGAAAGAACATCGAATAGTGAAGTGTTACGAGGTAGCGGAAGCTACGTCAACGGCAACAAAACTTGTTCAATGACGATAAATAACATCGGCGACGCGAGCAATCAAAGCGACTCCGTTATCTCGAGCAGCGAGAGCAATACCATGAACGTCAACACCGTCAGCCATAATTCCCATAATAGTCTAACTCATAATAATTCAACGTGCAACAATCGTAATCACCACGGTGTTGGTGCCGCCAGTGGTGGTAATAGTGGTGGTGTTAGTGGTGGTGTTAGTGGTGGTGGTGGTGGTAGTAGTAGTGGTGGTGGTGGTGGTGGTGGTGGTGGTGGTGGTGGTGGTGGTGTTAGTAGTGGAGGAGGAGGAGGAGGAAGCGGCGGCGGGCCTGTTAGCAAATCGATCCCAGCCAGTAGTGAAAATAGCATTGGTTCGAGTGTAGATCATATTGCGCGCAACGTTGCTAATTCCACGAGCGGTCCAGGAAACATCGCTATGGGTGGAGTTAGTGTTGGTTCTGGTGGTGGTACCAATAGTACTAGCGGTGGTTACAGTGCTATACCAAACGGTACGATCAACGAGCGAAAAGACAGAAGCGATCGGGTTCGCGGCGATAGAGAGAGAGAATCAAGAAAGAGGAATAGTGCCAGCAACGGCGGCACCTCCCTCTCGACCACGGATCATAATCTCGTCAATCTTCCTGTCTCCGAGTACAACGATAATGCCGATGATAACACCGTCACGACGTCCACGTGCAATGTCGATTCGCCGGAAAGCCACAAGTTTACCGACTACCCTAGCTACCTCGCGTAAGTTACTTAGCGTGCCGCTCTTCTCTCTTTCTTTCTTTCCTTCTTTCTTTCTTTCTTTCCTTCTTTCGATCTCGCAGATTGATGATCTTCTTATCGCACGATTTACGGTTGCGACAGATATTATACGACAATAAGCAGCCTGGAACAGAGACGACGTTATAAAGCTGAATTTAACGCGGACTACGAGGAATATAAAAGATTGCACGCTCAAATGGCGATGGTCTCGGGACGTTTCAAGCAATTGGAGGAGCGCCTGAAGGAAGAGGAAGCGATGGGCAATATAGAAGGATGCAAGGTAAATATCAATTTTCTAATGAAACCGGATTGCGAGGAATGAACCGGCGGCTAGATAGATTTATTACGTACGTTTGCTTTCTTCGTACACGGCGGGTACACACCTTCATCTTTTATTCGCCCTTTCTACCTTTTCTTATGATTTCTTTCTTTCTTTTTTTTTTTTTTTTTTTTTTCTCTCTCTTCTTCATTTTTCTAGGAGGTCAAACGGCAAATTCTTATGGAGTATAACGAAACAAAGCGCGATCCGATGCAAAGGGAGACGAAACGTCGCTTCCATTATCTGCACGAAAAGTTGAGCCATATAAAGAGACTGGTTCTAGAGTACGATACGCTAAACAGTAGCGGAAGTATGATGCTCATGACGATGATGGCCAACCGCAAGATGGGTGATACAGGCGAAATGGATACTATACATTACTGACATACGATGAAAAGGCCGGCTTTCTTTGACTACGTCTGTTCTCGGTTGTCGGTACGCTACAGTCGCGACTTGGTCGTTGTCGCAGAATTTGCATTTTCTCGGCAAAGTTGCAAGGCTGAACTTCTTAACGGTCCTTATGGTTCCTGGATTAATTATCGCCGAAAAACTAAACTTAACTGAACTGAATGGGGGTTGCGCGACTCGAAAACGAATGCCGCTCGACGAATCTTCCTGCCCGTACTGCGAGAATCGATGGGAGAACGCGTTTCCAATTTTATTCTCCAACTTTTCGACTTTCTCCGTTTGCGCAGAGAGCACATTGCGATGAGCTAACTGTCGAACTGGCGTTTTAAATTCGACCAATGCTAAGCTTCTCGGTTTATCGCAGATTATATAAAACATGAAAAGGCTGACGACAATCGGTACGTTTAAAAGGCAAAGATGCAAAATTAAAAAGAAAAAAAAGAGAAAAAAAAGAAAAGAAAGAAAAAAGGAAAAAAAAAAAAAAAGAAAAAAAAGAAAAAAAGAAGTAATAAAACGAGAGAAAGGGAGAGAAAGAAGTGATCGACTAATATCTCGAAGAGCGGGCGTTGTGCGGTAGCGGTGAGTGGGGACGGCCGAAGATCTTTCCAAATGCTCGCGTACGTTGCGAGATAAGTAAGTACACACATATATGTCGAGTTCAAAGCTCGCACCTCCTCCACGGCCACGACGACGCAACTTGGAAAAGTCAAAGTATGACGGGGCAACGAAGAGAGTAGACAGTGAGAGAAAGAAAAAAGTAGTTTTAATTCTAACGAAAAGTTACTTTACCGTGCGCACGCGTCCAAGTGTGTCGTCCAGTTTAAAAGTGTTAGGTATAGATTAAAAGAAAAGAAAAAGAAGAAAAAGAAAAAAAATATAAATCTAAAATCGCGTGAAGATAGAAGAGAGGGTCCAAGAGGTACTCTTGGGTTGATCACGTGCCAAGCGTTCTCAAAACTGCATATTCTTCACCTTTCTGTCGAAAGGGAATGAAAGAGACAAAGAAAAAGGAATAAAGAAATGGACGAAAATAAATGCGCAGGAACATCGTTTACGAGCTACTAGTGCACGCGGATCTCCCAGGATTCATATACATTTATATTACGACCGTATATGCTCGTACTTTCTTTAGGACAGATAGGTGAATAGACGGAGAGAGGAAAAGTGCAAAAGGGGGGAGGCCGGTTGGGTTAGGGAGACAGAGTACGTGGAGGTTAAAAGGAGAGAGAAAGAAAAAGCATGAGAATCGTTGAGATGATTCGTCGTAGACGATCGAATTGTATCGTGCACATTACATATCGTGCATAGAAAAATCAGCATTTTGCCTTGGACAGATCGTAGTATAATCGAAGCTTATTGTGATCGCTTAAAGTTACAGAATCTATCTTATTGTATATCTTTTACGATTAACTCCTGATACATAATGCATTTTATCTTATCGTTAGATACTATGCGCGTCCACGATTTGACCATTTCTTTCGCGTCCATATATACCTATATATAAAACTTTCTTCGTATTATTATTGTTAAAACGCATAAAGATTTCTTCTTACGTTAGATCTTGTAAGTAATCCTGTTTTCTTAGAAGTAATTGTTTCCAACGTTTTTGACTTAGAAGAGAGATAGTTTGTTGCTTTTTTCTCTACTTTATGGACCTGTTTTTATAATATTACGACGGGAGATGCAGCATATGTATATATATACATGTATATACATACATACGTACATGCGCGCGCGCGCACACACACACACACACACACACACTCACACACACACACACACACACATACACACATATATGTGTGTGTGTGTGTGTGTGTGTGTATGCATGTATGTGATAGAACCCACGAATAGCATGTTATGCGCGTCACATAAGCATGAGCGACAATCGGTGTATTGATTCTCTTTCCCGTTTAAATCTGAGGTATTCCCAGCAAGGTATTTTACCGTTTATCCCTTGTTTAGGAAATAAATTCTTTACAGCTTATTTTATTTTGTTACATTTTTATAACCTGCGCATATGAAATATACAAGAAAGAAGAAAAATCCAATCCCCTAAACCGTAAGATTATAATTTATTGAGGATCCCTTTATGCGAAAGAAAATAATAACGGCCAAAGGTATGCCTAAAACTATTAGGACGGGAAAGACGATTGTTTGTTGTTGCTCGTCGTATTCTTTGTTCTCGATAGAGCCATGTAAAATCGACCAAACCGTCCTTCCAGAGCTCCAGGGACAAGAAACAGCTTAGTAAATGTCTATTATATCTATGACAATTGGGAACAACTATTTTCTGCTACGATGCTTCTGTCTATACAAAGAATAGAAAGAGAAAAGGCAGTGAACATCATTGGAGAAAAAGAAGCCATCTGTGCAAGCTCAATCGCCTTATCCTCCGCTTCCAAATGCACTGATTTTATTTTGGAAAAATACATGCATACATACATGCATATATGTGTGTGTGTGTGTGTGTGTGGGTGTGTATGTATGTATGTATGTATGTATGTATGTATGTATGTATGTATGTATTTTTATATATATATATATATAATTCTCCCTTCTATTAGTTATTTGGACCATTTCCTTCGAACGTTGCCAAGTTATAACTTTGCATTGCATTTTTGTCATCGCGTCATTATTTCCGTCTTCCCTTATTTAAAGGTTCGACTGACATTCCCTTTTTTCCAATCATCTTCGTTTCTTCTTTTGATGGAAGTAAAAAGAAGAATACACTTGTAATCGTAAATCTAAGATTCTCTATTCTTACGAGAAAAAGTGTTGTGATATAGCACCCACTTTTATCGTAAAAGATTCACCCATGAAAAACGAATTAGCTTTGCTTTATTTTACAGAAACAAACACACACACACACACACACACACACACATACACGACACAGAAGCAGATGCGAAGAAGCAGTACAGAGTCGAACACGACGCTTATGATCCTCACACGATGGAAATATGTCCAGTTTAGGAGAGTTACTAATTTAGGATATCATGTGAAATGATATTTACTCGATTTAACTTCCATTCGTATTAATTTAATCCGTATCTACTTAATCGTTAATTTTATAATACCATACGAGAAAGCAAAGAATTTTAATTTAACCTTCTAAGCCTGACAACAAAAATTTTATATTATTTCAGTTGTCTTGTTTGTATATCCTGATTTTTGTTAACGTATTATTTGGTATATTAAAAAGCAAAGAGAAATATTTTTATTGATTAGTACTCTAAAGATTTGTTTCTTATTATAACGACGGTTGAGCGTAGTTCGATAAAGAGGATATTGTTGTTTGTACGCGTAAATACACAAGACTAACTGCCCGATGAAGAGGATAACTTAATGCCAATAGAGAATATCGTATGGCACAGCGTTGACGAGAACACTTTGTTAACTTTACTTGCAACAAGAATCAGGAGAAGAAACACGATATGATATATACATATATACACACACACACAGACACACACACTCACACACACACACACACACACACACACACATATATATATATATATCATAAACTATTTTTATATATAAACGTACATATTCCCCAGAGATATGAAACTAAGAACGTGTGTGTGTTCGTAATATAAAAAATATAAAATCTGGAAAAAAGTAAAAAAGATCAGAACTTTATAAGTTGTAATTAAAGGTAAAGGAATTGGTTAATATATTTCATTGTTATATATAAATTGGATATTATTATATATTGCTATTTGTAGATATTTAGGAGTTCTGTTTTTTTTCCTTGCTCTTAACGTGCATTTAAGAATGTAATAAAAATAAAATCAAATATTAATTTGTGCGTTTCTTTACTTTTCAACACTCTCCGTTCTTGTTGCGGAAATTTCGATTTAATCGAAACCCTAATTGTCGTTTTAAATTCGATCGCTTGCATTTCAAATGTTAATAAAGAAATCTCTATAATGACCATTGCTCTATTAATTCTTTCTTATCGTTCACATGCTGTGTCATACATATCGAATTTTGTACTAATTTTGAGGCTCGGGACTGACATAAGATCTATGCGGATCAACGAGCAAGATTTTGTAGTTACCAAGTTGTACCATTCAATGATTTCTTTGTAAATATTATTGTAATTAATACTTTTATTCTCTGAAGATAATTTCGTTGATAGAGATATACATACATACATACACACATATAAATAAGATAATTTTCTCTCTCTCTTTCTCTCTCTCTCTCTCTCTCTCTCTCTCTCTCTCTCTCTTCCCCCTCCTTTCTCTTCTTCTTTCTCTTCTTCCGTACATGTACATACACGCGTATATTACGTGCCTGCGTATACCTACGTATGTATGTTACGTTGTATGCGAATTGTCAGAGATGAATAATAATTAATTTATAATCTACGAAAGAGAAAAACAGTGCCAAAGGGCAGATCATCTTAGAGAAGCATTCGGTAAAATAGAAAATAATACAAATTTTGTATGCGCTATTTATGAAAAGAAAAAATGCACGACCAATGGACAGATTAAGGAATTCTTTTTACGAATAGCATTCTATAACTTTATCGAAAAATCATTAGATGTAAGAGAAATATTGTTTCTTGAAATTTTGTCTTTTGATGTTATTACGAAGATGGAATTGCTTTCGGAAATTTATTTAACGTTGACAAAAAACAATGCACTGTTTCTTTCTTGGAGATGTTTATTACTTTACGTTCCCTTTGGATATTATTTTCTCTTATTCTGATTAGTTCTATCGATCTTTCATATTTTTCGATTGAACAATACAGTATATATGTGCAATTGCGAATATTCGTCGGTTCATGTTTGTTCGACGATGGTTTCGCCAAAAGAAACTTATGCCTTCGAAACGAATCAAAACGTATTATAAGATTGAAATATTTTCATCAAATTATAAATTTAACCAATCGCAATTGATTTTTCCTTATTTGAAAATCATATCCTTTCCCTTTCTCTCCCCTCCCCCTCTCTCTCTCTCTCTCTCTCTCTTTCTCTCTCTCTCTCTCTCTCTCTCTCTCTCTCTCTCTCTCTCTCTCTCGTATATATTCAAAAGTTAAAACTACATACGTGAGAAACAAAAAGAGAGAACAAATACGTAGCACTTATTTTAATCGATTGTTAATAAACTCAAATCAAAATCTTGACCGAAAACGATCTGACATCGTTTAAGAGTAACTCCCGAATTTTCTGTTTTTCTTTTATCCTCGGAAACAATCTCGATGTTTCCACAAACGTTTGTATTTTAAATTCGCGTCGAAATCAAAATACCAAAATATTCGTCGCTATAGTGAAAAACAAAAGAAAGAAACGAAGATGATTTGCAAATTCACGTTTTAGTTTTTCTCGCAGAGTGTATATGAAGTGTCTTATAATATAAAAAAAGGAAAAAAAAAGAGAAAAAGTAAAAGAAAACAATACAATATTACGATACGCTAAATACTGCCTGAATAGTGTCTCGTTATCAGCGTTGAAGTATCGTTGAGTGATCGTAATCGCATAGACTTAATATAAACGAAAGTAACATCGATGAGAAAACATACAAATCCTATTGGCGTCTCTCTTCCTCTCTCTCTCTCTCTCTCTCCCCCCCTCTCTCTCTCTCGCTCGCTCGCTCGCTCGCTTTTTCTCTTTCTCTCTTTCTTTTCCACCATTTCCTATCAAGACGCATATACATTTACGTAATTTACCCATTGAAAGGTGAAAAAATCCAAGTGCCAATTGTAATGAAGCGTGAATAAATGACTATAGATATTATATATACATACGTATACACATACATCTCATGTGCATTATTTCATACGCGAAAGTTAATGACGCATCAACAAAGGTTGTAAACGAGGAAGGAAGTTCGAAAGAGATGACATTTCTATGTTGGATTGGCATGGTTGAAGCGATGATTAGAAGTAAAAAATGAATGAAAAAAGCTCGAGCCTCTTTCCTCGAACGGCACAAGTGCCGTATGATAATCGAAAATAAAAAATGAACGTATTGTCTAAATGAATTTTTAAAAGAGTTGCGTTATCGTGTCTTACAAAAGGACTTTGTATAAAAAGAATAAATATCGCGTAGATTTTAAATCAAGTACCATTAGTTTTATAGATAGGCATTGTCAATATTTGTCCTTCTTTTTTCGTTATTTTACCTATGTTTCTTCTTTCTCCTTTCGCTGCATATTGTTTTGCCTTTATTCTCTCTCTCTCTCTCTTTTAATTTCATCGATTTAATCATCTAAATTATCGCTTTTTCTTATTTCAAATCCTATTAATATCGCTTGATTCTACATCCCTCTCCTTTCATTTTATATCTTTATATATACTTTTATCTTTCGTCCAATACGCACACGATGTTGAACGTTGATCTATGCATGTATCAAACATTTGGAGTAAAAATCAAACGAAACGTTCAACCTTTTTGAATATAACAATAAAAAGAATTGCTAGCAAAAGATGGACGACGATGGAGACTAGAAAAATAAATGGAAAACTTTAGTACTTTAAATCGAGTACGGGACGTCTAATTGATGATTCCCTCTATTATTATTATTATTATTATTATTATTATTATCATTTTTATTATTATTATTATTATTAGCAATAGTAGTAGCAGTAGATGTAGTAGTAGCAGTTGGAATAGCAGTAGCAGTAGTGTAGTAGTAGTAAATATAATCTTCCGTATCTTCTTTTCTCAAACGACAGGCGTGCTCGTTCCGCTGACGGGTTTTACTTTTTCTAGAAATGGAATATGAGAGAGTGAGAGGGAGAGAGAGAGAGAGAGACATGCATGTCCGTTTTTATATCGCGCGTAGTACTATACTTTTTGACTGTGATGCTAGAGATTTTGTTATACATAAAAATCGCCCGTGTACATTTCGTTAATTTCGTATGTACATTTCGTTTGAGATCGAGTATGAATGTGATGGAACGTTATAGATGAAGAAAAAAGAAATGAAATTGGGTAGGAGAGAAAGAGCGATAGAATAGAAAAAGAGAAGGAAATTTTAAAACAATGTTGTTGTCTCTTTCTCTCCATTACTGAAATAATTTTTTGCGAGATCGCGCAAGAATATTGCCTCTATATGTTGATATCATTAGGGATGATTGAACGTGCTAAATTCGAAACTCTTCTCTCAAAATAATCATTGGTAGAAGAGAAAGCAAAGAAGGAAGAGAAAAGGATTCCCCGCGCGTTCTTCGATCATCGTAGTCGGAAGATTAATCAAGATTTCTAATAACGAGTAAAGTTTTTCTTGTTTTATACTCTACAAAATGTATCACGCATTTCAGCCGGTAGAGCGATGATCGATGTCGCAACGTCAAAACATCAAGAGCCATTACGCACTGTCGACCAGTCGCTTGCGATTTGCTCGACGAAAGACGAAAAATCAGCCGACCAAATGAGTCCCCCGTGAATCCCTCGTGTTTTCGTAATGGCCGCGATCAGGTGCTTGCAAGTTCATATATTCTTACGAATTTAGAAATTTCTGGCGATTTAGTCGCTAACGCCTGGTCTAGACTGCGTAACGGCAAAGAGTAGAGTCCATAATGTGCTCGCGCGCGCGTGTGAGAGAAAGAGAGAGAGAGAGAGAGAGAGAGAGTAAACGAAGAGAAAATAAAAGAGAATCGACGTGGCAGCTATTATTATTACGTATATATATCATAATTGTTATTTGAATGTAGGTTATTAAACAACTAACTAATAAAGATAGCGTTGAAAATGGCTTGGGAAAAGAATGCAGCAATGTGACGCATAATGACGTTAAGATGATAATGAAGGAAAAGTCAGGTTTGATTTCGCTAATCCTCCATTCTCATCGTATAACTTTGGAATAATTAGAGCGTTGAAAATTGATGAAAGGATTTTCGTGTATTTAGGATTGATATAGGGATCAACTAGAGAGCAAGAAACTCGTTAAATATAGCAGCAATCGGTTTAAAACGATTATAAGGTGCGTGTAAAAATGCTTGCGTTTTGTGTGTTACTACATTATTTATTATTCACATTTCTTAATAACATGAGATATTTCACCATGATCAAAAAATGATGTCGTCTCTTTGATCCAATAGAATTCTTATCCTCGTGGCTTATCCTCGTACGATATCTCTTTCACATAATCTCTCTCTATCTACGTATGTATTTACACACGTATGTACATATTAGATACATACTTTGTGTAGGTGAAAATAATAAGTGAAAAGTAAATAACTTTGAGATTCTTCGCATGGATTATGATTCAATCGGTTGCATTTCTATTTGCAATAGAAATACGAAAAGAATATATCGCCAGTGACACGATGTCACGAAAATCGGTGATCACATCTACATCGATCTTTTAGCTAAGTTCTTTGACATGATGGGTGCTCTCGGGTTGAATGGAAATCACAGATAACGATATAAAACACTATTGTAGAATTTCTATTCTATTTCTGTCGCGACGAACGTTGGACGAAAGAGAACAAAAATTTTCACGCCTTTCCTTGCGTATTTCTTTTCTCTATTCTTTCTTTTTGTTTTCTTTCCTTTTTATTTTTCTACGGCTGGCGACGACGATTCAAGTATTTTTGACGTTACCCTGTATAAATATATAAACGATGTACCGGCGATTCTTTTATTGCTCACCTCGACAAAGGCTCGTATATTCATTATATAGTTGTATATTTACAATTATTACCTATATATTTACAGTGAATGTATACATATATATATATTATATTCACTAATTACAAGTAATACAAAACAAAAGAGACACGGATAAAGTGGAATTATATTGTTGGCTAAATTGAGTCGAACGTTTTCGACTCGTTAGAAATGTCTTCGGGAAAGAGCGGAAAAGTTCGCCGTATAGAGTGAACTTACGTTTCTTGGTTTTCTATCTTTTTCCTCTATATTTCTCTCTTACTCTTTCTTACTCTTCTTTCGTAGAACGTAGGGAAGGTGAAAAAACTGATGCTTTTGGCGTACAAGCACGATTTTCATTTCATCTATTTTACGCAGATTTTATATGTGTGTTTTATATTTTATATATATATATATATATATATATATATATATATATATATATATGTATAATATGTGGAGAGAGAGAGAGAGAGAGAGAGAGAGAATGGAGTTCGCAAACGATCTATTACAAGTCGTCGAGAAAAGTCGAGCGAATACGTGCCTACGAAGGAGAGAAAAGAAGATACGACATATGCCTAGATCAACGTGGTCGATATTGTCTCGGCTTCTCATCTTTTTCCGTTCTTTCTTCGGTCGGTGCCTCGCGTTTGAACTTATCGCGTGCTTTTATTTTATTCGGGAATCGTGCATGTTACGTGAGAGTATCGAATGAAAAATCGCAAGAAAAAAGGAGAAGGAAAGAGAGGAGGAGGAGGAGGAGGAGGAGAGAAATCAGAAACGTGCTGCGATTACGATGAGTCGAATACGACCAATGATTGTTACGTTGACGATGTGCTTACGGAGGAGTATAGTATAAAATAAAGTGTATTTTAAGGATAGATCGAGCGAGGGAATTCACGTTTAAGTTTATGATAACGAGTTACGCTGCTGAATGTGGTTAGTGCGTATGAAATACAGAAATAAATAAAGGAAGAATTAGGCGTATACTACTTTAATCTACACCAAGCACGACGTTCTCGAATTGAATTCGTTTTCTTTTTCTTTTTTTTTTTTTTTCTTTTTTGTCAGAAGAGGCGAAAGAAAAAAAGCGTCAAAATGGTGGACGATCAGTCGCGACATATTCGAATATCGATAGTATCATATCGTCCCAGATGATTTCCGTCCCAAGATGGGCAATAATTACATCGACGCGCCTGAGAAAATAAGAATTTCTGTCCTTTGTTACTCGGAAAAAAGCTCGGAAGAAAGGAAAAAACGAAAGAAATAAATTAAAAAATAATATAAATAAATAATAAAAAAGAAAAAAGAAAATCCGTCGTATCTCTAGGCGCGTCGTATTTTTGAAAGGAGTGCTCGATACTTTATTTCTTGTCGTCCGTCATTCTCTCGTTTTTCTTCAAAACTGTCGCAATCACCATTTCAATCTCCTTTTTATTTTTTACCGTGGAAGACGAACGCGGAACGAATCGTAGAATTCGTACCGTCGGTCCTTCGTCGTCTATTCCGAAAAGTTCCATCCAAAAGTACAGGAACGCGGCGCGCGCGTGCGCGTTCGCGTTCGGTACTCCCGCCTAACACGGGTAGCCGACAATGAGTTAAAATAATGTAGATTATTCGAGAGACTTGCCAGTTTCGTTGCACAGTAATACACAAAACACAATGTAGGTTCAGAGGGAATAAAAAAGAAAATATATTAGCAAGAAATGTTGATGCGCGCTACGAAAGGAAAATCTATAGATTACGGATTAACGAATGAGTTGCGTAGCTACGTATTTGAAAAAGTTTCACGAGATATCGATGTGTATGTATATATTTTAAGTTTGTATTATAACTCTCCCCACTTAATTTGTATGAAATGGAGAATATCATTAAAATGATGAACGAAAATATGTGGATACCGTCTTCATCATACAACCCGTTATCCTAAATCGATCGTTTTGTTTTTTCTTTTAATGACACGATAGAAAACCATCATCGTCGTAATTCACGTTACACTTATCGCGTTATTGTCGTCAATACGCTATGCTCGTTTTTATTTCTTTATCCTTTCCTTTACATTTTAGTATTAAGGAAGAAGGAGAAGAATTTCTTCGTTTTTGTTTTTTTTTTGTTCTTTTTTCTTTTTTCCTTTTCTTACACGGGTATATATGAACGTACGCTTATAAACGTACAAGAAACATATAACTTCAATATGGAAAATATATTAGTGACGCATACAAGTTGAAGTACTCACTTACTCAAGTATGAACGGCCGTGCAACAGTGCGCCGCGCATGGTAATTATTATATGGTAGAATGCGCGCATGCGTGCCGTGCCCGCGACGTGAATGAGCAGACGAATTGATTGGTGGGGGAAGAGAGAGAGGAAGAGACGCAATGGCACACGGTAATGCGATAGATTCGATATTGCGATAACGGGTAGTAGAGTGGCGCAGCAGACTCGTCGTGCGCATGACCGCACCGGTAAGTAGACGCGACGAAACGACCATCTCGTCTGCTCTTGTGTTGATTATTTTTTATGAACTTTCAATAAGCATAATATTTTAAAAGACAATGATATAACGTACGATAGTCCCGATCTCATGAGAGAATTCGTAATCTCGAGGTTAACTTTCGTCCGAGCGTACGTAAAAAATGTCAAATTCTCGAGAGGCTGAGGTGAGTTCCAGGACATTTTATTTTTATAACCTGCTCTACGTTTTTCCTTTTACATATATATATATATATATAAATTTTTATATATGTATATGTATATACATATATATATATATATATATATATATATTTTACGAAAAAAATTTTAACGTCATCGAATCCAAATTATTTGATTTCCATTGTATTAAAAGCGAGCTTTTGTCGATGGATTATCAAAAATCAACTTTCCTAACTTTCAGGTACAAAATCTGAAGGAACTAGGAAATGCCTGTGTTAAGGAACAGAAATATGAAGAGGCTATGTTTCATTATACTCATGCTATCAAATTAGATCCACAAAATTATTCTCTCTATAGCAACCGTTCCTTTGTCTTTTTAAAGATGCAACAATATCACTTTGCGATGGAAGACGCTCTGATGACTATACAATTGAAACCTGACTGGACGAAAGTAAATGGAAATATATGTTAAATGAATTTATACATTTATTCCTTAAGGCCGAACAATATGCGTTTTGTTTTAGGGTTATTTTAGGAAAGCCGAAGTAGAATCGCAAACTTTCCGTTTTAGCGAAGCTCTGCAATCTTACAACAAAGCATTGTCGTTGCAACCAAATGAGCCTGGAATTTTGAAAGCAATTAATAAAGCATCTGGAATGCTGATGAAGGATAGAAGAGGTAACGCATCCGATAATGCAACCGGCCTTTAACAGTTCCATTAATTATATCGCATTACGTTGCAGCCGATCAGCAAATCCCATGGCTCGGCGCTGGAGTCGGTATCATTCTTGGTGTAATAGTCGTTATAGCAGATTATGTATTTACAAACAAGCCCACATTGACGGTAAGATAAAAAGTATTCTGGGTATGTAACGAGAAAAGTTTAACTTCTATGTCATATAAGGAATGCAAAAGAGAATGCAACTTCTTTTTTCTTTTTCCCCTATGAATTGTAGCACCCATTATTAATGGCCTTACTGACGATTTCGATCGCAATGCTAGGATTCTGTATTGCAAAAGGATTTCGTTATTTCGTAAAATGTCAAAGGAAATCATTGCTAGAACCACCGATAGATCTTTATCCCGAGAGCAACAAGGACGAGTTTGAGAATGTCGAAGCCGATAAGGAAAGTGAAAAAGAAAGACATCCAAAATATAGTAAAGCTTTAGCTAGACAAAGGTTCAAAAAAGGAAAATCGTAGTGTGTTTTTCGTTAAAAAATCTTCTTTTCTTGTTGCATTTTTATATATTAATCGGAGATTTATCGTATCTACTTATGCATTGCATTTGATTTATTTATCAACTCTGACTAATAACTCAAAATGAGATATTCTCTCTCTCTTTCTCTCTCACACACACACACACACACACACACTTACACACGTGCATTTGCATTCATTATTATCCATAATAAGGTGAAAACACAGGTAGATTTTTATAAACCATTAAAGGAATTAAAAACAATATAATCTCAGTTAGCTTTTATGATAATGGAATTTTTATATACACTCTCGGAAACATAAGTATTGAATATTTATCCCAATTAAATATAATACAGCGAGTCTTTTTTATCAAGGCCGTTGAATTATATACCGGTAGAGGTATACCGATTATTACGTTTTTACTTACATATAATATCCCTTTCATATATCTCAACTCTGTAATAGTGCTCGCTTATATACACGACTATTTACATCTGGCCGAATTTAGCCCCGACCTCGATAAAATATGTTATACGAAGAAAGATCATACATACGTCCAGTACGATTATTTCTTATCGACGTTATATCATATTAGCAAGGCTAGAATTAGAATTGTATCAACCGTTGCAGCATCATTGTGTGTAACATTGATGCAAGAACTAAATGATAAACTACGCGCATTAATCGAAATGTTTCAACTCCTCGAGTATATTCAGAGAATTTTTTACAAGAAAATTATCTTATAAAAAAAGAAAAAGAAAGATAATGAGATAATTTGTCTATACGATAAATTTATACTTTTAAACGTTTGTTTAAGTAATATTTCGAGATCGAAACAAATCACGGGAGATCACTGATTTTTTACTTTTTACAATGAAAACACTAGCAGATTTAACGGCCAATTTATCTGACTTCTCGCGCGTACTTTTCATTATACATATAACGATTAATATAATGCAACTTTTCGTCAAGATTATAAAGTTTGCACGAGAGATCATCTTAAAAGGTCTAACGTTTCTCCCTATCTCTCTCTCTCTCTCTCGCGCGCGCGCGCCTTCCCCCTCCTCTATACATTATTTATATACAGATTCCGCTATTATATGATACACGCATCGTATTTATGCGTCTTTTACTATATATTTCAATTTTACGATACAAGTACGCGTTGTCAGATATTTATTGAAACGAATTGTAAAAGATCTTGAAATCATTTCGAATCTATATTAAATCTCAGAAATTTTGACAATGAGAAATAAAGTTTGAACAAATAATAAAAATTTATTTTATTAAGGACGTTGGCCACTTTTCGCTCATAGCGCATGTGACAGAAATGCGGAGTTAAAATTTGGAATCATTCGCCATGCATTCTATAATCTAGATTTAGATTTCGCTAGATCGCAGTAATACCGATCAAGTCATATGGAGGTTGCTTCTTCCTGGAGGAAGTTCAGCTTCCACTTGGGAACTGACAGCAGGACCGTCGAAAACTTCAATAATCGCCATTGAATACGAACGTCTGCATTTTCAGAATTTCGAACATTATTAAAAGTAAACCATTGCAGAACTATAAATTTAGAATGCATTGATCATGGCTATATGTAAATGTCTATTTATAAATTTGTCGTTAGTTCATCGTATATGTAATATCGTATGGTGCTGTGATTATCGGGCAAATTGAAATTATTTTTTGCGTTAAAAATTACGTTATATTGATATACGTCAAACTTCTTGAACCATCAATGGAATATTTTTATTTGTCTCTTAACGCATTTTCATTTTCTTTATTTTATTTATTCGTAAACGTATGTGTAATTACAACGTTTTCGTACCATTTTTTAATCTTTAATAAATACATCATAAACTGGCGGTGAGCTATAACGGTTGGTATCTCTTGAGCTATACATATAGACATCGTTCTTTCCTACTTGATAAATTCATTACGAACAAATTTTTTATTATTTTCAACTGTACAAAACTTTGCATTCGTTATTCAAGTAATTATTTTGAATGTTGCGAACTTTCTCCCTCCCTCCCTCCCTCCCTCTCTCTCTCTCTCTCTCTCTCTCTCTCTCTCTCTCTCTCTCTCTCGTAAATACTATAAAATTAATAAATATTTAAGTAGTAATATATATTGCATATGGCGAATCCACAAGCAGCGAGGACACACATCTTTTTATTCTACTCATTACTAATAATATCCTGGATTTGAACATTACATTTAATAATACGCTATACACTTTTATTCAATATTTCTTAGAACAACGATCGATAAGACAAATTATAAATTGTCCTTGTTGTTATTTGTCTTTGATTGCTACAAAAAATTTACAACTCTATTAATAAAAATATAGACAACTTAAACAGAGATGTGATATTATTAATTTTACTAAGTTTATCATAACATCCTATACCCTCTACTTTTATCTCAAGAATTCGAGGAATGTTCATTGTTAAAAGCTGTATGTATGACACGTGTATTCTTTGACACGTGTGTGCATTTATTATAATATCTATTTAATATGATAGCGATTTTGACGATAATCGTAATGACGACGATACTGCTGTTGCTGCTGCTGCTGCTGCTGCTGCTGCTGCTGCTGCTGCTGCTGCTGCTGCTGCTGCTGATGATGATGATGATGATGATGATGATGATGATGATGATGATGATGATGATGATGATGATGATATAATACATTTTTTACCTAAATAGGTAAAAAACAATATAGTAATGCTCTCATAATTGTACAATCGATCATGTGCAATTAGATGATTGAGACATCAGAACTAATAAATTACAATATAGATAATGAGAAAAAAGAAAACTCTACAATGGCTTTGATTATATAAATAAATGTCGCATTATAAAAACGTGTAGATATTATGGTTTTTATAGGATTGAGAACGCGACGTTATATTTATATGTATGTACTTACATCATACATGCAGACATCTCATTATAAATGCAATGAAGACGTCTTATTCTATCCGTACCACATATTTTTTATACTCCTTTACTGTACAAAATATTTTTTAAATATATTAATCACTTTCCTATAAGCTTGAAACTTAAGTCTCTCAATTCTTCCTAATAAATAACAATCAATACCAAAGATAAATATTAATTAATGTATTATGTAAGCGCTACGATCTAAAGAAATATTAAGTTAAATAATAAAAGTTCATCTAATTGTAAATTTTTTTCTAAACTATGCTAATTCGAATACCCCTTATTTTTATATGAAAGAATGATGTACGTAACATAAGACTGACTAAAATTAAAAACATTGAATTATGTTTGTCAAGCTACTTGTTTACTTATTTACATATCGTCAGGCTTATAATGCAGATTTTATCATTATTTATTAATTATCATTTAACAATAAATATCATATCTGTGTGTGTGTGTAATTTCTGTTAGACTTAGGTTTTATATTAAAGTCATTAATTATTAATACGAGATGGCTAAAAAAAAACAAGGAAAACAAGAAGAAGAAAAAGAAGACATTAAGAGTACAATCATTCACTTAATAATATTTTTTTGAAGGGAAAATATGTAAAAAAGGAGTATATACTTTTTATTAAATACTAAGAATCTCTGTCTTTTAATTTAATCGAATACTACGGATCTATACTATGCATTATAAATATTCAGCTTGTAGACAAAGATGTACGAGTATGTAAATACTTGTCATTTTAAATACACGAGGCATACATATTTTATATGGTTATTTGGCGTTTTCTTATTCTTAAATGTGCACATTCATATAATATCTTCAAATAAAACATTTTATCAATTATCAAATTAAGACATCTTGTGCGAGCTGTTAAAGAACCGAATAGGTGTAGCAAAATAACTGTTTTCTATGATTAAAATTGAAGGATATATGACGTAGATGCACAATAAGATTATTCGCTTGGAATATTTTAGCATATTTAAAAAATGTAGGTAAACAATTCAAAGTTATGTGATTGTTTAAGTTATGTGTTAAAGCAAATTTTATCAAACATTTTTATGATAACAAATATCTTATAAAATGATAAATATACGCTTATGTCAATTTTTATAAATTTTGATCTATCAATCGAAATGAACACATATCATTCGGCATTGCCCTCCATGATTTTAACTTTAATAGTACTATTATTTCTAAAAATTCAAAAAAATACTTTTCACCTAATCACACCATTAATATTTATAAACACACATTTATACGTATACTTATTAATAAATAACTGTAGAGACTAGCAAATGATGTGAGAGCATGTTAAAACATTAACTATTTTTTACTTTGGCAAGACATCATCATCATTCTTGTTATCGTCGTACTTGTTATAAAATAATATGTAGGTAGAATCTTTTTTACAAATCAGGTAGGTATTCCATTAGTTTGGCTTTAGGCAGTCAAAGTAACACATATGTTGCGCGAACAGTAAAACATTATCGTTTTTACCTTTTATCGTTTTATCAAGAAAGAAAAAAAGTTGAAAAATACATAATTGTTATGTATGTACATATATGTTATCTCTATGTCTTGTCAAAGATAACATTTACATTATTTAAAGAAATATCCATACTGTTGTATATTTACAATATGCCTCCTAAATAAGTATAAAATGGTATAAGCAAATGTTATGCAAATATCATTAGTAAACGACAGAAATACAGAAAAGAGAAATTTTTTACATTTGGCCAAACTAAAATCCGTACTTGTATCAATATATAGTATTCTAAAGATGGTGATCATAATAATAATAACTACATCAACAACAACAATAATAACAACAACAACAACAACAACAACAACAACAACAACAACAACAACAATAATAATAATAATAATAATGATAATAATGATAATAATAATAATAATAATAATAATAATAATAATAATAATAATACTAATAATATTTCTAGTAGTGGTAAAGTACTAGCAGCAGTAGTAGTAGAGTAGTAGCAGTAGTAGAATAGTGGTAGTGGTAACAGCAGCAGCAGCAGCAGCAACGGCGGCAGCAATAGCAGCAAAGGCAGCAGCAGCAGCAGCAGCAGCAGCAGCAACGGCAATGGCAGTAGCAGTAGCAGCAGCAGCAGCAGCAATGGTAGTGATGGGAACAGTAGTAATCGTAATAGCAATATTGATACAATTACTACTATTATTGTAATGGAACTTTCCTTATATCAATGATATATTTTTAAATAAAAATATCCGAAAATAGAGTATGTTTTGGATCAAAAGCTTACAAAATAGGATATAAGACGTATCTTGGAAAAGAAATAAACATAAGAAATTATTGAAATTGTAATGAAATTAATGCAAATATCAGTCAGTTCATCTTCAAAGGAATAAATAATTGTCAATTACAGTAGGATACGTATATAATGTTTGACACAAACATATTATATGGCACAATGTATGAACATAGAATTTTTTCATTATTGTTGCAGTGGAAGTCAAGAGTTTGAAATTGTTTAATATTTAGTAGAAAACTTAATTGTTTAAATGGAACGTGTCTATTAATATCACACTTCTTTCAGAATTTGTTTACATTGACAATATTTTTCAAAGTAATATCTCGTTTCTCTTGATATTAATACTGTCCCATATTTTCAATATTATAACATATATAGGTTCTTATATATTTGTGCATTAAAAGTGTTATTTATCCATATCGTCGGTTTCCCCAAGCGCCCCCCTCCCGCCCAAAAAAAAAAAAAAAAAAAAAAAAAAAAAAAAAGAACAGTAGAAGAAAGAAGAAAATATAATTTCTAAATCTATGGTATAAGTAAGAAAATGTAAATCTATTATATACTATAGTCATATGTCGTAATTTAATGATATGGATAAAAGATAATCGTAAAAAATCAGTTTTGAGAGATTCGGCAACATTTCCATCTTATAATCAAACAAACTTATGTACAACTTAAGCGAGACTTATAGAAAAATAAAATAGTCGAAATGAAGTTTTGGCTAGACAATAATGAACTTATAGTCAATAAAATCAGAACAACATGGATCTTTTGGATTCCTTAGTTGCATACAAAGTCTATGCGGTGATATGTCAAAGAATCAATGAGTAAATCATATTTTCGTAGAATAAAATTGCACTTTCCCATGTTTATATGAATCAATATCAATGTTACGATGAACGTTATAACGAAAATTGATCTCGCATTCGGTAATAAATATAGTGTAGTATGCGAATATTATGCGAAGAAATAGAAATAGAAATTGTAATATATGATTATGTATGCAATTAGGAAATAGAAGAATATAATCGGTAAATTGCTGATTGTAGATTGTTCTGCGATAACTATTGTTAAATTATAACAATTAATCTCTTTAATGATAACGGGGCAGTTCCAGGAATTTGCTGGTTATATTGATATTACATATTTCTAATAATCAAGCACAGTCTCAACGTTACCCCCGCATGGAATATTGAATACAAGAATTGAAGGAAATTTAATTAACGATAAAAAGGGGAGAGACTTCACACAGGGTTCAAAATTTGCTGCTGAGGGGTGTACTCGAACAGGGCTAGAGGGAAGGTCTTGATGTGCGTTTGCCACTGCGCCGATAGTTGGAAAAATTTCACACTGTACCATTCGGTACCGTCGATGCTCACTGAAGTGAAAAAAATCAATAATGCGATACCATGCGACGACGTCATGTATTCAACGATAAAATGTTGAAGCTTTTTTTAAGTTAAAAATCTTACCTCTCAATGGAATGTTATGAGTTTTTGCCGAACATATCAAACGCGTAACACCGTCTACAGTTTGACTCTTTGGTTCGTTCTCCTTTTCCTTTTCTTTCTTCTTTCCTAATCTCATTACTGGAAAAAAGAAAAAAAAAAAGAGAACAAACATGTATCCAAAAATGTAGAATAACACATCCCATATACGCTGGTGCTCAGCAGATACTATTGCATTATATTAAAGATGATATTGAAAAACTATCTACGGTCTACACTACGAATTATTAACATATTACTTTATTAACTTAGAAAAATGACGATCTACGTCCTCAACGTTATACACTTACTCTTTTGTTTCTTCTCTTTGGTCGTATAATTCATGGAGAGATGATGACCTGGTGCTTCTCCTAACGGTGGAAGTCTTTGCACGTGTAATACTCTGAAAGCTTGTCTCAATGTATTCTTGCCCTTTTCTCCTTGCGTTTGTTTGCTCCAATAATCCAATTGCAATTCCACAGGTTCCCAGCCTTCCCTGACGGGCTGGCCTACATTAGGACTGCTAGGCGGGGTCAATCTGCCAGGAGGCGGAATTGGTAATCCTGGTGGTGGGAGAGACGGTGGAGAACCGGACATTGTAATATTGCTTTCCTCGAGATCGACCGACGTGGAAGAACTACTGTCAGGACATCCAACCCGAACGTCATTTACAAATGGAATAAATATTTGACTGCTGTCATCGGTTTCTCTATAAGAAGAGTACAATTAACGTCGATATAAAATGTTCCCCTTGGTCTTCTTTTTTGTTTCTGTTCTTTTTTTTTCTTTTTCATCTTTATTATTTATTTCTTTTCTTTTCTTTTCTTTTCTTTTTAAATTAGAAAGAGAAGCTGTTATACTTTAGGATTATATGTTACCTATATGTCACCATTGCCTCTGCGATCGGCAATGGTAAAGTGGAATTGGTTGCAGCTACATATTCAGATACCCTTGCCGCACCTTCGCTCGCGCCTCCGCCTTCTCTTTCGAGTAATTCTTTCCATTCGTCGCCAAAAAGGACAGAGTATTTGGCATCCACAGAGGATAGATATTTTGACAAAGTATTAGAGCCTAGAGGTACCACCAAGAACCTTAAATAATTTTGCCAATCGGGAGGCTTGAAGCTCAATAATTCTACGTAATGTCGTAGCACTGCATTTACAAAACTATCTCCACCAGCGATTACGACCTTCACCGGCGAAGGCGGCTTGGCAGAACTATTACAACTGTAAAATCAATAATAATGTGTAAGTTTATTTCATCTATATTAATATAGCCGAAGGTGATATATATCTCTTGTAAAATTTCTAATTACAATTTTTGTATCCTTGTTACCAGACACGTGAACGTGGCACGTATGTCAGCGGGTGAAGCGGTGGTAAGTACTTTGTGATTTCTTTCCTGAAGTCTTGCGGCAAGTACGGCACCGCCCGGGTCTGCTAAGGAAACCAACGAGACAGCCTCCGGTAAACTGTCGTCCGGCAAGACACGACTCAATTGTTCGACTAGGGCCTTCCTCGGCTGTAATAAAGAAAAGTCTTGTCGTCATTGGCATTAGAGATCTAATATAATGTTACATATTACAAACTATATCGAGGTACCTCGGAACTACTCGAATCACCGGACGGCTTTAAATCGACGCTTAGACTGTGCTTTTTCGATTTACTACTACCAGGCGTTCCACGATCACGAGTGAAAAGTCTACTTCTTCTGTCCGAACTTTCGTTTTTATTCGGTTGTTCTGATTTCGGCGGAGATCCGGTAACGATACTTGGCGGGTCATTAGCTTCGTGATCGGTCCAATTCTCAGGATGAGAATCGCTGTCTGCCCTCCTCGAACTATCGTCACTTTGCCTGTCTACGCCGCGTTCTGTAACATAATCATGTCACTTTCTACTATTCTCATAATGTCATTATTATCGATTATTAACAATTTATTATGTTATATAATAGATAAGAGAAAGAAGGTGAAATATTTTTAGTCCATTTACGTAAACTACATCGCGATCATCGAGAAAAATATCTTGTATATATTCGGGTAACGGCGTGAGATGTACCTGAGAGAGTAATAACGTTTTCGCTAAGCAGGATCTATTTAATAAGATTACTTCTGCATATACTCCTATATATGTGTATACACGTATTACAAAATTCATACGTATTCTAATGATTGTCTTAATTATTATCGCCTAGAAAATATGTATGTTGTTAACAGGAATATTGTCACGCTAACATGGTCGATTACTGAAAAGTAGTATAACACAAATTAAATGATTGATAGAAGTAGACAGAAGAATTGATAATATCAGAAATACATACGTACGTAAGTAGACAGATATAGAGGACCGATGGACACGATTGAATTATGTACGTAAGAACTACGTATAGGAGGGGCGAGAGAGAGAGAGAGAGAGAGAGAGAGAGAGAGAGAGAGAGAGAGAGAGAAAAGATACTAAATACAACACAAGCAAGCCTGTTAGTTAAAGAAAAAAATAATTGTATATTTAGACGATAAATCTATATTTAGAGCAAGTAAAGAGAGAAAGAAAAAAGGAGACGCAATATTAAAGTCTCAATGTTTAATTAAAGAAAGCACTTTTAATCAAAGAAAGCAGACAAAAGAAATGTTAATAATAAAACAGAAATTACTACAGAAGAATAGAATGCCACAAGCATTTATCCTTCTTACGCCGTACATAATGTTTAAGTAATATTTTACCGTACGAATGAATCTATGAATAATTGTCAAATTATAATATCTATTACAATAATTGATATAATAAATAACAAGCGATTTATAAAAACTACACTTTCGAAATTAAGAGTTTTACTTAATACAGTCGATAATAAACCATGGAAAAGAAAATAAATTCATTGACATTTTCATATTTATAGCGAAACAAGTTATGATTTTTAATTTCAATCTTTCAATGAGTTTTACATAATCATAAATGAATTTAATAGTCAGTATTTGAATAGGTCATTTTAAAACAATAAACTATCCAATTATCAAATCCAAATCGTAATATTTATATTTGCCACTCAAGCGCTAGAGCTTCCTGTCCAACTTACAATATAGTATTTTGACCTATGTATTTCAACTTCAACACTTTCACATCTTTTCCTTAATTATATATGCTGGACATGGAAAACAAACAAAAAAGAAAAAGAAAAGAAATAAAAGAAAAAGAAAAGACAAAAGAAATACTCAAAGAAATGTGTCTTCAAATAATTGATCATTTACCTGAAGCTTATTCAAATCATTCCACAATTAGTTATTACATACCCGATATTAACGACGATACATTTATTCTTTCCCTCATGCTGAATTTATATACACGCATGCTATTCTTTTGAATAAGTAAAATATGTATGCGTCTGCATACGCGTTACACGCACGTACAATTGCAAACGCTCATATTATTATTGCATTTGTTATTTCGAATTTTCACGTTACATACCTGACGTTACATGTCCAATGTGCTGTTTCTCTTTGGCTGGTTGACTTCCAACGTAGTGCTGATTTACGGTACTCATTGCGTTGTTGTCAGCTTCCCCTCTTGTTACTACTACCGAATTGTAACATGCAACAGTGCAAAGCCAACCGACCAAATCTTGACTTAGTTAAAAAATCCAGATCCAGATATAGATGATCGATTTTATATCATAGTTTGTACAACATATTATATTTTGGAAGTCCACAAAATCAAATACATTCTCGGATCCTCGTAAGTAGATGTACGCAAGATGAAATCTCCAACGTCTACACGTACATATATTATACGATGATGTTTATATGACTTGCGTGCAATCTGATCTTCTGTAATAATTCAATGTGTGAAAATAAAAACTAAAGCGAAACGTTGAACAAATAATTTCTTCCAAAAATACGAATGTAACAAAGAAGAGAAAAAAGAAAAGAAAAACTATCTTTTCCGTGAGAGGATCTGTAGTATTATAATGATTTGTATTTAATAAATTATCATGCGGCGACAAGTTTTATATCGAAAGAAAAAAAAAAAAAAAAAAAAAAAAACAAGTGATATGCAAATGATAAAAATATAAGTTATAGACCTCCTGAAAAATCAAGCTAATACTAGTGTATGTAGTTGTAATGGAAGCAGCAACAAAAAAACCGTTCTCCGATAGATATTTACGTGTAATGTGTATGTATATGTAGCTATAGGCGGCATATTGTACTTTTTCTACATCGCTCATTTGAAACTCCGAATCGAATATAAAATTCAATCGAACATGAAATATATAAAATAGATAAAACTGGGCTGCTTCTACTCTCGATATTTTTAACAAGTGTATAAGCAGCGGTATAAGCTAGGAGACAAAGAAAGAGATATTGTTTGTGAAAAATAAATGAAATGAGAATATTTCTTGAGAGAAAACAAATTCATATACGTAAGACGCTCATGATCTTGGTTTTTTCTTTTTTCTTTTTTTTTTTTTTTTTTTTTTTTATAAAAACGATCGATAATAATACATTCACAAAGATTATAAAAATATATTTCCTTTAATGTTGCATTTTCTTTGACAATTAATTTTATATTGAATATTTGTCAATAATTATAATGAGAAATGTCACTTCTCGTACAAAATGTTAATGTCTGCGAGGATTACATATTGGAAACTATTATCTCAACTCGCATATTCGATAGATGGAATGATTCGCAAGAAAAGCGCTTTTCGTAAAATAAAAGGAATTTGCAATTTGAAGCATTAACAAATAACATAGGTTTTAGATAGAGCACTTGATGATCCTTACCGTTTTAGTCGTATTGGATATTAGAGAGGTATGCCGATATTGGAATATTGGAATTTCATAATATTAAAACGCGCCAATGAAAGATACTTTTTCACGATGTTGTGACAACAACCAAAGTACATATCAAGAATGTAACGATTCTTTTCTAATACGCGTTCTCTACTGGCTGACGAGAAATTAAAAGAATTAAGAGTGGAATGAAGTAAAAGATAATGGGAGAGATGGAGGGAAGAGGAAAATGGGACGTAGCATAGAAAGAAAAGGGGATAAAGGAAAAGGGAAAAAAAGAAAATTAAAGACGTCGAGAGTCTTACCTGAATGTGGAGGTGTTAAAAGAGATCGACTGGAACTGAAAAAAGGCCGTAGCGAAGGCTTTGGTGTACTACTGACGGACATGGTATCCAATTCTGGACCACTGTCCGATAAATCTTCGAGTTCGTCGAATAGCTCTTCGATCTCCATATCACCGCCTGAGAATAGTAATTAACGCGATACGATTACGTAGAAATCTAGTACATACAGATTCGATTTATCTCGGTCCCAGCTTAGGATCGGCCGAATATAAAGGCCGAAGGAAGCATTATCATCGTGTATTCATATACCTGAAAGCTTTTGTCCAATTTCTTCTTGATCGTGATCCAAATCTTCGGACACTCTGAACCTCTTCAAAAGGGCTATAAACTTTTGCTTGAGATTTCTTTGCTGTAAAATACACGAGACAGCATAATTTAGAATCTTGCGATTGTTTTTCAAAATTCAAGATGGATGAATATGTAGATAAAGAGAGAGAGAGAGAGAGGGGGGGTGGCTGGGGAGGGGGGGGGGGGGGAGGGGAGGCGGAGAGAGAAAATTTCGATCGAAGAAAGAGAAGAGAAGTTTTACGCACTCTGGCATTGGTGGGAATCTTTCCCCGACTTTTTCGTCTATGTACCTCCAGGGTTGGCTCGCTATCGCTACCCTCCGCTTCAGCCTCCGAACTGAATTCTTCTTCTTCGTCGCTATATTCTTGACACAATCTCTCATTAGGGTCATTGATAAGTCTTTTGTCATGATCGACCGGTTGAGAGCTCAGTGCTACGACGCTAACGCGTGCCAAAGCGACCGAATGTCCACCGTATTTTTCCGCTTTGTCGGATATCAATTCTAATTCGAGATCCATTTGCTTCTGTAACACCTACGAATGATATTTGAAAATAGTAACCAGAGGAAAGCTCACTCCTTTTTATTAACGCACAATGATTACATATAACGTAAATAATTTTCCGTCTTTGTAATTATAATAGTTTAAACAACTTACCTGAGCCATATTGATTACTCCCTCGGCGAGAGTTTTATATCCGAGCATCGTACGATTCTTATAACGTTTTCTTCTTTGCAATAATATTAAGAGCTTATTGCCATCTCGCTTGAGAAAGTGTGGATATTGGAGAGCAAATTGTAATTCTAACTCCGTGTCTAACATACCACCGGTTGGTATGATCATTTCGTTAGAACGCAGCGTTCTCTTGGAGCTTTGCATCTTTACAGCGATTATGATGGACGTTAGATCGGAACCCAAAGGCCGAAGTATAACCAAACGCGTCAATGTCAAGGAACATAATCTGTAATCCATATATATATATATATATATACACATACATGTGTGTGTGTGTGTAATGACATTCACACCAGATCCGCGGCAATTGACACGATAAATATTTTCACATATCTAAGTATATACGCGCGCGTTATTAATTTTATATATATAAAATTTAGTCCGACTAATTGTAAGAAAATACTTGAGAATATTACATATATCGCGATTATGTTCATTAGGCATCGTACATGGCGTCTATTTTTATTCACGGAAAGCTTATACCGATTCGAAGGCTAACATCGTACGACGTACTTATGCGATACTTATAGATGTACTCGAAACTACAACTACAGTCAAAACTATAACGACAAGTGGCGTCTAAGCCAAGTATGTCCACATAGTAGGAGTATAGGTTGTTTCGACAAATGTTGTACAAATGACTCGTATAAATGTACAAAATGTCGCGAGTGTTATCCGCAGTAATGGATAAATTAGAAACACAGAGTCGCGTTAAATAGAAATATCTCAACTACTTGTGATGAAATAAAAAGCTATATAGGTAGGATAAGGTAAAGAAAAGGACCGCCGTTTGCCGTTGACAAATTATTCTTTTCCGACCTCTGCTCATAATTTATACCGCTTAGACTGCTTAGTATACCCTCATAGGTATATCTATATCTATGTATGTAAATCAACGTACGTCTGTACGTTTGTATTTACGTATCTAAAGTATGTAAGTGAAAAATATCATATACATAGCATACATCCGAAGAATCAAGACGAGTCGTCTTCTTATGTCGTTTACGTCTCATTGCATTGACTGTAGAGAGAGAGAGAGAGAGAGAGAGAGAGAGAGAGAGAGAGAGAGAGAGAGAGAGAGAGAGAGGGAGAATACATATGTATATTATAAAAAGTGAAAAAGATAAGGAGAAAAAATGTGTTAGTCACTCGACTGGTGCTTTTTAAAGGTGGAAAGTGACGTTCCCCTTTTAATGTGAGCTCGATGCTCATAGGGTAGAAAGTACTTAAAGAGCTCGAAACGTCGTATCATGTTGAAAAGCAACAATCTCGGAATACGTAGATAGACACATTTCCACGTTACACATGTTCCGTACATATACGTTGTCACTATCAATGCGTATTTTCCAAATTACACGAATAATATTGGCCTTCTTCTTTTTTTCTTTCTTTCTTTATATATCTATTTCAATGAAGAATAGATCGATTTCTGTTCCAGTGACCGGAGTAGAGTTCGGGCCGAAGCGTGTCAGAATGAGCTAGATCGAGGTATATACATACATATATACATACGATATCCAATATATAGATACGTAAAACATACGAACGTATTTTTCGTCTCGTTCGAACGTATCTATACATAAAGATTGATCAAAAAGTTATCATTCGCACAGCCGAAAGAAACATTTATGCATTACGCCAATGCTCATATAGAGTTATACTAGGTATGTATATTATTATATTACTTCTTTCTTGCGTTTGGTAAGAAAAATAAAAAAAAAGAATTTTATTATCTTTTTATAAGTTTATTCCCCTTCAGCTATATCATATTGTTTACCGTCCAAAATATATCGTAGAAAGATACAGTACGAATTTTCTTCAAGAACGAAAAGGAGGAGAAGTTGATAACGCGGGAGTAATATTGTATCTACGATTTAATGTTTTCTATATGCCATACGCGTGCAAGATATCATCTCCCCTTTATATATATATATATATATATATGTACAGTTGCTTGGTGTTAGATGGTCGTGATAACTTTACTCGTCCGGTCTCCAATAATATATACATGTACATGTATCTACCCAAAGTAGTAAAGAGACCATTACCCTCCTAAAGAGTATGAGACAGTTCGTTTGCAGACTTGGGTATATTAAAATTTTGCAAAATACAGTATATTTCCTAACGCCATTCCTGGTATATGTATATATAAAATGGTATATATAAAAATAAAGAAAAGAAACGGAATGAAATTATTTTTCAGTCTTACTAATCGCACGCGCACGCGCACGGACAAATCGGCACCCAACGAAATGACGAAACATTTACAAAATTTCTAAATAAATATTAATCGAAGCAAAACGTGCGTGGGAGCGTGCATGTGTAATAGATAAAGCGAATCGCGTCACATGGAAAATAGGAAAATTTCATCGAATGATTGCATCGAGACGTTTCGATACACGCGGAGGATCTGACATGACAGCTAGCACATCTTTCCGAGCGTGTGCCACACATGCCTACCATCTCCCCATTGTTATATGCGCTTTGCAATGCTATAATGCACGGTGTCATGAAATAATCGTAGAAATTATTGAGACAAATTATTGGAATATTTCTACGTCTTTGCAGAAACGTTGGGGCGGATCGAATAAAATTTCTTATTGTTTTTCGACCACTTATACATGTTCGCGGTAGAAAAGAAAAAAGAGGGAGGGAGGGAGGGAGGGAGGGAGAGAGAGAGAGAGAGTGAGAAAAGAAAAGAGCACCTTGCATTCGCACAACGACGCGGCGACTTTGGCAAAATATACGTACGTACGTACGTACGTACGTATTCCACGACCGAATGAAATAAAACGGTAAAGCGTACGTTTGATTTAATTACCTTGGTATACAATTCGGTGGCGTACGATCGACTTCCCAAGTGGCAAAGAGTTTCATTGGAACAGGTCGGGAGGTCGGGGCCGTCGCCTTCATCCTCTCCGCCATTTTTGGCCCGTTGGCCAACACGAGAGGAGTGCAATGATAGACACCGTCGCTAGACCGCAGCTTGCGGCTGACTAATTCAACCTATCTCGCTTGTGGCGCCATAAACTGTCAGATCGCGGCTACAAACTTCTCTCTTATAGACTAGGAGCAGGCTAAACCAGAATAGACTTCTTCGTACGCAACGCCCTTTCTCACGATCTCCCAAGTCTGTCTTCCTACTCTGACCATCGATCGAACAAGATGATGAGGAGTCGACATCTATCGACGTTTCCGTCAACTTCGACGAAGGAAAGGTACATTTTAAAAGGTACAGACAAAGTGCAGTAAAATAAAGCGAGGCTTATAAAAGAGCACAATGGGACATAATGCCGTAAGATCGTAAGGAATGTTATGTAGTACGTAGAGTTCCGTACGTACGATATCCCGTGTACGTGGCAAACGTTGCATCATAAACATTTAAAACAGATAACATTTCTAGCTCGATTAATCTAATTCGTCGTTATTAGAAGTTCGGTATAATAAATAGCGATGCAATAATTATGTCCGTACAATTTTTATTAGAAAAATGTATAATCGATATATCATAATAAATATACATTTCATTTATTTCTTAAAGTGATAACTTTACATTCGTCGTTCTTTCTCTTTTATTTTTATTTTTCATTTATTTATATTAAATGATAAGAGAGCCACCACATCAGTAAGGGTTGAATAATCGCTACAAAAAATATAAAGTAAAGTCTTCTTCTATTGCCGTTGGCTGTGTACGATATCTGACCCTGCGGAATAACTCTTAGCTTTAAAGATCTCATGAGAAAAAATGCTAATGTCGCACTAAAATATAACAATGCCGCATAATAGCCAAATTTTCTAAATGGTAATGAGCTTAACAATGCTGCATTTATACCAACATATTTATATCCGCAGTAGGCCAAAAGATCCAACGTGGCCAGGCTCGTTTCGATATTCATTATGTACAAACTGACAGTATGGACTATTAGTTCTATTATACCCCAGGCCAATACAGAACTGGCTAATATACTAAGTTGTTCAGGGTTGAAACGTTCTTGCGCACCTAAAACCAAGCCAGCTAGTACTACGTATGTTAAAAACGACATCATCGGGATATACATGTCTGGAGCATTCTTTTCGTAACGTGGTTGCATGGGCACATCCTGTTCGTACTTAACAGTCCAGTCCTGTTAACAGCATTATGTCGCATTTTAAATTAATGCATTAAACGATTAATTATAAATAGTCTTTGTCTCTAGATCATCTTGAATCTTACTTTATGAGTGAACGGGAAGAACAAAATTGCTAGCTTTCCAAAGACGTAATTAGTATCCACGGCGAAGTAATACTTTAATGCTCTAACTGGCACATATTTTTCAAACTGTTGCCTTCCCGAGCCTACCAATGCATTTCCATATTGTACGGCCATATTGGTAACGACCGGCTGCGACAATATTTGAGCCGCAAACTGGGAACTGGAATAGCTCTCGGCATTGCCCTCGTTACGTACAT